>NW_026294492.1:54507075-55026601 GCF_007827085.1 Peromyscus californicus insignis
AGCAGGGCTGTCTTCCTGCCTGCTGTGGACCATCTCTCTACAGGCCTGTGAAGGTCACAGAGATGTCTGAGGAGGGGCGGTTCACAAACACTGATGTCATTGAAGGCATGAACACTGCAACGACATTCATCCAAGATTCAGCCGCAAGGGAAGGGGCTGGAAAGAGGAGGGTGACTGGGTGCAGGAACAGAATACGCATAAGTCCTGAGGCCATGATGGTCGACTTTGGAGCATTTCAGAGGGAGCTGAGAGATGGTGCTGGGGTGCCAGGGAGGAGTGTGGACCCAGTAGGGTGGCCTGAGTTGGGTAGCGATAGGAATGTGGCAGGAAGCCGCAGGCCTGGGACCAATGCTGAGGCCGTGTGGCTGCTGCTTACCGGGTCCCACAGGTACAGTGACGTGTGAGGAGCCCAACAGCCGGATGCATGACTTTTGTGGGGAGCCTGGAGTGGAACAGCAGGAAGTACCCACTGGACATCGGAAACCTCCTCCTGCGTGGCTGCAAGATCCGCAACACAGACACCTGCTACGGCCTGGTCATCTACGCTGGTACAGCGCATGGGCCTCTGGATTGGGGAACTGAGGGAGAACCCTGAAGTTGATGAGGGACCCCAAAGCCTGCATGATATGGGCCCTGGGTATTGTCAGATAGACTAGTGGTCAACACTCTGGTTGTCTCTGAGAAAATAAAATGTTGCTGTGTAGAGGAAAGGAAGGATGGACAGGTGGGTGAGTGAATAGATTGATGGATGGGTGGATGGATGGATGGATGGGTGGATGGATGGATGGGTGGATGGATGATGGGTGGATGGATGGGTGGATGGATGGATGGGTGGATGGATGGATGGGTGGATGTATGATGGGTGGATGGATGGTGGATGGATGGATGGATGGATGGATGGTGGATGGATGGGTGGGTGGATGGATGGTGGATGGATGGGTGGATGGATGGGTGGATGGATGGATGGATGGATGGGTGGATAGATGGATGGGTGAGTGGATGGATGGGTGGGTGGATGGATGGATGGTGGATGGATGGGTGGTGGATGGATGGATGGATGATGGATGGTGGATGGATGGGTGGGTGGGTGGGTGGATGGATGGATGGGTGGGTGGATGGGTGGATGGATGGATGGGTGGGTGGATGGGTGGATGGATGGATGGGTGGATGGATGGATGGATGGATGGATGGATGGATGGACAGATGACTGAATGGATAGATAGGTGGATGGATAGATGGGTGGACATTTGAATGGTGTGCAGGTATATGACAGATGGAAATAAATCTTGCAGGTTTAGACACAAAGATCATGAAGAACTGTGGAAAGATTCATCTGAAGAGGACCAGCTGGACCTGCTGATGAACAAGCTGGTGGTCCTGGTAAGGCGTCCAGGAGAGCCTGGGGGACCCTGAAGAGTGAGGTGATGACCCTACTCTTCTGCAGACGCCCTGGATCCCTGTTGCCCCCTCACCCCCCCCCCCCTTGCCTCCTGCTTCTTTTTATTGCTGTACACAGCCTGGGCTAATGTTGAGCTTCCATTCCCCCCCCCCCCCCGCCTGTACCCAGCACTAAGGTGACAGACCCGCCCTGGGCTCCTTTGTGTTATGTTTTGTGGTAGCCTCATGCAGGAGGTCAGGACTCAGAGGCCAGTTTTGATTAAAGACAAAGAGCTCCGAAGCCGGACTAGGACCCCGAGAGAGCCCTCTTGCCCTCCCTTACCCCAGGCCCCTCCTGGATGAATCCCCATGTCTGCTGGACCCCATGTGCAGGCCCCCACCCGTCTCCATCCACCTCACAGATCTTCGTGTCCCTGGTGATCGGCTCCCTGCTGCTAGCACTGGGCTTCACCTTCACGGTGAAAGAATTCAAAGGCAAACACTACTACGTGTCGGCGCTGCACCAGCGCACGGAGGCCATGGAGGTTTTCTTCATTTCTGGGGCTTCCTCATCCTGCTCAGCGTCATGGTGCCCATGGCCATGTTCATCATGTAAGCTCCTGGGCAGGCCTTGGGGGTCCCTCTCCACAGGGTGTGAACTTGGAGCAAACCTGACTTGAGCATGGCCTGGGCCCTTTGCAGTGCCGAGTTCATCTACCTGGGGAACAGCTTCTTCATCAACTGGGACCTCAACATGTACTACGAGCCCCTGGACATGCCCGCCAAGGCCCGCAGCACCAGCCTCAACGACCAGCTGGGTCAGGTGCAGTACATCTTCTCAGACAAGACCGGGACTCTGACACAGAACATCATGACCTTCAAGAAGTGCTGTATCAACGGCCACGTCTACGGTGACGCCCCGCCCCGCCCCCACAGCTTCCTAGTGAGGCTGCCCTAGGGGTCTCCTAACGGACACCTAAACTCAGAACCCTAGCTCGGTAATAATGTGTAACGTGTCCCCTGGAAGCAGGGGCAGGAGCCAGGGGATCCCAAAAGTGTGGCCTCGGGGCGGGGGGGGGGCGAATCCTGAAGCTGGTTCTTTCCCCAGATTCAGATGATGAGCATGGTACTCTCCCGAAAGGTGAGCCCTGTGGACCCTGCCTCGGTGGAGCAGCGTGGGTAGGCCTGGATGGCGTGTGTGGCAGAGGCCTGACCCTGCCTGCCTGCACCCCGCCGTCTCCCAGCGGAACCCCTATGCCTGGAACCTGTTCGCCGACGGCAAACTCCAGTTCTACAATAAGGAGCTGGAGTCCCTGGTGCGAGGCCAGCAGGACAGGGCAGTGCAGGAGTTCTGGCGTCTGCTGGCCATCTGCCACACCGTGATGGTCCAGGAGAAAGACAGTGAGTGCGGGCGGGCGGCGTCCGGGGCCACCGGGGTCACCAGGGCCGGACGCCCCTCCGCCTGGGAGCTGCAGTTAGGGTCTGCTGTGCGAGCCTGTCTAAGGGGCTGGAGATGGCTGGCCGCCCCTCCTGACCCCTCCTCACCCCGCCCCTCTTCATCCCTCATCCCTCCTCACCCCCGCCCCTCCTCACCTCGCCCCTCCTCACCCTTCCTCACCCCTGCCCCTCCTCCTCACCCCTTCTTACCCCACACACCCCACTCCCTTTCACCCTACCCCCCACCTCTTCTTACCCACACCCTTCACCCCTTCTTACCCACACCCCCTTTATCGGTCAGATCAGCTGCTGTATCAGGCGGCCTCCCCTGATGAAGAAGCACTGGTTACCGCTGCCAGGAACTTTGGATACGTGTTTTTGTCTCGGACCCAGGACACCATCACCCTGGTGGAGCTGGGGGAGGAACGGGTCTACCAGGTTCTGGCCATGATGGATTTCAACAGCGTCGAAAGCGGATGTCAGTGCTGGGTGAGCCCCAGGCTCCTCCCTGTCACCCCTGTGCTTGTAGCAGTGGGCAAGCAGACATCAGGGCCTTACCCTCCCCCCACAGTCCGAAACCCAGAGGGTTCCATCTGCCATCTACACCAAGGGTGCAGACACAGTCATCTTGGAGCGTCTTCACAAGAAGGGTGTCATGGAGGCCACCACAGAGGAAGTCTTGGCTGTAAGTTTGCTGGGAGAGGCCAGTGTGAGCGGGTGCAGACTGAGGCCTTCCCTCCGTTTGGGCAGGTTGCTCATCCGCGTGTTTACCTTGTTCCACCCCCACCCACACAGAAGCCGAGAGGTGCTGAACTCTTCAGTGTCTTTCTACTTCACACAGGGTACCCAAGGGTGGGTTGGGCTCGACCTCAGATGCCCCTTCACCTGGTCCCTTCCCAACCTCAGCTGGCCTCCAGGTTTCCTTGACTCAGTGCTGGAGGATTGTGTCTTGACTCCCGATGGCCTGTGTCCCTTGGGCTGTCCCCCGCTGTCCCGCCAACACTTGCACATTCTCTGAGCTCAGGCGGCAGGTGGACCTCTGCACACGCTCTGGTGATGGCTCTGTCTGTCATTCTTTGAATCTTCCAGTCACAGCCATAAACCCCCTCCAGGCCCCTCTCTCACTCAGAGCTGTCCTGCCCTCAGTCCCTAACCTGCAGGGCCGGGAGTGTCTGTGTGTCCAAGGGCTTTGCTGAGGGTTCTCAGGTGCCCTTCTCTGCTGTGGGAGAGGGCATTCAGGTCCTTCAAAATGAAGACCCAGAGTCCAGGGGCTCAATCAGATGGATCAACTTTCCATAGAGTGGGTGGGTAAACTGAGGTCCAGTGAAGAACCTGTCTGAGGTGTCCATCACAATGGAGACCCAGCTGACAGTCAAGCCCGACCCCCCACCCCAGTCAGCCACTAGTTGTGGTCAAAGTTCCAGGGGCCCTTATGGGATAGAGGGACATGAGAAGCAAGTAGGCACCTTTTCCTGGCCTTCAGGAGTAAACATGTTTCAAATCTGCCCAAGGGCCTGAAAGGGAGAACCCTGAAGGATGCTGGGGTCAAAAGTGTCCCCTCCCCATGGTGATGTTAGGAGGAGTCCTGGAACCGGGACCTTGAGGTGGGTGGATTACAAGGGTGTGTGTGTGGGGGGGGACCGGAGTGTAGACACACAGCACCTGCCTAGCTCTGGAGATCTGAGGCAGGAGGGTGAGGAACTCAGCTAGCCTGGGCTATCAAGTCTCAAGACAGAATTGGAGCCAGGCAGTGGTGGCGCACGCCTTTAATCCCAGCTCTCTGGAGGCAGAGCCAGGCGGATCTCTGTGAGTTCGAGGCCAGCCTGGGCTACAGAGTGAGATCCAGGACAGGCACCAAAACTACACAGAGAAACCCTGTCTGGGAAAACCAAAAAAGGAAGAAAGAAAGAATTGTCTGAGCCATGCATGGGGAGGATATTAGCAGAGAGGGTGCCACCTGTGCAAAGGTCCAGAGGGACGAGGGCGCTGGTGACCCTGGGATAAGCAGGACCCTAAGGACTGGTGGTCGGGTGTTCATAGTCCGGCTGCCGCAGGCCTTCGCGGAGCAGACCCTGCGCACCCTGTGCCTGGCCTACAAGGAGGTGGCGGAGGATGCCTATAAACAATGGGAACCTGAGCACCAGGAGGCCGCCCTCTTGCTGCAGAAACCGTGCGCAGGCCCTGCACCAGGTGTACAACAAGATGGAACAGAACCTCCAGGTGGGTGGACCGGCAGGGTGGGGACCGGCCGGCTGGGCTCCTTGGACCTGGGTCTTGTGGTCTAACCCTGTGCTTGCCCCCAGCTGCTGGGAGCCACAGCCATTGAAGACAAGCTGCAGGACGGCGTGCCTGAGACCATCAACTGCCTCAAGAAGGGGAACATTAAAATGTGGGTGCTGACCGGGGACAAGCCAGGTGGGTCCCGGCTCTGCCGCACCTGGGTCGCTGTCCCACCGGCTGCAGCGCCCTCAGCGCTGTCCCCAGGAGTGGGACACGTGCCTCGCGCAACCCCGGTGCTCCGGGAGAGTTTCGTCGTGACCATCACACAGCCGGGTGGGGACCCTTCACACACCTGCCTGAGGTGGCCTCCTGTGGGCCTCCAGGTCAGCGTTGAGGCGCTCCCTCGTACCCTTGTATAGACAATTTTTGAGTTTTAAATTTTTTGGTTATTTTTTGTTTTGTTTTCAGTTTGTTTTCTTTTTGACTTTTTGCTTCTGACTTTCAAATAAATTTGACATTTTTGTGTTTGCCTCAAAGTGTGGTGGGCCTCAGGATCCCAACTCTATCCCAGCTCCCTGGTATCTCGCGCACCCGCATCCCTTTCAGACTCCCTAGGCCCAGCGGCTGAAGTCCCAGGCCTCCCAATGATGGCCAGCCCCTGTTATGACAGCATCCGCTCCGGACCAATCACTGCGGCCAGCCGGGAGGTGGGGGGAGGAGGCCGCAAGGAACCGGGACCTCCGTGGTGGGCGGGGCCTCCGGGCGCGGGGCGGGGCTCCTGGATCCGGCGCTGAGCCCAAGTGCGTGCACCTGGCTGGGTTTGCAGAGACTGCGGTGAACATCGGCTTCGCGTGCAAGCTGCTGTCGGAGAACATGATCATTATGGAAGATAAGGACATCAAGTAAGCAGGTCGGCCTCCCTGCCACCCTCACACCGTCCCATGGGTAGGACGATGGCGCCACTTTTCCATCCATCCCATGTCCCAACAGGCGTTTACTGGACAACTATTGGAACGAAAGCGAACAGCACAGGTCGTTCAAGATGATGACCCACCACAACATGGCCTTGATCATCAATGGGGAGTTCCTGGTGAGTGTCACTGGGGGCGAGGGGCAGTCGGGCTGGTGAAACTTGGGGTGGGGGACATGCCGAGGACAGTGATGCGGGCCTAGTGACCCAAGCCCCCTCTTCCCCATCCCGTCTCCCACCTCGGACACCCCCAGGATCAGTTGCTCCTGTCCTTGCGCAAGGAGCCCCGAGCTCTGGTCCAGAATGCGGTGGTGGATGAGGTCGACCAGGAGCCGGTGATGTCTAGGATGGACTTTCTCCAGGCGCGGAGGATCTCCCAGATGTTTCGAAACTTTGGGTCCTCCCTGGCACCATCCCCGTCAGTCACCCCCAAGACTGGCGAGAGCCTCGAAGAGCGGCGGGAGAGGGCCTTTGTAGACCTGGCCTCCAAATGCCAGGCTGTCATCTGCTGCAGGGTGACACCCAAGCAGAAGGCCCTGGTGGTGGCGTTGGTGAAGAAATACCAGCAGGTGGTGACGCTGGCCATCGGAGATGGAGCCAACGATGTGAACATGATCAAGAGTGGGTGCTGGGGGTGTGCCTGGGGGTGTGCCTGGGGGGTGGAGCCTGAGGATTGGGCCCAGGGTGCCTGGTAACGGCTGCCGTGGCCCCTGCAGCTGCAGACATCGGCGTGGGCCTCGCGGGTCAGGAGGGCATGCAGGCCGTTCAGAACAGCGACTACGTGCTGGCCCAGTTCTGCTACCTGCAGCGGCTGCTCCTTGTGCATGGACGCTGGTCCTACATGCGCGTCTGCAAGTTCCTGCGTTACTTTTTCTACAAGACGGTGGCGAGCATGATGGCCCAGATTTGGTTCTCCTTGTTCATACGGCTTCACCGCACAGGTGTGTGTGGGGAGCGCGGGAGGATGCGTGGTCCCTTGCCTGTCATCCTGACACTAGGGAAGCTGAGGCAGGAGGATTGCCCACTAGTACAAGACTACCTGGGCAGATCAGGTGTGGTGGTGCACCCCTATCATGACAGTTTTGAGGATGATGAGGCACGAAGATTACCATGGGTTCAAGGTAAAGCCTGGGCGGCAGTGGAGGGCAGGTGGATCTCTGTGAGTTCGAGGCCAGCCTGGTCTACAGAGTTAGATCCAGGACAGCCAGGCTACACAGAGAAACCAAAATAATAAAATAAAATAGAGCTAGGTTGTTGTTAGACCTGTTTCAGAACACAGAGTGAGTGTCTGGGGCTGTAGCTCAGTTGGTGGGGTGCTGACCTACTGTGCACAGAGCCTTGGGGGCTCCCCCGCTGAGTACATGTGCTGGGGTGAAACCAAGGCTTTGTGAGTGCAAGGTGAGCACTGTAGCCCAGGCTGGACATCCTCCTGCATCAGCCTCCCCAGGGTTGGGGTGCTCAGGCTCTGGGTTCCTGGTGTTTATTCTTAGCTCAGTCAGGTCTGGCATCAAGAGAAGAGCTGAGCCGGCTCTTCCTGGGTCTCTTCTAGCTCCATTAGTCAGAATCAAACCTGATGCCATTCTAGAAGAGTCTAGAAGCTCATTCTCTCCACTGGCTTGTAGAACCTCTAAAGTGCCAGACTTGGACGTCTGTCCTTGTTGCCGCCTGTCCCGGGCGGCCGGCCGCGGGCCGCGGGGCCCCTGGTGAGGTCTGGTCTCCGTTGCAGCCCCTGTATGAAGGCTGGTTCCTGGCTCTCTTTAACCTGATGTACTCCACGCTCCCAGTCCTGTACATCGGTCTGTTTGAGCAGGTGAGTGCCAGGCAGGTCTTGTGTCCTGTCTCTCTTCACCCAGCAGACCACCTGCTCTTTCCAGAGCTCTGTCTCATGGGGTCTGCGGGAGGGGGGCCTCTGGCTGGAGAGGTTCTGGCACCCTGAGAACCAGGTCTTCTATCCAGCCTTCTGTGTAATGGGAAGAGGGTTCCAGAGGAAGGCTCTTTGCTGTTCCTCCCGTTCACGACCCAGAGTGACCCTGCCAGAGAGGACAGGTGGGACTGAGACAAGGGTTTCGAGTCTATCCCACATTTAAATTTTACATATTTACTTATTTATTTTGGTGGGAAAAAAATTGGGCCATTTGGTTTGAGTGCGTTACCACGTGCTGAAATGAACGTCTGGAGACGCTCTTTGAGCCCTACTTGCAGACTCCACCACTTCCTGACCCCACTATAGAGCCTCTGCCTCCTGTCCAGGACGTGACTGCTGAGAAGAGCCTAAAGATGCCCAAGTTGTACGTGGCTGGCCAGAAAGATGAGCTGTTCAACTACAGCATCTTCCTGCAAGCCATTGTCCACGGCGCCCTCACATCTATCATCAACTTCTTCGTACCGGTGCTGGTCAGCCATGACATCTCCAAGTCTGGCAGTTCCAGTGACTACCAGTCCCTTGGGGTACTGGTGGCAATATCTGGGCTGCTTTCTATCACCATGGAGGTAGGTGGAACCATGACTCCTGAGAAACCATGGATACCTCTGCCTCACACTGACTTTTTACTCAATCCTCTTAAAGAAAAAGACTTGTTTTGCCAGGGCGGTGGCGCACACCTTTAATCTCAGCACTCAGGAGGCAGAAGCAGGCAGATCTCTGTGAGTTCGAGACCAGCCTGGTCTACAGAGTTCCAGGACAGCCAGGGCTACAGAGAGAAACACTGTCTCAGAAAACAGATTTGTTTCATTTTAACTCTCTCTCTCTCTCTCTCCTGTGTGTGGTGTGTGTGTTGTGTGTGTGTGTGTGTGTGTGTGTGTGTGCGCAGCGCGCGCGTGTGCACGTACACATGCAGTAGACCACGGAGGCCAGAAGAGGGCATCATATCCCCTGGAGCTGGAGTTACAGGTGCTTGTGGGCCAGCTGACATGGGTGCTGGGTGGAGCATGAATCCTAATTGGTTTTAATAATAAAAACTGGGAGCCAGATATATTTAATGTCTCTCAACCTTATACACTTTACACCTCTTTAGTGAATTTCTTTTCTGAATCTGGTAACAAGGAAAACTATAACTATAAACTCCATCAGAGACCTGAGAAGGAGAAAGTGCACGTAAGGGACTTCCAAAATATGTGAGAAATGACAGAAATGGCCAGCTGCCTGGCAGTCACCCAGGGTTCCTCTGCAGTGTTGGGGCATCCATCTTCGGCCTACAGGCCTGGTATATCTGACAGACTCCTCTGTGGAGCAGGATTTCCTGAAGGGCCTTCCTACTTGGTCTCGACAAAGTTCGGCAGTCCTTTGTTTTGTGTCCTGCTTGTCCGTTTGGACAGCATACCGTCAGCAATTGAGGCAAGGGCAGTTTCTTGCCCAGTTACTAACTTTGGCCACAAAGAAAGTGAACTCCATATGGAGTTTCTTCTATGCCCATCATCTTCTCTGAAGTAGATTGGTGCTGCCTGGAGTAGACATGGCTCACTGTCAAAAAAAAAAAAAAACTATGTTAAAACAGTTTAAATGCCATATTCTGTAAATCTCTGAAGTGTTTGAAGATCACCTGTCTACCTAAAATATATCTGTTTGACCTTGAAAACATACCTAACATGACTGCAAGTTTAATTGTAATAGGTGACTAACTATTAACCTTCATTTCTTTATTATCCTAAATAGTTTGTAATAATAACTTTCAATGACTAGCAATTTGCATTACATTGTTAAATGAGATATATAGGTACAATGCCTTGAACAAGATTAGAAATGTATGTACTGTATATTCTAATAAAAATAATCTCAACTTTGTATCAATATACAAAGGTCCATATCAATGCAAAATTATTTAAAACAAGTAGTTGCTTTTTAAAAGTAGATTCACGAGGCCAGCCTGGGCTACCAAGTGAGTTCCAGGAGAGGCGCAAAGCTACACAGAGAAACCCTGTCTCGAAAAACCAAAAAAAAAAAAAAGTAGATTCAATAATCTACCCCTTTATCCTATCTATATCCCCCTTTTTTTTCAGAGTAGATTCAATAATTCACCCTTTATCCCATCCTTTCTACATTCCTTCTTTTCTTTCTTCCTTTCTTTCTTCCTTCCTTTCTTTCTTTTTTTTAGGGGTAAATGCTGAAAGATCAGAGAGACAAAAGAGGAAGCCATAGCCACCTCTCACCTCACCAACTCCTCAGCCTGAAAGGGCTGAGCGCCTGTCTCCTCCCGCCTTATACTCCTTTCTCTGTCCAGCCATGCCACTTCCTGTTTCCCCCTCCCTAGTTCTGGGATCAAAGGCGTGTGCCTCCCAAGTACTAGGATCAAAGGCATGCGATCCCAAGTGCTGGGATTACCGGTGTGAGCCTCCACTGTCTGGCCTCTACAGCTAACTAGTGGCTAGCTCCACACTCTGATCTCCAGGCAAGCTTTATCCCCACAGCTGGGAACTGAACTCAGGTCCTCTCCAAGAGCAGCAAGGCTCTTAACTGCTGAGCCCTCCCTTCAGGCCACCCTCTAAAAAGTCTTGGGTGTCTTGTGTTTTGTGTCTTTTCTTCTCCTCCTTACCTTTTTCTTCATTTGTTTGTTTGTTTGTTTGAGATGAGGTCTCATTATGCAGCTCTGACTGACCTGAAACTCTGTAGCCCAGGCTGGCCTTGAATTCAGAGAGATCCACCTGCCTCTGCCTTCAGATAGCTGGGATTAAAGGTGTGCACCATCGTGCTCAACTCAAGAATGCTTTTAGAATGTGCGTGGTATGTGCCTGCCTGTGTGGACACGTGCTGTGGAAGTCAGAGGACTCCCTTGGATACTGATTTCGATTGAGGCGTAGTCTTGTCCTTTGCTGCTGTTATGTGACAAGACCTCCTGGGGACACACGATACACCAGTCTCCCCACCCCAGACAGGGAGTCCACGACAGACCAAAGTGCAGATCCACCAAAGTCCAGCATGGTGGACCGATGTGTTTCATGGGCACTTCCAGGAGTGTGGTGAGGGGTCACTCACAGGAACAGAAGTGACTTCACTAAAGCCCGACCCAGTATGGTGACAACTCACAAAAACTGGGGCACACTGCACAGCCTGCAGGCATATGACAAGTTGGAGAGTGGCCTTTCCAAGTGACTTGGGTTCTAAACCTCTTCAGGCAGCCCAGCTGGTTTTTGTGTCTTCCAGACAGGCTGCTGGTCTCAGTGACATTATTGGTCACTCTGTGAGGGAGAGGCCTAGTGCATTTGGTCAGTTTCAGGGACTTCCTGGAGCTACTTTGTGTTGTTTACCTTCCTGCTTAAGGAGCTTCCTGCAGCATGAAATGCTTTAATCTGGAAGGAAACCGTCACAACTGGGTATGTGGTCAGGCTATCTGGCCGTGGGCTTTGCAGATTTTGGTCACTGTCTCCCATCTAGTCAGAGGTTGGCCGGGATGACAGGCGTGTGCGGTCACACCCGGCAAGCAGCTTCCACATGGGTGCTGGAGATCGGACACTCTCCCCAGCCCCCAATGCTGACTTCCCCGAACCCCCGGCTCCGTGTCCTGCCTCCCATCGCTGACTTCCTGGCTCCCCGTGCAGGTTATTCTTGTCATTAAGTACTGGACACTCCTGTGTGTGGGCAGCATCGTGCTCAGCCTCGCCTCCTACGTCCTCATGACAAGCTTCACCCAGAGCATGTGGTTGTACAAGATTTCACCAAAGACCTTCCCATTTTTGTGTGAGCCTCCATTGTGTAGGGGAGGGGATGGACAGGAGGCAGTTACCTCTCGTCATCTGGAGGAGGGGAGCTGGCGGGGTAGTGCCCCGTGACTGAGGGGAGGGGGGCGCTGGTGTTCACGCCTCCTGTCTGTTTTGTCTTCAGATCGCTGACTACAATGTGCTCAGCCAGCCTGCCAACCTGCTGGTGATCATGCTCAATGTGACCCTGAATACGCTACCAGTCCTGGCCTTTCGTGTGATCCGCAAAACTGTTTTGAAACTGCGGCTTAAGGTGAGGCAGAGCTGTGGACGCCCCCACCGACCCCTCCTCCCAGCTGTCACAGACACTGTGCTCCAGGGACTCCCGGTGTCCTTGAGGCCCAAATCCCTGAGCATGGTGTGTGTCTTAGGGTACTCCTTGACACAGAGGGGTTCCTGCCCAGGGAGGGAGGCAGGTAGCTTCAGAATAGTTTAGGCAAAATGGGAAGTAGCTCCAGTATCCATCCATCCGTGGGCTGACCATGTGTGGCCCAGCCATATGCTGGAGTATGGCTCAGGCTCCAAAAAGAATGATAGTAGGGCACAGCCTGGAGGGACCCTCAGAGACACCGTGGTCAGTGAGAGACCCAAACACAAATGCCACAGTGTGGGACTCCATGATGGGGAGCCCAGAGGTGGGAAGTGGAGTGTGGGTGACGGGGACTGTGGGGGGCAGGTAACCTCTCATAGGAATGATGTAGCTAGAGTTTCCCTGCCTGGCCCACAGTCAGGACAAATCTCTCTCACCTGCCAGTCCCAAGCCGCTCAGACCCGACCAAAGTAAACACAGAGACTTATGTTGGTTACAAACTGTATGGCCGTGGCAGGCTTCTTGCTAACTGTTCTTACAGCTTAAATTAATCCATTTCCATTAATCTATACCTTGCCACGTGGCTCGTGGCTTACCGGCATCTTCACATGCTGTTTGTCATCGTGGCGGCTGGCAGTGTCTCTCTGACTCAGCCTTCCACTTCCCAGCTTTATTCTCCTCCTTGTCCCGCCTACACTTCCTGCCTAGCCAATGGCCAATCAGTGTTTTATTTATTGACTAATCAGCAACACATTTGCCATACAGAACATCCCACAGCACTTCCCCCCCTTTTTTTTTTTCAAAAAGGAAGGTTTTAACCTTAACAAAGTAAAATTACATATATTTTGGGAATTTGGGCGTAGCTTCTCTTACTACTTCCTGCTGGAGGGGGGCGCTGTATCTTATGGGGACACAAAGAAAATTTTAGGATTATGGAGTAGTCCATGAGGGTGTATCGTCTGAGCCAGTTGCCTTCAAACCGTTCTGGATGTTGGATCATCTGGGCCATGGTGTCATCGGAGACCTTTAAGGGGGTCTTGGCTGGTCAAACCTGATGTATCTTAATCTGGAACAAATCCATAGCCTCTGGCTTTCTGTGGGAACAAAAGCAGAGACTCCTTTCTAAAGCAACACGTTCTTACATCCAAATTTTGAAGTCAAGGTATCTTTAAAATATACATTTTGGCACAACTCAACAGCTTTTACAATCAAATGTTTTTCTGCAGTTAAAAATCCCAAAGACAACACAATCCAGATTCTCTGTGTAATATCCATTTTTAGGTGGCTTATTTTTTATACTACCTTTACTGTCTCTTTAAAGACTTTATTTTTTAAAACGATGTATTTGTTTCTATAACTCTATATATCACCTTTTTTGTCTCTTTCAAGCCTATGTATCTTTTACACACATTGTAAACTATTACATCTGAATCTGTCTTATTGTGAATCTATTGCCTTAAACTGCAGCAGCTGTGGCTGCTGGCTCTGCCCACCTCAGCTTCCCAACATGGCGTTTTCCACCAGCTCTGGGAGCTATCATTGGTCTCTATGCTTTTATCCAAGCACCGTGTAGCCCAAAAACCTCTTTTTTTTTGTTTTGTACTAGCAAAGGCTAAATCCACCATGCAGCTTAATGTGCCATTTGCAGAGGCCTCATTCCTGCCATACTGCAGGTCGAGCTAGGAACCCGCCAGTAGCTCAAACCGGCAGCTGCCGCTCATTTGAGAGAGACAATTAGGAAGCTGTTTTTAGCTCCATTTTAGAATCTTTTCTCAGGTTTTAGGTGGAAACTCTTGCCCCACGTTGGGCACCATTTGTAGCTAGAGTTTTCCTGCCTGGCCCACAGTCAGGACAAATCTCTCTCACCTGCCAGTCCCACAGCCACTCAGACCCAACCAAGTAAACACAGAGACTTATATTGGTTACAAACTGTATGGCCGTGGCAGGCTTCTTGCTGACTGTTCTTACAGCTTAAATTAATCCATTTCCATTAATCTATACCTTGCCACATGGCTCGTGGCTTACCGGCATCTTCACATGCTGTTTGTTATCATGGCGGCTGGCAGTGTCTCTCTGACTCAGCCTTCCACTTCCCAGCTTTATTCTCCTCCTTGTCCCGCCTACACTTCCTGCCTAGCCAATGGCCAATCAGTGTTTTATTTATTGACTAATCAGCAACACATTTGCCATACAGACCATCCCACAGCAGAATGAGGCTTCATTAGGGGTGACAGAATATTCTGGAAGTAACAGTTGTACAACTTTGTGGTGTGCTTAGAGCCAGAAACTGTCCTTAAATGAGGATAAGGTGGCAGTTGAAAAGAAAATTATGATTCATTTATTTTTTATTTCTTATGTGTGTGGATGTTTTGTCTGCATCCATGTGAGGGCCCAGCGCCCACAGGGGAGGGAGGGAGGCATCGGCTCACCTGGAACCGGAGTTAGAGACAGCTGTGAGCTGCCATGTGGGTGCTGGGAGAGCGGCAGTGCTCTTCCAACCCCCAGCCACATCTCCCTCCACCACATCCCGCCACCACCCGGCCGGCCCTAACGCAGTCCTTTCCAGAGCTGAGGACCGAACCCAGGTCCTTGCGCTTGCTGGGCAAGCGCTCTACCACTGAGCTAAATCCCCAACCCTTTTTTGGTTTTTCGAGACAGGGTTTCTCTGTGTAGCCCTGGCTGTCCTGGAACTCACTCTGTAGACCAGGCTGGCCTCGAACTCACAGAGATCCTCCTGCCTCTGCCTCCTGAGTGCTGGGATTAAAGGCGTGCAAGTTTAAGAAATTTTAAAAATTTTGTTTTCTGATATAAAGTCCTCAGTCAGGTCCCAAGGAAAGACTGATGATCTGCCCAGTGGAGAGTCCAGGAAAGGCTCTTATTAAATCCACATTTCTTTCTTTATGTAGTGAGGGTGGGGTGGGAGTATGAGTGGTCCATGCTGTGGGACATTTGTGGAGGTCAGAGGACAGGTTTTGGGAGTCTGTTCTCTGGTTCCACTGTGTGGACTACCATGTGTAGACTACCATGTGTGGACTACCATGTGTGGACTACCATGTGTGGACTACCATGTGTAGACTACCATGTGTAGACTACCATGTGTGGATTACCATGTGTGGACTACCATGTGTGGACTACCATGTGTGGACTACCATGTGTGGACTACCATGTGTGGACTACCATGTGTAGACTACCATGTGTGGACTACCATGTGTGGACTACCATGTGTGGACTACCATGTGTGGACTACCATGTGTGGACTACCATGTGTAGACTACCACTGTGTGGATTATTCGGGTCAACGGGCTTTTGGAGGCAAGTGGCTTTACCAACCCAGCTGTCTCTGAGGTCCATGTGAAGGACTGATAGCTGGTCCAGAATCTGTTTCCAGGTCAGATGCCAGTTGGCTGGACCAGTGTTGGGAAGCTCCGTGTGTTCCCCATGGGGGACAAGGGACCCTAACTCCCCCGCCCCCCCGCCCCCGCCCCGTTGTCTCCTCGGCTCTGCAGGAGGAGGAGGAGGAGGAGGAGGAGGAGGAGATCCCGAGTGAGGAAGTGGCTGTGGAGCCGGCCGTGAGGCACCTTCGCCGGGGCACCGCCGCCCGCAGATCCAGCTACGCCTTCTCCCACCGTGAGGGCTACGCAGACCTGATCACCCAGGGCACCATCCTGCGCAGGCCCACGGCAGAATGTGGTGGGGACACGGTCTGGGAGTCCCCGAACCCATCTGAAGAGAACCTGTCCTTC
Source organism: Peromyscus californicus insignis (assembly GCF_007827085.1). Lineage (NCBI taxonomy): Eukaryota > Metazoa > Chordata > Mammalia > Rodentia > Cricetidae > Peromyscus > Peromyscus californicus. Next base: position 54,522,824 of record NW_026294492.1, read on the forward strand.
AACCACAGAGAGTCAATATTTAATCCGCGGAAGATCTCCATCCTGGCTAAGAAGAAACTCCACCACTATGGAAAGAGGTCCCAGCCGGAGGAGACCCTAGCGAGCTCCCAGATGGAGAAGCAGGACCTTGTGAACCTGGACACCCGGCCCATTGACACTGGGAAGCCGCCCACCATCACAAGCGCCACGTCGGGGTCACTCCAGGTGTCTTCGTCCGATGACCAAGCCTTCCACAGTGTGCCTTCAGAGTACACCCTGGCCAGCCGGCCGGAGCGCTTGGATGTCAGGACCTCTTCTTGGAGGAGGCCTCCTTGGAAGGGCTCAGCCTCTTCGAAGAGCCAGCTGTAAGTCCCCACGAAGTAACACAGCCACAACTCGAGCTGACCAGAGGCCCATGGCTGGGAGAGTGACCGTCATCCGGTACAGTGGGACAGCCACCTGGGAGCATGGCGTGGGCCCCAGTGCCCTTTCCAGTCAGATCTCCACAGCGCTCAAGCTGCAGCAGCTCCCCCTGTCCCCACGGGAGCAGGCATACAGTCAACAACAGAGTGCCAGGAGACAGACCACATCCCTGCCTTTTCTAATAAAACAGGGTCCCTCTGGCCCCAGGGCTTGTTTGGGTTCACGGCTTCTCCAACTCTTTTGGTAGAAGCCTGGGAACATTCCTTCCCAGGTTTAAAAAAGAAATACCCAAACCCCTAAACCCCAAACCCCCAAATCATCAAAACACTGACCCCTGCTGGTCAAGTAGTTTAATTTCAGGAAAATATTTGTGTTGGCTTTTATCCTCCTTCTAAGCACATAAAGCTTCGTTGTTTTTGAGAAAGAAAAGGAAGAGATCAGGTTCCGCCAGACCTCGGGCCCCACCCCACACCTACCTTGGTTTAAACTGTACCCCAGCACCCTCCGCCCTTGCTCCTGCGGGCAACCTCCCTTAGTTGAAGCAGTAAGTAGAGATCTCAGAAGCAGGCCCCGATGTGGTCCGAATCTCAAGGTCGGCCTGGCTGACCGGCCCTGACCTGGGCGTTAAGGTCACTCCACGTGAGTCTATTAAATGGGCATAGGGATTTATTAAGATATAAATTGCCGGGCGGTGGTGGCGCACGCCTTTAATCCCAGCACTCGGGAGGCAGAGCCAGGCGGATCTCTGTGAGTTCGAGGCCAGCCTGGTCTACAGAGCGAGATCCAGGAAAGGCGCAAAGCTACACAGAAAAACCCTGTCTCGAAAAACCAAAAAACAAAACAAAACAAAAAGATATAAATTGAGGGAATTCACGAATACAGAAGGGAGTAGATCCTCTGACCTGAGGGGGAGCAAATCCACCTCACAGGCAGGAGCCGGGAGGAGGGGCATGTGACCCTTGTCCCTTGCCTTTTAAGAGGTCCTCCTTTGGGCCCTACAGCCCAAGGTCATGGGCGGAGCAAGTACCAGTACACCTGGGGACGGTCGAGTGGGGTGCGCTCTGCAGCAGATGGGACAAGTCTCCCCCTCCACCCAGAGGGCCACCCTGCTCTTCCCCGATCTGTGCCAGTCCACAGTTGGCCAACGCACATGTGTGGCCGGATGACCAGGAAAGACCCAGCACGGGACAGTTTCTAATGGTGACAGCTTCTCTTGCCTGTCAGCTGGGGGCTGGCCTGCTTAAGGCTGCTCTCAGTCTTCCACTAGCAGCTGGAGCCTTTGACTGATTCCAAGAGCAGCCTGATTTCCTGTTTTTCTCTGAAAATACTTGGAAGGCCTCCCTCACACTGCTCCGGGCTCAGATAACCTGCCAACACCCACCCTCAGGGGATCTGACGGCCACCAGGATAAACCCTGTACCTGGTGGCTGAACTTTGGTTGAACCATTTTGGGACAATAAGACCAAACGTCTAGAATCACGCTTCCCCGCACCCCGGGAGCGGTCCTTTGACCCCAGTCCTGTGACGTGGGGCCTGCTGTTTGAAGCTAGCCCTTGGCTCGTTTCCTTGAAACCTCCAGGATGGGAGGGGGCAGAAAGCACAGGAATCACAAGATGGCCTGTACCCACTTCTTTCTCCACTTAGGGGGGCGTACAGAGCCCTGTTTGCCAGTGTCCCCAAGTGGCTGGACTACCCCATGCCTGGGGAAGCCGAGGATGTCCCAGGAGAGGTGACTAGGCTTCGGCATCTGGGGAAGTGGGGTGCACTGATCCTGCTTCCTGTCTACACTCATGAATTTCTTTGTTGTCTGTTCTGAAGAGGCTTGGAAAATTTGTGCTAAAGTGAAACCTACCTGGGTGGGAGAGGGGAAGAAGTCCACAGCCACCCACCTGTACCCCAGATGCAGCGGAGGGGGCGGGGGTCAGTGGCCCTCTGACAAGCTGGACACACAGGAGGTGGGGGTGAGAAGAAGGAAGTGAACAGTGCTCAGGTCTGGCTTGCTCCAGGGCCCCTCTCCCTGACTCAGGACCTTGCCACCTTCTTGGACACAGTTCCTTAGGAAGGAGTTAGAATGCGGACAGAAAGAGGGCCACAGGACAGGACCAACCGGTCCTGGAGGACAAGGATGAATGTGATACCCAGCCCCGCCCTCCTGTCACAGCTTCAGAATATACAGAATTCCATCACCTCTTTGGTTTTCATTTTTCTTGTTTTTTTTCTTAAATTACATTTGAACACGGAACACATAGAATCATAAATACTCTCAGAAGACACGACTCCATAAAACAAGCAAACAGAAGCAGCCAGGGAAAGGTCCAGCCGTCGAGCACGCCTTTCTCTCGTTCCTAAGAGACTCCTGTACACAGGAGATCTGAGAAGGACACCGGCCCCCCACCCTCCCAGGGACCACCGGCTTCGCTGCTCTGACATTCGATGCGTCTCCCACGGAACCGGTCAGAGATAAACATGCCATTATTTGCAAAATTATAATTTAAAGGTATAAAGCTTCGAGTCACATAATCCCAAAACTAGCTAAGGTTTTTTTTGTTTTGTTTTGTTTTTAGCACATAAACTATACATTAAATATTTTGAGGTATTTCAGAGAGAATTGTCAAAGGCTTGAAGGAATTGTGCTGGACTGTGGGTTCCCTGTGTAGGAAAGATCTTTGGTAGGTAAGGACCACAAGGTGTATGGGGCAGATGAGGATAATGGAGATGCGTCTGGGCCCAGAGAGGGCCCGTGTGTATGTGTGTACGTGTGTGTGTGTGTGTGTGTGTGTACGTGTGTGTGTACATGATAGTATTTGAAAAAGTTCGCCCCCAACTAGAATCCCCCAGTGAGGGACTGGGGTGTGGTCAATGGAGAATACTTGCCTAGAATGCACTAGATCCTAGGTTCCATCCCTATCACCACCAGAAACAAAAGAAAAAGAAAGGAAAACAGAAAAGAAAAAGACAAACACAACTCATCTGAAGGACGGTGCATGCCTGTGATCCTAGCCCTCAGGGATTTTCTAACTTGACATTGAGTCATAGATCTTTTGAGGCAGGGCCTTGCTGTGTGAACTCAGAGATCCTCCTGCCTCTGCCTCCTGAGTGCTGGGATCAAAGATGGGAGCCACCATGTCATACTTCATTTTTTTTCTCTGCTCGTTTTGTGAGTCTTGGGCCTGCTGGGTCATAGGATGGGTCATCTGTGTCTACTGGGCAAGACAGCTTTGGAGCCATAAATCAGGAATGTGGGAGTGTGAGGGAAAGGGGCTTAGTACCTACATGGAGGTGGGAAGACAGAGCCTGAGTCCTCACATGGGAGCTAGCATGTGTGTGTTTTAATGATTTACTTTAGCCAGATGGCGGCGGTGGTGGCGCACGCCTTTAATCCCAGTACTCTGTAGGCAGAGCCAGGAGGATCTCTGTGAGTTCGAGGCCAGCCTGGTCTACAGAGCGAGATCCAGGACAGGCAGGGCTACACAGAGAAACCCTGTCTCTTAAAAACCAAAAAGCAACAACAAAAAAATTTATTTTTAATCGTGTATGGGTATGTGCAGGTGGCTGCAGATGCCTTTGAAGGCCGGAAGAGAGCACCAAGTCCTTTGAAACTGGGTGCTGAGAACCCAGACTGGGTCCTCTGCAAGAGCAGCTGGTGCTTTTAACCACTGAGCCGTCTCTTCAGCCGCGCGTGCGTGCATGTGTGTGTGTGTGTGTGTGTGTGTGTGTGTGTGTGTGTGTGTGCGCTAGTGTGAGTGTGTGTATGTCTGTGTGTAGTGGGGGCAGAGACCTGTTTCTTGCTGAGTGGGAATGGGGGACTCTTTTCACTCTGAGCATTCTGCCTCACACCCGAAGGAAGGTTCTAGAAGCATCCATCCAAGTTGCTTCCATGGGAGAGCGGCAAGTCATTAAGGACAGAGGACACTCTACACACATCTTTGGTTCTGTAAGAAGGCACTCACCGACCTCGCTGTCCTCCTGTCTCTCTCTCTCTCTCTCTCTCTCTCTCTCTCTCTCTCTCTCTCTCTCGGGTGGGGGACAGCCATGGGGTGAGGGTGGGGACACCCTGGCGTCCAGCACAAACCCTTGGGGATGGGGGATCTTTGGTATCAGACGTGATCATTTGAATCACAGCGTGGGCTCAATGAGGTAGCCTTTACAGGTGGGGGGTCATTTTTCTTTTTCTCACTAGAAAGTTCTCTTGCATTCTCTAGGGAAACTGGGGATGGGATGGGGGTGCCCTCCCTGGGAGGCAGCCATGGGGTAGGGTTCAGAAGAGAGGGTTCCCAGGATCTTGAACCCCAGAGGGGGAGGGGGAGAGGCAGCCTCCCGGGATCTGGCAGCCAGGCCAGTCTTGAAATGTCACCCATGGGGAGAGCTGAGCAGCCGGCTGGGGGCGCCCCCTTGCTTCTGACTCTTCCCATTGTACGGTTTTTTGGCAAAACAATGGAGCAAGCAGTTTTCCACTTCATCTTCTCTTCTGAGGGAGGTGTCACCAAAGCCAGGTGTCACCAATGCCTGAATGTCCTCTGGAGGTGGGGTTCCGGTACGCACCCCCAAGCAACTGAAGGACGGGTGACGAATTCCAGAGATTTCCAGAGCTTTGCATCTGAGGGACGTTGGCGGCGCCTCCACGGGCCCCCGATCTGGGGGACTCTGGTGCCGCCCCGCCCGCAGTTCCGGGGTTTCGTTTTTTGCTCTCTGGTGACCTTGTTCCCTCACGTAGCAAGGTGCTTATAGTGAACTCAACCAGGGGTGTGCGGCGAGGCCCTCACCTCCGTCTGCCTCCGTCTCCCTGGAGACAGGGGCTCCCCGCAGGCTCCTCCCCGGCGTTAAGGCAGGGGATTGTTGGCACAGGATATCCAGGCCGCTGGGGTGGGGGGTGGCGGCTGGGGTCTCGGCCGCGAGGGGCTGTCCTGCCGGGAGAGGGCTTGGTTTGGGGCACAGGTCTGGGGAGAGGGGGCTGTAAGGATCCGGCTTGTTGTCGGTTTTGGCCACTTGGGACGGATCTCAGTTCTTGGGGAGGGGACAAGGGGGCAGAGACCTGCCTGGAGGAGGAAGAGTGGGGAAGGCTGGCAGCTGATGCCTCCCCGCTTTTAAGGGGGCCTGGGGTCTGGGAAGGAAGGGTTCGCTATTAAATTTTTTTTTAAATACCCGGGTTTCGTTTGTAAGGTGTGCTTGATTCTCGACCCACTCTTCCCTCGAGGTCCCCTTGGTGTCCTAAACTGAGGGGGCTGGGGTGGGTCCCTGTCCCCTGGGGGTGGGGTGGGGCTTCCTTTGGCTGGGTGGGGGGGTGGGTTCCCCGGTCCCCGGGGCTGGGGTGTGCGATTCCCTGGGGCTGGGGCGGGTGTGGGGTAGAAGGCTCAGGCCTTGGAGAAGGTGGCAGTGGCTGTCGCAGTGCCCGGGGTGGCGCCCGGCTCCTCGGCCCAGCGGTTCATGCAGCGGCGCCGGGCGTTCATGAAGAAGTTGCTGACGGTGTTGAGCTCCAGGCCCAGCTGCTGCGAGATGGTGGCCTGCATCTCCTTGGACGGCCGCTTGTTCTCCTTGAAGATGGCAATCAGCGTGCGGCGCTGCAGGTCGGTGAACACCAGCCGCTGCTTCTTGGGCTGCAGAGCCCTCTCCTTCTGCTGGTCCTGCTCCTTGCGCTTGCAAGCTGTGAGAGGGGACAGGGGCGAGAGAGGACACGCGGGGGTGAGCAGGGACCAGGGGGCCAGGGCGCCGGGGTCAGGGATGAGAGAACGTGGACCAGGGGACCCAGGGGACGGGGCAGAGATGGGAGGAAGGGGACCCAGAGCGGGCGGGCGGCCGGGGAGCAGAGGGCGCACATTGGAGAGGTTCAGAGGAAGGAGGAAAAAGCAAAGGGGCGGGAAGAGAAGGGTCCAGAGAACGGTTAGGAGCGTGCACAGGACCAGGAGGGGACAGCCGGGCACAGAAGCGGAGGACCGGGCAGGGTAGAGAGACACGGAGTCACACAGTGTGGGGACAGAGACAAAGCAGCCCGCACCGCTCCAGCAAAGCCTCCCAGGGGTGACCAGCCCCAGCTTCCTGCCCCAATCCTCCCGGTTCAGTCTCCCCAGTAAAGATTCCCGACCCCGACATGGACTCCTCCCTGAAGACTTTGGATGGATACAGGTGCCACGGGCGGGCGTATCCCCCTGACGGGTAGCAATTCCACTTGGGGGCTGTTGGGGACAGGATGAAGGACTCCTGTGACTGATGGGACTGACTATGAGATGACCGACTCTAGGCCCGGGGTATCTCAAGTCTCAGCAAGCAGGACACAGTCCCACCTCCTGGGGGCCCAGCCCTGGTACTCCTGTGGGACCTGATCACCTCAGGTGCAGAGTTCACAGCCCTTGTCTGCTGCAAGCCACCCCCCTGCCCCCCACCCCCACCTAGAATCCCCAGTGAGGGGCTGGGGGCGTGGTCAGGGTGGAGCCCCGCCTAGAATCCTCCAGTGAGGGGCTGGGGGCGTGGCTTAGGGGTAGGGGGACTACACATTGGAGTTAGCCTGTTTGTCATCTGGTCTAGATGCAATTCACAACCAGATAAAACAGGCGATCAGATAAAAGAAGAAAGAGGGGCAGTTTGTGACATAACTTAGGGGTAAGAGCACTTGTCCTCCGGGCCCAGTGACCAGAGTCCATCCCTGTAACTTGCATAAAGGTAGACGGAGAGAACCAACTCTAAAACGTTGCCCTTTGACCTCCATATGTGCACCATGGCATGTGTATCCACACTTACATCATACGTAACAACAATAATAAATAAAATACAAATTTAAGTATGTAGATGTGATGGTTAAAGTTGTCAGATTGACAGAACTTAGAAGCACCTAGGAGACAAGTATCTTGTTTTGTCTGCGGGGAATTAGCTTGATTATTGACATGGAGGTAGGAAAAACTGCCCGCTGTGGGTGGCGCCATTCCCTAGGCTGGGATCCTGGACTGATGGTGGAGCGTGAGCTAAGCCCTAGGACACACGCTTTGACTGTGTTCTGACTGTGGATACAGTGTGAGCATCTCCCCAAGCCTCCACAACTTCACTTCCCCTCATGAACCTGCGACCGTCACCAAGCACACCCTTTCTCCCTTGAGGGGCTTTGTTGAAGTTTTTATCACTGAAGACACCAGGACTGAAGAATATGCGTCTCGTGGACGAATGGAAACAGACAGACACATCTCTGTGGCATTTCAGGACGCCAAGAATAGACAGACAACTCCTAAAGCTTCCGAAAAGCAAAGGTCCAGAATCAGGGTGGCTTTGGGGGTCCTCGGAAGCTGGGAGACAAAACATTCCGAGGATGGGGCTGGAGGAGGCTCAGTGCTTAATAGAACTTGTTGCTCTTGCAGGGACCCAAGTCCAATTCTCAGAAACCACATCGGGCTGCTCATCTGGAACTGCGTCTCCAGGCGGTTCTCCGCCCTCTGCCCTCTTCTGGCCTTTTTTGGAATTGGCACACACAGAGACACACTCATATACACACATAATCAAAAATGAGAGCCAGGCAGTGGTGGTGGCGCACGCCTTTAGTCCCAGCACTCGGGAGGCAGAGGCAGGCGGATCTCTGAGTTCAAGGCCAGCCTGGTCTACAGAGAGAGTTCCAGGACAGGCAGGGCTACACAGAGATACCCTGTCTCAATAAACCAAAACAAAACAAATCTTTAAATTAAAGGTGTGTGCCACCACTGCCTGATATGGTTTCCAAAAGTCTTTTTTTGAAATTTTTTGAACTTTATTTTTATTTTATGATCATTGGTGTTTTGCCTGCATGTATGTCTGTGTGAGGGCTGCAGAAGCCCTAGAACTGGAGTTACAGACAGATGTGAGCTGCCATGTAGGTGCTGGGAATTGAACCTGGGTCCTCTGGAAAAGCAGTCAGTGCTCCAAACCACTGAGCCATCTCTCCAGCCCCTAGTTCCAAAAGTCTTAATGAGTTGGTGCTGCTTGGGAGTGTCTAAGGAGCTGGCATGGCCGCAAGTGGCTCTAGGGTCTGCAGAGAGTTTTACAAAAAGAAATGCGATCCTGGGCCAGAGAGATGGCTCAGAGGTTAAGAGCACTGGCTGCTCTTCCAGAGGTCCTGAGTTCAATCCCCAGCAACCACATGGTGGCTCTCAACCATCTGTAATGAGATCTGGTGCCCTCTTATGGCCTGCAGCGACACAGGCAGGCAGAACACCATATACAAAATAAATAAAAAATAAAATCTTTTAAAAAAAATCTATGCCCTATAGAAAGAAAAAGAAAGAAAGAAATGCAATCCGAACAGTCTTCGTGGCTCAGCCTAGGACACCATTCACAGAAACCATGATCGAACCATAAGCAGCCAAAAAGACTGATTTCTAAGTATATGGAGAATCGACTTGGGGCTGGGTGGGCTTTGGGGGTCAGGAGACAACTCAGTCAGTATGTCCTTCTTGTCTAAGCAGGAGGACCCGAGTTCGAATCCCCTGAACCCAGGTGAAAGGCTTGGTATGGAGGTGTGCTGAGGACGAGGGGACACGCTCGTCCCAGGAGTTCATGGGCAAGCCAGCTTGGCCGAGTCGATGAGACTCTAAGGTGGATCAGGGCTGGGGTGACGGCTCAGTGGTCACATCCCTGGCTGTGCTCGCGGAGGACCCGGGTTCGGTTCTCAGCACACACACAGCAGCTCACAGTCAGCTGTAACTCCAGTCCCAGGGGATCCGCCACCCTCTCTAACCTCTGAGGCGGCCGGGAACCCATGAGGTGCACAGCCGGGCCTGCAGGCGGAATTCTCAAACGCATGAAATCAGAACAGAGACGGTGGAGAGGGGCTGAAGCGGCCCTGGACCTCACACGCACGTGTGCGGACGGACAGACGCACCAGGACTAGGAGCCGCGGCAGAGAGAGAGCTCTGAGATCCGTTTCTGCGGCTGTGATAAAATACCCTGACAAAAATAAACTTGAGGGAATCCAAGTTCATGATTACCTGGCTCGCACGCTTGCTTGAACGAAGCTGGCTGTTTCCACTCCTTCTTTTTAAACTTTTATTTTATTTTTAAGTGCACATGTGTGTGTGTGTGCAAAGCCTGCCCAGGCCAGAAAGGGGCGTCAGGTCCCCTGGAGCTGGAGTTAGAGGCAGCTGTGAGCTGCCCAATGTGGGTGCTGGGAAGCGAATCCCAGTCTCTGCAGAACAACAGACAGGTGCTCTTAAACCACTGAGCCCTCTCCAGGCCCCATGCCTCCTTCACTCAAACCCCCGACTGGTGGCGTGCACAAAGAAAGGATCTTCCCATCTAAGGTAACAAGACAACAGAGAAAACCCCTTGGCTGGTCATGTTGGCGCACGCCTTTAATCCCAGCGCTCAGGAGGAGGAAGCAGAGGCAGGAGGATCTCTGTGAGTTCAAGTCCAGCCTGGTCTACAGAGCAAGTTCTAGGACAGCCAGGGCTACATAATACAAAGACCCTGTCTCCAACAAAGGACAACAATAAAACACAAAGATGCCCCCTCTCAGACTCGCCCACAGCTACCCCGATCTACACCGACCCTCCCCGGTGGCTCTGAATTGCTGCAAGTGGACAATTAATATTGACGGTCACCTTAGGCAAGCTGCATGGTGAGGCCCCGCTTTCCATCCTGAGCCCCACATATGTGCATATAGATTTGGCAAAGGCTGCACGGTTGGGGTGGAGCAGGGGGATGGACAAAAAAGGAGCTGCTCTTGCCAGAGGCTTTTCGGGATTTGACTGTGCTCCATGGTTATAGGACACCAGGTGTTCATGCCTGGATGAGGACCTTAGAGTCAGCAAGGTGAGGGGCATAACAACAACCCAGCTTTTAAATTCCAGTGAAAGTCCACCCACCCACCCATCCATTCATCTACTCATCCACCCACCCACCCACCCACTCATCCATCCATCCACCCACCCACCCACCCACTCATCCATCCATCCACCCACCCACCCACCCATTTATCCATCCATCCACCCACCCACTCATCCATCCACCCATCCATCCACCCACTCATCCATCCATCCACCCATCTATTCATCCATCCATCCATCCACCATCCATCCATCCACCCATCTATTCATCCATCCATCCATCCACCATCCATCCATCCACCCATCTATTCATCCATCCATCCATCCATCCATCCACCCATCCACCCACCCACTCATCCATCCATCCATCCATCCACCCATCTATTCATCCATCCACCCATCCACCCATCCATCCATCCATCCATCCATCCATCCACCCATCCATCCACCCATCCATCCATCCATCCATCCATCCATCCATCCATCCATCCATCCACCCACCTTCCCGAACCTAACGATCTACTCCTAGACTGTTCGCAGGGACAGAAGGACAGATTTCAGACCACACAAGGTCTTCATGTCAAAAGTTTTCTGTGGCTCTGTTACTCTGTCCTTACAATAAAATTTTCTTTTTATTTACACAGAGAAGATAAGTCACGGACTTAGAGAGGCCCAGCCAGGGACCGTCAGTCGACAGGACAGACCTGGGAGGTGGGGAAGGTGTGGGTCCTCTTGGAGTTGCAAAAGTGGACTCACAAGCCAAGGCTGGGGAGTGGCCAGCCACAGAAGTCTTGAAAGAAACAAAAGGCCCTTTCTTCATGGACGGCAGCATGAAGCCACTGCCCCTTCCCCTGTGTTCAGTCTGACGACACCTGTCCACACAGACACGGGTCCAGGCTGCTCTTTGTACGGCCAGTGTCCCACTGTCCATCTCCCACGGCCAAAGAGGGCGGAGATGAGGCCCCGGGCCGACCCAAGCCCCGGTCTGAGCCGTTTCCATGCAGTAGAAACTGAGCCTGGATCCGGGCAGAGGGAAGTGCAAGGAGGGCCTCAGACTTACCCACCAGGCTAGCCACGCCCCAGCCACAGGCTGTGGATTGGTGTGGCTCCGTCTCCACCCGAGAGGCAACCTCAGTCTAAGCCCGGTTCTTCCCTGTCACCTCCACAAACACTAACTCCACCACCTCTTCCAAACACCCCTCCACCCAGCCCCTCCACCCACCCCCTCCTCCCACCCCCTCCTCCCACCCCCTCCACTCGTATTGCCTTCTCCTCTATTCCCCCTCCATCTCCTTGTCCTCCATTTTTTTCCGTCTCTTCCTTCTCCACCTTCCACGGCCGATCCTGCCCTCCCTTCCCCCATGGGCCCTCATTCCTCCACCAATAGCCTGCTGCCTCACCCCATCCCACACCTCTGCTTCCAGGTGATCCCCACCTTGGCGTCTACTCCTCCAGGCTCGGCACCAGGGGCTGCTACCGGGTCCGTCAGCCAGTGTGTGCAGACCGACAGCTACCTCACACACAGACCTGTCCACTACCCACCGGTGCCGTTGCTGCTGCCGGGCTGGCGTGGGTCTGCAAGCCTCACCTTTCAGTGGCAAAGCCGAGCCACAGAGTATTCGGGTCACTCTGTCCTATGCAAGCCTTGATCACCCCTTGACCACCCCTCTGTCCATACTTGCTTTTTTTCTTTTTTTTTTTCTGAAACAGGGTTTCGCCAGGCAAGATTTATTTTCATCATTTTTAACTTTGTGGCCTGGTGGTGGCCACACCTTTAATCCCAGCACTCGGAGGCAGAGGCAGGCGGATCTCTGTGAGTTCAAGGGCAGCCTGGTCTACAGAATGAGTTCTAGGGCAGCCAGAGCTACATGGAGAAACCCTGTTTCGAGGGAAAAAAATGTGTAGAGATTGTCTGTGCTGGGGCGTGTGCATGGAGCGCAGTTGCCCGTGGAGGGGCGTCGAGTCCCCTGGAGCTGGAGTCACAGGGTTGGGAGTCACCATGCGCTTCAGGGAACCGAACTCAGGGCCTCTGCAACAACCTCAAGCTCTCTTAGCCTTCTCTCCAGCCCCTCACCTTGCTTTTTCAGACAGGGTCTCTCACTGGGACCTGGAGCTTGTAGGTTAGGCTAGTCCGGCCGGGTGGGGACCTCAGGACCTCCTGTTGCTGCCTCCACAGGGCTGAGACTACAAGCAAGTGCCGCCACGCCCAGGGTTTAAATCTCACCTGTATTTATTTATTGTGCGAGCCCGGACGCCTGCTGCCCACCCGCTTCGCCCATCGCCCTGCAGTCCCCATTGTGTCCAGCAGAGGGCAGCCGTCCCCAGTCTACGGCTGTACCCTGTAAGGGTATCCTCGATTTTAGGGTGGAATCTGCTTAGACCCCTGGATTTGCACACGGGGTGACTGAGTCTCCTGATTTTCTTGAGTTTTTAGAGTTACGAGGGTGCACAGAACACCCCAGGTCCGGGCCTGACGCACGGCTGTTCTGGGGGTTCCCGGGCGGGACTCCCTTCTTGCTAGGCGGAGGCAAAATAAAAAAAAAAAAATATATATATATATATATATATTAAATGAATTGTGGAGGAGACGAGGCTCCCCAGCTGTCTCTGAGAAAAGCTGAAATCTTGGTTTCATTCCTCACGTTGCCATGAGGACCCGTTACCAAGGTCTCACACTTGTGGGCTTTCCTGGGATCTTCCCCTTAGAAGCGGGAGAAACCACAGAAGCCCGGCTGCTGTAGAGCTTGTCCAGCATGCACGAAGCCCCGGGTTCCATGGCCAGCATTAAATACAGCAGGCGAGGCGGCGCGTGCCCGTCCTCTCTCCCCTCAGCCTCCGAGAAGACAGACAAATCCGTTCAAGGCCCATCCTTGACTAGAGAGGGAATCGGAGGCCAGCCTGGGCTACATGAGACCCTGCTTCAAAAAAATAAAATAAAATAAAAGGAGGAAAGAAAAGAAGACAGGCATCCAGCCGTCCCTTCCCAGGCGCCCGCAGGAGCCCAGTCACGCCGGCCACCCCCTCTCTCCCCGCGTGGCTGCCCCCCATCTGTCCACCGAGGCGGTGGGTGGCGGCCACGGGCGCCTGTCCCCTCCCCACACTCCGCCACTCACTCCTGCGGCCGACAATTCAATACCAGCCTGGGCTCCGGCTGGGATGATGGCCGGTTTCCTTGGCGACAAGTCCTGCCCCGCCATCAGCGGCGCGGTGGGGGCAGGTGTTGGGGCCCACGATCCCTCCCCGTCGCGGTGACTCAGCTTGGCCGGGCCGGGTGGGCGACTCTGCCAGGGTCACACGTCCCCAGGTGCCCTGGTCGGGAGGACCCCCTCTCCCCGCTGCCCAGGTCCCCTGGGGCACCTCCTCGGTGCCTGCACAGATCGGTCCCACCCCCTCCCCTCCCTGCCCTCCCCCAGTCCCTCCCTCCCAGAGGGTTTTAATGTCTCCATTTTTCAAAGTCTTATCTGGAACCGACCGTCCACACCCACCGGGCCTGGCCCGGAGCTGGAGGGTCACAGGGTGTGGACGCCGGCCGCCAGGGGCCTTTCCCATTGACGGCTTCGTCACGGGGGTACCCCGAGTTAGCCAAGGGCAGACCGCTCACGAACTGACACACATGTACCTTGTGCGCACACGCAGCCCGGGGCGCTTCTTCTGCCTAGCCAAGGGTCACCCGAACCCCAGCGTCCTCGGCGGGCTCCCCACCACGACTCGCCCCTCTCTCCCTCCTTGGATGTAAGTTCTCACTCCTGCAGCCCAAGCTGGCCTAGAACTCCCGGCCATCCTCCGGCCCCGGCGCCCCAAGGGCCGAGCTGACGGGCGGGTGCCACCGCGCCAGGCTGGGCCTCCACGTTTAAAGAGCCATTTGCAAGAGGCCGGGCGGCAGCTGGGAGAAGAATTAGAAAAAGATGGCAAGAAAGGAAACGGGTGACGGGGAAGCGGAGGGCGGCTGACGGAGGACGGGCCGCGAGGGAGCGATCCATTGTTAGCGAATTAATCCGCTGATAAGGGCTCCGCGTCCCCGGAAGTGCGTCCTGCCACCCCAGGGGGACCACAGTCCCCAAACATCTGAGCGTGGGCAGGGCGGGAGCCAGCGGCGGGGAGGCCGCGGGTGCTGAGGACCAGCGGGCAGCCGGGGGAGCACCCCCTCGGGCCCTGCCCAGGCCTTCAGAGCGTCTCCACCCACGCTGCGCACGGGGAGGGCAGGTGCTGAACCAGCTCGGGCTGACCAGACCCCGACGCAAAAACAAGTCAGAGTGGGGGAGCACCGGCTCAGAGTGGGGAGCACCGGCTCAGAGTGGGGGCACCGGCTCAGAGTGGGGGCACCGGCTCAGAGTGGGTGAGCACCGGCTCAGAGTGGGGGAGCACCGACTCAGAGTGGGGGCACCGGCTCAGAGTGAGTGAGCACCGGCTCAGAGTGGGGGAGCACCGACTCAGAGTGGGAGAGCACCGGCTCAGAGTGGGGAGCACCGGGTCAGAGTGGGGAGCACCGGCTCAGAGTGGGGGAGCACCGGCTCAGAGTGGGGGAGCACCGGCTCAGAGTGGGGGAGCACCGACTCAGAGTGGGGAGAGCACCGGCTCAGAGTGGGGGGAGTCCCGGCTAAGAGTGGGGAGCACCGGCTCAGAGTGGGGGAGCACCGGCTCAGAGTGGGGAGCACCGGCTCAGAATGGGGCGTCTGGGTGTGAACCGGTACGTGGATGGCCCACTGGCAGCCTGGGCACTCAAACCGAGCAATCCTGTGCCCCAACAGTGCAGTGTCCCCGGGCCTCTCTCCCTGAGGTCCCAGCACAGGCGTCCATACCCCAGGGACCCCCTGCGGCCTCCTTAGAAGGCCCAGCCCGGTCCTCTTCCGCCCCGTGGCTTTTCAATGTCACCATAATTCTGTTCAGTCCCTCCTGTCCCCACTGGCGTGACTCCCAGAGAAGGGAGGGTCCGGGTCACTTGGCCAAGGGGAAACTGAGGCCGCAGGTGTCTTAGAGCTGCCTGAGGGTCACATGGACCTCTCAGTCACCCCCCCTCTGCCCGCTCCGGGCCCAGCCCCGCCCCTCCCCCTCCAGCACAGCCTAGGGTATTGATCATGGTCTATTTTTAATTAAAAACTTGATTCAAACCAGCTTGAACTCGCTGGTTAAAGCCGACTATTCGCAGGCTAATACAAAGGGGCCGCGGGGGCCGCGGGGGCCGCGGGGGCCGGGCTACCTTCCCGCAGTCACCCCGAACTCGCGGCCTCCTGGCGCTGGCTCCTCACCTCCCCTGTTCACGCAGGAGCTGGAGGAGAAGGTCGCCTGTGATTCGGACGACCATGACAGGGAACCCCGGCTGAGGGATGCCTTAGTTCAGGGGGGGATTTAGTTGAAAGGGGCTGAAGGTTTTTTGTGCGTTTTAAAATAACGGGTTTTTTGTGGTTGTTGTTTTGTTTTTCTGATGCAGGGTTTCTCTGGCTGTCCTGGAACTCGCTCTGTAGCCCAGGCTGGCCTCAAACTCCGAGATCCTCCTGCCTCTGCCTCCCCAGTGCTCTCTCCCGCCACCATGTGGGTCCCCGGACTGACCTCCAGCCCTCGCTGGGCTCGGCAGCCAGCGCCCCTGAGGGCACCTGAGATCGTGGGGCCCATTGTCCACCTGTCCGTCTGCCAGACTCCGGTGCGGGCACAGGAAGTGGCTGCTGGGTCTGGAGGGAACAGTTTGCCGGAAGTCACACTCTCAGGGCTGTGTGAGGCGGGACGACTCACCAGCGCCTGGGAAACGGTCACCTCCACGGGGGCTGGAGGGGCAAGCACAGGCCTGGGCACCCCCGTGTGTAACGCTGTGAGGCCGGACACGGCCAAGTGCCACACCAACTGCGGCACTGTAAATAAGTTCCCTGTCCTTCCCTCGGGTCCAAGAGACCCGGTTGGTGCCCTGGGTCTTTATCTCTGTGTTTCTGCAATGTCCTAGAGCCCGTGAGAACCCCAGGGAGGGGCTGGGGGCGTGGCCAGGGTGGAGCCCCGCCCAGAATTCCCAGTGAGGGGCTGGGGGTGTGGTCAGGGTGGAGCCCCGCCCAGAATCCCCAGTGAGGGGCTGGGGGCGTGGTCAGGGTGGAGCCCCGCCTAGAATCCCCAGTGAGGGGCTGGGGGTGTGGTCAGGGTGGAGCCCCGCCCAGAATCCCCCCAGTGAGGGGCTGGGGGCGTGGTCAGGGTGGGCCCCGCCTAGAATGCCCCAGAGAGGGGCTGGGGGCGTGGTCAGGGTGGAGCCCCGCCTAGAATCCCCCCCGTGAGGGGCTGGGGGCGTGGTCAGGTGGAGCCCCGCCTAGAATCCCCAGTGAGGGGCTGGGGGCGTGGACAGGGTGGAGCCCCGCCTAGAATCCCCAGTGAGGGGCTGGGGGCGTGGACAGGGTGGAGCCCCGCCTAGAATCCCCAGTGAGGGGCTGGGGGCGTGGTCAGGGGTGGAGCCCCGCCCAGAATCCCCAGTGAGGGGCTGGGGGCGTGGTCAGGGGTGGAGCCCCGCCCAGAATCCCCCAGTAAGGGCTGGGGGCGTGGCCAGGGCTTGGGCATTTCCTGCTGAAGCCAGAGGCCTGGGGTCCAGCGCTGAGGAGGTTTTAAATCATTCCTCTGGAATCTCAGGGAGCAGCGGGCCGGCAGGTCCCTCATCCTGAGCAGATCCTCCCCTCCTCACCCCACCCCGGCACAGGCACTCCCTCTAGGGACCCCCAGCGGCCCGGCCCGGGGGAACGGGTCGCGCATGCTCACACAGGTTTACCTCCCGCAGCCCTGGGGACCCTGGCGACCCTGGGGACCCTGCCGCTCTCTGGGGAGCTTATGCAAATGTCTCTATTTCTCAGATTAGGAAACCCAGGCTAGACCTTTGATAGAGTCAGTCAAGGATGGGACAGGGTGCTGCCAGGTCTAATCAGGGCCTTCTGCAACAGTCTTTCTACCCCTGGGGGGCCGAAAAATCCTGGGGGGGTTATCCTCCTGTGTGTATGTGGGTTATCCTCCTGTGTGTGTGTGTGTGTGTGGGTTATCCTCCTGTGTGTGTGTGTGTGTGTGGGTTATCCTCCTGTGTGTGTGTGGGTTATCCTCCTGTGTGTGTGTGTGGGTTATCCTCCTGTGTGTGTGTGTGGGTTATCCTCCTGTGTGTGTGTGTGGGTTATCCTCCTGTGTGTGTGTGTGGGTTATCCTCCTGTGTGTGTGTGTGGGTTATCCTCCTGTGTGTGTGTGTGGGTTATCCTCCTGTGTGTCTGTGTGTGGGTTATCCTCCTGTGTGTGTGTGTGGGTTATCCTCCTGTGTGTGTGTGTGTGTTATCCTCCTGTGTGTGTGGGGTTATCCTCCTGTGTGTGTGTGTGGGTTATCCTCCTGTGTGTGTGTGGGTTATCCTCCTGTGTGTGTGTGTGGGTTATCCTCCTGTGTGTGTGTGTGTGTGTGTGTGTGTGTGTGGGTTATCCTCCTGTGTGTGTGTGTGGGTTATCCTCCTGTGTGTGTGTGGGTTATCCTCCTGTGTGTGTGTGTGTGTGTGTGGGTTATCCTCCTGTGTGTGTGTGTGTGTGTGTGGGTTATCCTCCTGTGTGTGTGTGTGTGGGTTATCCTCCTGTGTGTGTGTGGGTTATCCTCCTGTGTGTGTGTGTGTGTGTGTGTGTGTGTGGGTTATCCTCCTGTGTGTGTGTGTGTGTGTGGGTTATCCTCCTGTGTGTGTGTGTGGGTTATCCTCCTGTGTGTGTGTGGGTTATCCTCCTGTGTGTGTGTGTGTGTGTGTGTGTGTGGGTTATCCTCCTGTGTGTGTGTGGGTTATCCTCCTGTGTGTGTGTGGGTTATCCTCCTGTGTGTGTGGGTTATCCTCCTGTGTGTGTGTGTGGGTTATCCTCCTGTGTGTGTGTGTGGGGTTATCCTCCTGTGTGTGTGTGTGGGTTATCCTCCTGTGTGTGTGTGTGGGTTATCCTCCTGTGTGTGTGTGTGTGTGTGTGTGTGTGGGTTATCCTCCTGTGTGTGTGTGGGTTATCCTCCTGTGTGTGTGTGTGGGTTATCCTCCTGTGTGTGTGTGGGTTATCCTCCTGTGTGTGTGGGTTATCCTCCTGTGTGTGGGGGGTTATCCTCCTGTGTGTGTGTGTGGGGTTATCCTCCTGTGTGTGTGTGGGTTATCCTCCTGTGTGTGTGTGTGTGGGTTATCCTCCTGTGTGTGTGTGTGTGTTATCCTCCTGTGTGTGTGTGTGGTTATCCTCCTGTGTGTGTGTGTGGGTTATCCTCCTGTGTGTGTGTGTGTGTGTGTGTGTGGGTTATCCTCCTGTGTGTGTGTGTGTGTGTGTGTGTGGGTTATCCTCCTGTGTGTGTGTGTGTGTGTGTGTGTGTGGGTTATCCTCCTGTGTGTGTGTGGGTTATCCTCCTGTGTGTGTGTGTGTGGTTATCCTCCTGTGTGTGTGTGGGTTATCCTCCTGTGTGTGTGTGTGTGTGTGTGTGGGTTATCCTCCTGTGTGTGGGTTATCCTCCTGTGTGTGTGTGTGGGTTATCCTCCTGTGTGTGTGTGTGTGTTATCCTTCTGTGTGTGTGTGTGGGTTATCCTTCTGTGTGTGTGTGTGGGTTATCCTCCTGTGTGTGTGTGTGGGTTATCCTCCTGTGTGTGTGTGTGTGTGGGTTATCCTCCTGTGTGTGTGTGTGTGTGGGTTATCCTCCTGTGTGTGTGTGTGGGTTATCCTCCTGTGTGTGTGTGTGTGTGGGTTATCCTCCTGTGTGTGTGTGTGGGTTATCCTCCTGTGTGTGTGTGTGTGTGGGTTATCCTCCTGTGTGTGTGTGTGGGTTATCCTCCTGTGTGTGTGGGTTATCCTCCTGTGTGTGTGTGTGGGTTATCCTCCTGTGTGTGTGTGTGGGTTATCCTCCTGTGTCTGTGTGTGGGTTATCCTCCTGTGTGTATGTGGGTTATCCTCCTGTGTGTGTGTGTGGGTTATCCTCCTGTGTGTGTGTGTGGGTTATCCTCCTGTGTGTGTGGGTTATCCTCCTGTGTGTGTGGGTTATCCTCCTGTGTGTGTGTGTGTGGGTTATCCTCCTGTGTGTGTGTGTGGGTTATCCTCCTGTGTGTGTGTGTGTGGGTTATCCTCCTGTGTGTGTGTGGGTTATCCTCCTGTGTGTGTGTGTGGGTTATCCTCCTGTGTGTGTGTGTGGGTTATCCTCCTGTGTGTGTGGGGGGTTATCCTCCTGTGTGTGTGTGTGTGTGTGTGTGTGTGTGTGTGTGGGTTATCCTCCTGTGTGTGTGTGTGGGGTTATCCTCCTGTGTGTGTGTGTGTGGGTTATCCTCCTGTGTGTATGTGGGTTATCCTCCTGTGTGTGTGTGGGTTATCCTCCTGTGTGTGTGTGTGGGTTATCCTCCTGTGTGTGTGTGTGGGTTATCCTCCTGTGTGTGTGTGGGTTATCCTCCTGTGTGTGTGTGTGGGTTATCCTCCTGTGTGTGTGTGTGGGTTATCCTCCTGTGTGTGTGTGTGGGTTATCCTCCTGTGTGTGTGTGTGGGTTATCCTCCTGTGTGTGTGTGGGTTATCCTCCTGTGTGTGTGGGGGTTATCCTCCTGTGTGTGTGTGGGTTATCCTCCTGTGTGTGTGTGTGTGTGTGGGTTATCCTCCTGTGTGTGTGTGTGGGTTATCCTCCTGTGTGTGTGTGTGGGTTATCCTCCTGTGTGTGTGGGTTATCCTCCTGTGTGTGTCTGTGTGTGGGTTATCCTCCTGTGTGTGTGTGTGTGGGTTATCCTCCTGTGTGTGTGTGGGTTATCCTCCTGTGTGTGTGTGGGTTATCCTCCTGTGTGTGTGGGTTATCCTCCTGTGTGTGTATGTGGGTTATCCTCCTGTGTGTGTGTGTGGGTTATCCTCCTGTGTGTATGTGGGTTATCCTCCTGTGTGTGTGTGTGGGTTATCCTCCTGTGTGTGTGTGGGTTATCCTCCTGTGTGTGTGTGTGGGTTATCCTCCTGTGTGTGTGTGGGGTTATCCTCCTGTGTGTGTGTGGGGTTATCCTCCTGTGTGTGTGTGGGTTATCCTCCTGTGTGTGTGTGTGGGTTATCCTCCTGTGTGTGTGTGTGTGGGTTATCCTCCTGTGTGTGTGTGGGTTATCCTCCTGTGTGTGTGTGGGTTATCCTCCTGTGTGTGTGGGTTATCCTCCTGTGTGTGTGTGGGTTATCCTCCTGTGTGTGTGTGGGTTATCCTCCTGTGTGTGTGTGTGGGTTATCCTCCTGTGTGTGTGTGTGGGGTTATCCTCCTGTGTGTGTGTGGGTTATCCTCCTGTGTGTGTGTGTGTGTGTGTGTGTGTGGGTTATCCTCCTGTGTGTGTGGGGTTATCCTCCTGTGTGTGTGTGGGTTATCCTCCTGTGTGTGTGTGGGTTATCCTCCTGTGTGTGTGTGTGGTTATCCTCCTGTGTGTGTGTGTGGGTTATCCTCCTGTGTGTGTGTGTGTGTGGGGTTATCCTCCTGTGTGTGTGTGGGTTATCCTCCTGTGTGTGTGTGGGTTATCCTCCTGTGTGTGTGGTGGGGGGTTATCCTCCTGTGTGTGTGTGTGTGGGTTATCCTCCTGTGTGTGTGGGTTATCCTCCTGTGTGTGTGTGTGGGTTATCCTCCTGTGTGTGTGTGGGGTTATCCTCCTGTGTGTGTGTGTGGGTTATCCTCCTGTGTGTGTTTGTGTGGGGTTATCCTCCTGTGTGTGTGTGGGGTTATCCTCCTGTGTGTGTGTGTGGGTTATCCTCCTGTGTGTGTGTGTGTGTGTGGTTATCCTCCTGTGTGTGTGGGGTTATCCTCCTGTGTGTGTGTGTGTCGTGTGTGGGTTATCCTCCTGTGTGTGTGTGTGGGTTATCCTCCTGTGTGTGTGTGTGGGTTATCCTCCTGTGTGTGTGTGTGGGTTATCCTCCTGTGTGTGTGTGTGGGTTATCCTCCTGTGTGTGTGTGTGTGGGTTATCCTCCTGTGTGTGTGTGTGTGTGTGTGGGTTATCCTCCTGTGTGTGTGTGGTGGGTTATCCTCCTGTGTGTGTGTGGGTTATCCTCCTGTGTGTGTGTGGGTTATCCTCCTGTGTGTGTGTGTGGGTTATCCTCCTGTGTGTGTGTGTGGGTTATCCTCCTGTGTGTGTGTGGTGGGTTATCCTCCTGTGTGTGTGTGTGGGTTATCCTCCTGTGTGTGTGTGTGTGGGTTATCCTCCTGTGTGTGTGTGGGTTATCCTCCTGTGTGTGTGTGGGTTATCCTCCTGTGTGTGTGTGTGGGTTATCCTCCTGTGTGTGTGTGGGGTTATCCTCCTGTGTGTGTGTGGGTTATCCTCCTGTGTGTGTGTGTGGGTTATCTCCTGTGTGTGTGTGGGTTATCCTCCTGTGTGTGTGTGGGTTATCCTCCTGTGTGTGTGTGTGGGTTATCCTCCTGTGTGTGTGTGTGTGGGTTATCCTCCTGTGTGTGTGGGTTATCCTCCTGTGTGTGTGTGTGTGTGTTATCCTCCTGTGTGTGTGGGTTATCCTCCTGTGTGTGTGTGTGTGTTATCCTCCTGTGTGTGTGTGTGGGTTATCCTCCTGTGTGTGTGTGTGGGTTATCCTCCTGTGTGTGTGTGTGGGTTATCCTCCTGTGTGTGTGTGTGGGGTTATCCTCCTGTGTGTGTGTGTTATCCTCCTGTGTGTGTGTGGGTTATCCTCCTGTGTGTGTGGTGTGTGGGTTATCCTCCTGTGTGTGTGTGTGTGGGTTATCCTCCTGTGTGTGTGTGTGTGGGTTATCCTCCTGTGTGTGTGTGTGGGTTATCCTCCTGTGTGTGTGTGGGGGGTTATCCTCCTGTGTGTGTGTGGGTTATCCTCCTGTGTGTGTGTGTGTTGTTATCCTCCTGTGTGTGTGTGTGGGTTATCCTCCTGTGTGTGTGTGTGTGTGTGGGTTATCCTCCTGTGTGTGTGTGTGTGTGTGTGGGTTATCCTCCTGTGTGTGTGTGGGTTATCCTCCTGTGTGTGTGTGTGTGTTATCCTCCTGTGTGTGTGTGTGGGTTATCCTCCTGTGTGTGTGTGTGTGTTATCCTCCTGTGTGTGTGGGTTATCCTCCTGTGTGTGTGTGTGTTGGGTGGGTTATCCTCCTGTGTGTGTGTGTGGTTATCCTCCTGTGTGTGTGTGTGGGTTATCCTCCTGTGTGTGTGTGGGTTATCCTCCTGTGTGTGTGTGTGGGTTATCCTCCTGTGTGTGTGTGTGGGTTATCCTCCTGTGTGTGTGTGTGGGTTATCCTCCTGTGTGTGTGTGTGTGTTATCCTCCTGTGTGTGTGTGGGGTTATCCTCCTGTGTGTGTGTGGTTATCCTCCTGTGTGTGTGTGTGGGTTATCCTCCTGTGTGTGTGTGTGGGTTATCCTCCTGTGTGTGTGTGGTGTGTGTGTGTGTGTGTGTGTGGGGTTATCCTCCTGTGTGTGTGTGTGTGGGTTATCCTCCTGTGTGTGTGTGTGTTATCCTCCTGTGTGTGTGGGGTTATCCTCCTGTGTGTGTGTGTGTGTTATCCTCCTGTGTGTGTGGGTTATCCTCCTGTGTGTGTGTGTGTGGGGTTATCCTCCTGTGTGTGTGTGTGGTTATCCTCCTGTGTGTGTGTGTGGGGTTATCCTCCTGTGTGTGTGTGGGTTATCCTCCTGTGTGTGTGTGTGGGTTATCCTCCTGTGTGTGTGTGTGGGTTATCCTCCTGTGTGTGTGTGTGGTTATCCTCCTGTGTGTGTGTGTGGGTTAT
Organism: Peromyscus californicus insignis; assembly: GCF_007827085.1. NCBI lineage: Eukaryota > Metazoa > Chordata > Mammalia > Rodentia > Cricetidae > Peromyscus > Peromyscus californicus. Next base: position 54,545,662 of record NW_026294492.1, read on the forward strand.
CCTCCTGTGTGTGTGTGTGTGTGTTATCCTCCTGTGTGTGTGGGTTATCCTCCTGTGTGTGTGTGGGTTATCCTCCTGTGTGTGTGTGGGTTATCCTCCTGTGTGTGTGTGGGTTATCCTCCTGTGTGTGTGTGTGGGTTATCCTCCTGTGTGTGTGTGTGTGTTATCCTCCTGTGTGTGTGTGTGGGTTATCCTCCTGTGTGTGTGTGTGGGTTATCCTCCTGTGTGTGTGTGTGTGTTATCCTCCTGTGTGTGTGTGTGGGTTATCCTCCTGTGTGTGTGTGTGGGTTATCCTCCTGTGTGTGTGTGTGGGTTATCCTCCTGTGTGTGTGTGTGTGGGTTATCCTCCTGTGTGTGTGTGTGTGTGTGGGTTATCCTCCTGTGTGTGTGTGGGTTATCCTCCTGTGTGTGTGTGTGGGTTATCCTCCTGTGTGTGTGTGGGTTATCCTCCTGTGTGTGTGTGGGTTATCCTCCTGTGTGTGTGTGGGGTTATCCTCCTGTGTGTGTGTGGGTTATCCTCCTGTGTGTGTGTGTGGGTTATCCTCCTGTGTGTGTGTGGGTTATCCTCCTGTGTGTGTGTGTGTGTTATCCTCCTGTGTGTGTGTGTGGGTTATCCTCCTGTGTGTGTGTGTGGGTTATCCTCCTGTGTGTGTGTGTGGGTTATCCTCCTGTGTGTGTGTGTGTGTGTGGGTTATCCTCCTGTGTGTGTGTGGGGGTTATCCTCCTGTGTGTGTGTGTGGGTTATCCTCCTGTGTGTGTGTGTGTGGGTTATCCTCCTGTGTGTGTGTGTGGGTTATCCTCCTGTGTGTGTGTGTGTGTTATCCTCCTGTGTGTGTGTGTGGGTTATCCTCCTGTGTGTGTGTGTGGGTTATCCTCCTGTGTGTGTGTGTGGGTTATCCTCCTGTGTGTGTGTGTGTGTTATCCTCCTGTGTGTGTGTGTGGGTTATCCTCCTGTGTGTGTGTGTGTGGGTTATCCTCCTGTGTGTGTGTGTGTGTGTGGGTTATCCTCCTGTGTGTGTGTGGGTTATCCTCCTGTGTGTGTGTGTGGGTTATCCTCCTGTGTGTGTGTGTGGGTTATCCTCCTGTGTGTGTGTGTGTGTGTGTGTGTGTGTGTGTGTGTGTGTGGGGTTATCCTCCTGTGTGTGTGTGTGTGGGTTATCCTCCTGTGTGTGTGTGTGTGTGGGTTATCCTCCTGTGTGTGTGTGTGTGTGTGGGTTATCCTCCTGTGTGTGTGTGGGTTATCCTCCTGTGTGTGTGTGTGTGGGTTATCCTCCTGTGTGTGTGTGTGTGTGTGTGGGTTATCCTCCTGTGTGTGTGTGTGGGTTATCCTCCTGTGTGTGTGTGGGTTATCCTCCTGTGTGTGTGTGTGGGTTATCCTCCTGTGTGTGGGGGGGTTATCCTCCTGTGTGTGTGTGTGGGTTATCCTCCTGTGTGTGTGTGTGTGTGGGTTATCCTCCTGTGTGTGTGTGTGTGTGTGTGTGGGTTATCCTCCTGTGTGTGTGTGTGGGTTATCCTCCTGTGTGTGTGTGTGGGGTTATCCTCCTGTGTGTGTGTGTGGGGTTATCCTCCTGTGTGTGTGTGTGGGTTATCCTCCTGTGTGTGTGTGGGTTATCCTCCTGTGTGTGTGTGTGTGGGTTATCCTCCTGTGTGTGTGTGTGGGTTATCCTCCTGTGTGTGTGTGTGGGTTATCCTCCTGTGTGTGTGTGGGTTATCCTCCTGTGTGTGTGTGGGTTATCCTCCTGTGTGTGTGTGTGGGTTATCCTCCTGTGTGTGTGTGTGTGTTATCCTCCTGTGTGTGTGTGGGTTATCCTCCTGTGTGTGTGTGTGGGTTATCCTCCTGTGTGTGTGTGTGTTATCCTCCTGTGTGTGTGTGTGGGTTATCCTCCTGTGTGTGTGTGTGGGTTATCCTCCTGTGTGTGTGTGTGGGTTATCCTCCTGTGTGTGTGTGTGTGTGTGTGTGTGTGGGTTATCCTCCTGTGTGTGTGTGTGTGGGTTATCCTCCTGTGTGTGGGTTATCCTCCTGTGTGTGTGTGTGGGTTATCCTCCTGTGTGTGTGTGTGTGGGTTATCCTCCTGTGTGTGGGTTATCCTCCTGTGTGTGTGTGTGGGTTATCCTCCTGTGTGTGTGTGTGGGTTATCCTCCTGTGTGTGTGTGTGTGTTATCCTCCTGTGTGTGTGTGTGTGTGTGGGTTATCCTCCTGTGTGTGTGTGTGTGTTATCCTCCTGTGTGTGTGTGTGTGTTATCCTCCTGTGTGTGTGTGTGGGTTATCCTCCTGTGTGTGTGTGTGGGTTATCCTCCTGTGTGTGTGTGTGGGTTATCCTCCTGTGTGTGTGTGTGGGTTATCCTCCTGTGTGTGTGTGTGGGTTATCCTCCTGTGTGTGTGTGTGGGTTATCCTCCTGTGTGTGTGTGTGTGTGTGGGTTATCCTCCTGTGTGTGTGTGTGTGTTATCCTCCTGTGTGTGTGTGGGGGTTATCCTCCTGTGTGTGTGTGGGTTATCCTCCTGTGTGTGTGTGTGTGTTATCCTCCTGTGTGTGTGTGTGGGTTATCCTCCTGTGTGTGTGTGTGTGTGTGGGTTATCCTCCTGTGTGTGTGTGGGTTATCCTCCTGTGTGTGTGTGTGGGTTATCCTCCTGTGTGTGTGTGGGTTATCCTCCTGTGTGTGTGTGTGTGGGTTATCCTCCTGTGTGTGTGGGTTATCCTCCTGTGTGTGTGGGTTATCCTCCTGTGTGTGTGTGTGGGTTATCCTCCTGTGTGTGTGTGTGGGTTATCCTCCTGTGTGTGTGTGTGTGTGTGGGTTATCCTCCTGTGTGTGTGTGTGTGTGTGGGTTATCCTCCTGTGTGTGTGTGTGGGGTTATCCTCCTGTGTGTGTGTGGGTTATCCTCCTGTGTGTGTGTGTGGGGTTATCCTCCTGTGTGTGTGTGTGTGTGTGTGTGTGTGTGGGTTATCCTCCTGTGTGTGTGTGTGGGTTATCCTCCTGTGTGTGTGTGTGTGTGTGTGTGTGTGTGTGTGTGTGTGTGTGTGGGTTATCCTCCTGTGTGTGTGTGTGTGTGGGTTATCCTCCTGTGTGTGTGTGTGGGTTATCCTCCTGTGTGTGTGTGTGGGTTATCCTCCTGTGTGTGTGTGTGTGGGTTATCCTCCTGTGTGTGTGTGGGTTATCCTCCTGTGTGTGTGTGGGGGTTATCCTCCTGTGTGTGTGTGTGTGGGTTATCCTCCTGTGTGTGTGTGTGGGTTATCCTCCTGTGTGTGTGGGGGGGTTATCCTCCTGTGTGTGTGTGTGTGTGTGTGTGTGTGTGTGTGTGTGGGTTATCCTCCTGTGTGTGTGTGTGGGTTATCCTCCTGTGTGTGTGTGGGGGGGGGTTATCCTCCTGTGTGTGTGTGTGGGTTATCCTCCTGTGTGTGTGTGTGTTATCCTCCTGTGTGTGTGTGTGGGTTATCCTCCTGTGTGTGTGGGTGTTAACGTCCTGTGTGTGTGTGTGTGGGTGTTAACGTCCTGTGGGTGTTGTGTCTCTCGAGGGTCTCAGGTGTACAGAGCCCTTTAAGAAGGACAGGCAGGGCTGTATCTGGGGAGAGTCCTGGCTGGTGTGCAGGAGTTCCCAGGTCCCGTCCAGCACACAAACCAGACATGGTGCACACACCTGTCACCCCAGCACTCAGCAGGGAGAGGCAAGAGGACCAGGGTTCGAGGTCAGCTCAGGCAGCCCGGGCTCCCCGCAGGCCCTGCTCCAGTGTTCTTACGGGGGACCCCGCACCTGCCCCGCCCCCAGCAGCCTCCCTGATGGCCCCATGTGGACGCTAAGGCGCTGGAGCATCCCACGGGTCCTAGACCCTTTCCTGCCTCAGTTTCTCCTCCATGCTTTCCCCCACCTGTCCATGTCCAGGCTCTTTTTCCCTTCCTGGTGTGTGGTATCCCTGAGGCACAAGAGACTGGAAAAGGGTGTGTGGTGTGTGTGTGTTCCTGCACGTGTGTACGGTGCTGTGTGTGTGTTCCTGCACGTGTGTACGGTGCTGTGTGTGGTGTGTATGTGTGTGTGTGTTCCTGCACATGTGTACGGTGGTGTGTGTGGTGTGTATAGTGTGTGTGTGTGTTCCTGCACACGTGTACGGTGGTGTGTGTGTGTGTGTTCCTGCACGTGTGTACGGTGGTGTATGTGTTGTGTATGTGTGTGTGTGTGTTCCTGCACACGTGTACGGTGGTGTGTGTGTTCCTGCACGTGTGTACGGTGGTGTATGTGTTGTGTGTGTGTGTTCCTGCACGTGTGTACGGTGGTGTGTGTGGTGTGTATGTGTGTGTGTGTGTTCCTGCACTGTGTACGGTGGTGTGTGTGGTGTGAAAGTGTATGATGTGTGTGGTGTGTGGTGTGTATGTGTGTGAACTCCTGTCCCCTCTCTGAATATCTCATTATATATGTATATTTTTCTGATCAGTTAAAGAAAAGATTTTTTTCAGCCGAGAGTTGCAATTTAAACAATATTTGAAGCTGGCCGAAGTTATCGACCTGGCGCACAGTGATGAATCACAGACGGTAATTCGAATTCATCGACCGCCCCACCCGCCAGGAGCCGCCCCTCCCCCAGCCCCGCTCCCGTAATCACAGTTTGTGACAGTCGCTGGGGTGTATGTGGGGGGAGCGCGACTCAGAGGGGGCTCGGGTGGGTTGGGAGCAGATGCAAATGCCCCCCAGCGTGGGGGGAAGTGTTTGGGGGAGTTAGAACCTGGACCTTCAGTGGCTCCTCTCCATGTGCATATTTTACATTAGGGGAAACTGAGGCATGCAGATGATAACACACACAGGGCGGGGACGGGATTCTGGGGCTCTTTGCTGAGTTTCTCGGGTAGAACAAAGAAAGGAACGGCCCTCGGTGGTCCCCTGAAGAGGGCACAGCAGGCCGTGGTATTTCCGGGGCTGGGGGACCAGGAGCGACCAGGGGACCCCAGCCGAGCTCAGCCTCCATTGGCCGCCATGCCCCCTCCTTTCTTTGTCTCCCGTCTTCCTTTCTGTCTCCCCCTCCATGCCCCTCTCTTCCCTCTCTCTCTCCAACTCACCTCTCTCTTCTCTCTGTCTCTTGTCTCCCACCTTTCATTCCCTCTCCATCTCTCTCCTCTGTCCGTCTGTCCGTCCATCCATCCATCCATCCATCGTTTTCCCTGGACATCCCTCCCACCCTGTCCCTTTCTCTCACTGGTCCTGTGCTTTGCAGGACACTCTCGGGCTGGTAGCATTGGGGACAATGTTCTCCCAGCGAGGCGGTGACTCGTGATGAGTTCCCCTCATGGGCTCATGGAAGCCAAGGTCCAGTTTTGCCCCCGGTGGGTCGGGGACTGGGGAGTGATGCCCCAGGTTTGGCCCTGGTGTAGGGACAACTGTAGGCCTTGGGCTGTCACTGAGTATGAAGGGATTTGCCTGGCCGCCTGCACCACCCCCTAAACACCACAATTTACCGCCACTTAACTGCTTTTCATTTGTGCAAGGACCAGAACTAAAGGCCTGGGCTGGGGCCTAATGACCCCGGCCGGCCCGGGGCTGCCACTTCTGACTCCAGTGGAGTCCAAAGACACCGGGAGTGCAGGGTCACAGTGCCACAGCGTGGACCAGTCTCCCATCTTCATTATATATAACACCCCCGAGCCCCAAGGACGCCACCTGTATACCAGCCTCTGCCACCACCCAGCACCTCGAGCTCCCCCGAGGTGGCCACACGTCCAACTCACATGACACCGTCCTAGGGAGGAGACGCTGGACAAAGATGAGTCTGGTCTCAGTTTCCGGTCCAAGGGGGACACAGAGGGCTGGTGGCCCTGGTGTGGATGTGAATTTAGACCAGTGGCTCTGGGACCTCGCACCCAAGGGATGTCCCAAGGCACCTGTGGTGCCTGCTGCCTTTTGTGCGGTGTCCACAAAAGACCAATTAAAACACTCTTCCGACCACCTTGGACCTGAAGGAGAGTGACAGGCGAGGGTTCGGGGTGCACGATGTCCCTTGGTGATGTGCCCAGGAGAGGAGGCTTTGCTTTCAGAGTTCACAGAACACACACCTTGGTGACAGTCACTCAGTCACTTGTGGCCCAGAACTGTACTGCTCCCTGGCAGTGAGGGACACTCAGGGAGGTGCAGAAGGGGCTGTGGGTCGGGACATGTGTCCTTGTCCCAGGCAGATCACCAGCAACAGGACCCTTCAGATAAATCTGTGTTTGTCTCCTAATGTCCTCAAGCAGCCCCCCAGGAACGCGCAGCCTGAAACAACCCAAAGACAGGTCGCTAAGAATCTGAGAAATCCCGCGGAAGACTCCTGAGGAAGTGGGAAACTGAGGCCCGCTGCAGGAGACTGCACAGTGGGCTTGGAATGTGGGGACAGAGCAGGTGTCATCCAGGTCTGCTTCTGTCCACTCCCTACCATCCGGTGTCCTCTGCTTCTTTGCACCCCCACACGCTTGCAGGGTGGCCTAGGGATACAGTCAACCCGGAGCTCCGCTCCTGCCTCAGGGGCGCCTCACTTGAGCCCCAGCTGCCCCGCCCCTCTCTGTGTTTGTGTGCAGAGGGATCGATGAGACTCTGGAAACCGCTATTGTCCCTGGAACGGGGTACACAGCTCCCTCCCCACCACGCCGGGAAAACGCTCTGCCTAGATCTCCAGCTCTCTGGCACCCTCCCCCCAAACACTCAGGATGTAGGGTCCCTGACACCCCTCCCTACTCCGAGAAAGGCTGGGAGGGGACAGGTTAGACCAAAGGAGGAGACAACGGGTCCCCCAGGGGCTGGCTGCTGTGCCTGTGTGTGCGAGAGAGACTCTGGCAAGACGCGAGGGGAGAGAAGAATAAAGACTGAACTGGGAACCCGAGCGAGCACCGGTCCAAAGAGAGCGACAGTAATTTGTCCCGATGGGATGCAGGAAGTAGGAAGGGGGACAGGGAGAGCAAGGCCCGGGGAGCCGCGGCGGGTGTGAAGGCCTCTGGTGGATGCCACCGAGCTCAGGGTCCCATGGGCCGCCCCTCCCCCCAATCTCAAATGACCTTTGCCAGCGGCCAGAGCGGGGGAGGGAGGGGGACAAGCGGATCGATCGGCGGCAGGGGCTGAGCTGCACCGGAAGAGAGCTTGGTGTTGGTGCTGGGGCTGGGGGCCGAGCGGTGGCCAGGCCTTGGCTAAGCATAGCCAGCGACCTGGCGCTTTGTGACTGGGTGCAGGGAGGCGCCGGTGGGCCCTCTTGCAGGGTGACTGGAAAGGAGGGGAGTGGCACCTTCTGGTCTCGGGGGACACACAGGATCACGAGCCCAAGGAGTGTGCAACACACGCTGGCGCGCACACACACGGAGCTATGCGAGGACTGCTTTAGTTTAGCCCCAAAGACACTGGACACCCAGCACAGTCCCCCAAAGAGCAGGGACGGCGACAACCGTGCAATTACCCTCTCTATGAGCGGCGGTGCCAGTGGTCGGCGGCGGTGCAGACCTCAGGTCAGCCTCGGAGGCCAGGGGACCCACCCCCGCAGCCAGCCTACCAGGACGCACTATCGGGGCTCTAGATAGTCAGTCCCTCACCCTAAGCCAACGGTTTCCCCCAGGGTCAAGCCTCCGGGGGGGCCCTCAGCCCTACCTGCCAGGCGCAGCGCCGACATGCGCTGGAACTCGGGCTCCTGCAGCCACTTCCACATCCTGCGGAAGGTCTCGCGGCCGGACTTGAGCTTGCTCCAGGGCTTGGGGTTGCGCAGCAGGTCGGAGAGCGTGCCCTGGGAGCGGCACAGGATGCGCTGCGCGAAGATGGCCTGCGGGATGCTGTAGCGCTTCAGCTCGGCGGTGATGCGCTGGGCCACCTCTTTGGTGTTGATCTCCTCGGCTGCGGCGCCGGCTCCCGGGCCGCCGCCGCCTCCGCCGGCGCCACCGCCCCCTCCGGGGCCACCGCCGCCGGAGTGAGGCCCGTGCGCCCCGGCCGCGGCCAGCCCGCCCAGCGGAGCCAGCAAACCCGCGGCCGCCCCGCCGGCCGCCCCGCCGCCTCCCGCGCCGCCGCCGCCGCCTCCGGGCAGCCCTCGGGCCAGCGCGTCCTCCGCGCGCCCCAGCAGCGCGGCGTGTGGCTCGAAGGCGGCGGGAGGCAGGAGTTTGTCCCCGGCCAGGTGGCCCGGAGCCCCGTAAGCGGCGAGCGGCGGCGGCGGAGGCGGCGGCGGCTGCGGGGCGCTGTGCAGGGCCGGGGGCAGCGCGCTGGGCAGCGGCGACAGCGGCGACCCCATGGTGGGCAGCTCCTTGCCGTAGGGCCCGTAGAGGTGGCCCACCGAGGCCAGCGCCGCCCGCTCGTCGCGCATGAGGGTGAAGCTGCCGCTCACGCTGGCCGCCAGGCGCTGCGGAGGGGGCGGCGGCGGCGCGGTGGCCGGGTGAGGGTGCGCGTGCGGGTGGCCTCCGTGCGCCCCGGCCACCGCGTGCTGGTGGAACTTGTCGGCCACGGCGGCCAGCGGCGGCAGGTGCTGCAAGGGTGTGAGCGTGGTGTAGGTGCCACCCAAACCCGGGGCCTCGCACGCCATGCCCATGGCCGGGTGCAGGGGACCAGCCAGCTCCCCACGGAAGTCAGGGCCACCACCCGCGGCCCCTGCAGCTCCCGCGCCCCCGGCGCCCCCGCCCCCGGCGCCGCCACCGTCCAGCAGGCTAGCCATGCCCGCCACCAGGCCCGGGCGCCCCGATGCCACCAGGCTTCGGTGTTGGGCCGCGGCGGAGCGCGCGTGGCCCGGGCTCAGCAGCTCGCCAGCTTGAGCGTGTGTCACCCCGTGCAGCCCCCCGAGGCTCTCCAGGCTCAGCTCCATTCTGGGCGCCCCCTCCGTGCGCGCTCAAGGCCGCTGCATGGTCCCCACGCACTGGCCGGCGCTCCAGGTGGTGGCGGCGGCTGCTGTCCCACTCGCTCAGTGCTCTCGCCCGGCTTCGGCTGCTGCGAGCAGCGGCCACCAGGATGTGGCGGGGCGGCCGCCGCCGGCGCCCGGGCCTGGGTCTGACGTCAGCGCCCCCGCCCATCGCTCCGCCTGCACCCGCCAAACCCCCTGGAGCTCCAGGCTGGCTCCCTGGGTCCCCCATTCTGCTTGCCCAGAGAACCCGAGGGATTGGGGGGGTGGGCAGCCCGCCCTAGCTGGGGCTGGGTGTGTGTCTCATCTCCGCGCTGTTGATTCTCTGGCCCTCTATGTCCCTTTCGGCACCCCCTGAATCCCTGGAGTGTGACCACATGTGCCCCCAACTCTGTTGACACCCCACCAGAAAGACGTGGCTCTTTCAAGCTCAACACTGTATGCACATAAAGATTTAAAAACCTCTTTGGGGGTGAAGTGGGGGAGTGAGGGGGTCCGCAGAACAATCATACAGTCTATAACTGGCCTCAAGCACAAGGAAAAGCCGGTCTCTAGGACTCAGTTCCCTCCATTGTGGAGTGGAACTGCCCGGCTTCAGGGCGTTCAGAAATTTCTCAGTGGGGATGGACGTGTATCTTTAATCCCAGGACTAGGGAGACAGAGGCAGGTGGATCTTTGTGTTCGAGGCCAGCCTGGTCTACAGAGCAAGTTCTAGGACAGCCAGGGCTACATAGTAGACCTTCTATCAAAACAAACAGAAAACCTTCCCTGTGTGTGTGGGGGGGAGGGGGACATGGTGGCGCACGCCTCTAATCCCAGCACTCAGGAGGCAGAGGCAGACGGATCTCTGTGAGTTCAAGACCAGTCTGGTTTACAGAGCGAGTTCCGGGACAGCCAGGGCTGCACCGAGAAACCAAATAAAAGGAAGAAAGGAATGAAGGCAGGCAGGACGAAGAAATCCCTTCGAAGTCCAGTGTGTGTGACTGCCTTCCGGTTCCCACTGTATCTGGGGTCTCTGAAGACCAGCTTGGGTTTTTCCTGAGACTGAGTGAGCCTAGGAACTCTGTCTCTTCAGCCTTTAGACAGGGAGGGAGGAAAGAGGGGTCACATGGGGGACATCTTACAGGCCCAAGGTGCCTGGGAGCAAGATCCCTCTTGGGTGGGTAGAGAGTCCTAGAAGGGCCAAGTCAGACTCTAGATGGTCCAGAGTCTAGGTCAGGAGGGGACCCCAACTTTGCCCCGGCTCTCTTCCTCCTGTTCCCTGCCCACTGTCTAGGGGGACTGCTGGGGTCCACTCAGGAATTGGAGTCACCCCACCTACAGGGAGAGGACCACGTGTTCTAAAATGACGGACACCCACTGACAGGATGGCATCTGCCCCCGCCCACGGCTTGGGCTGAAAAGAATGCCACACAGGGCACGTGTGACAGGTACACTGTGTCCTTGCTTGCTCCAGGCTGCACCAGAGCCTTTCTGTTCCTCAGTTTCCCTTTCCACTGTGGCCCCCATGGGAGCAGAGAGGCTGTGGAGGAAGGTGACATTGTAGAAGAGACACTGAGTGTTTTAGTATGTGATTGTGTGTGTGTGTGTGAGAGAGACCCAGAGGTTCCTGCTTCCAAGCCCTCGGGTGGACAGGGCAAAAAGGGACGCACTACTTAAAACTCTGCGTTTATTAAGTTCCAGCTGTTTAAAGCCCTGGGGGAAGAGGTCCCCACATGTCACAGCTGCCTGCTGCTGCCCTGGTCCCCGTCGTGAGGGTAGAGGCTGCAAATGGACTCTTTTCTGTTTGTTTTTACTTATCCACCTCCCCCACAGGTCAGAAGCCTGGGGGTTTTCTGATCTGGGGTGTCTGGACAATTTGGGGGTATACCCATCTTCCAGGGAGAGCGACGGAGGTGAAGAGAGGGACCGATGTCAGCACTTGGGTACCAGCAGTGGCCAGGCTCACAGTCAAGTCTGAGGTCCCCAAGTCTACCCTGCAACATTACAGATAATTAAAAATAATCGTGGGGTGTGGAAATCAATCCACCACCGTTAACCGATAGTATCCAGGGCTTCAGGAAGCGAAGAGCCGTGGAGAGCAGTCATAGGGCTGGCTGGGGAACCGTGTATGCGTGGAAAAACAAAAGATGACCAGAAGCCCTTTTAAATACTAGCCACCCGGGGGGGGGGGGCTCCCGCGGAGGGGCTGGGGGGATGTAGCCCCCTGTCTCCATCTCCTCCTGTGCCATTTTTTGTTTTAAATGATAACCGTGGCGGCTTTTCTTCCTGGCCAGGGAGGAATCCATTTTGAGGAAAAACAGAGGTGGCTGGGTGGCTTTGAGATGAGGGGAGTTCCTTCTTTGTGTTGAATCAGGAGACCCTCAGTGCCACATCCCCCCTTTCAAACTGCCTAGACTTAGCAGAGGCCTCTCAGCCCCACGGAGGGACTTTCCCCCTGTGCAGCAGGTGCTTAGGTCTTGTCTCTGCGGTCTGTGCGTCCACTGAGATGGAGTGAAAACCGGGGACCCCTCCAGGACCGGGCTGGGTCCCCCGCTGACTCCCCAGAACTGGCCTCTCCCACGTTGGTAATTAGTAAAATAGAATTGAGTGGGGCCACGGGGCGTGCGGGTGGCTGGGGCCTAATCGATCTTGGGTCATTAGCAAATTGAGGGTGGAGGAGGGCTGGCCTGGAGGGGGGCAGGGCGTCCCCCATCTCCATCCCTGTGGGGACCTAGGACAACGGAAGGAAGCTCTCAGTGGGCCTCAGTATCTGCTCTGGGAAAATAAGAGATGGAGTCCAGGCGTCCTGGACAACGGCCTCCGGGTGGGCTGGGCTGCACCAGGCTGGTATCCGCTGTCTCTGTGCTCAGCCCAAGTTCGAGAGATACCCAGGCTCGGTTCACCTGAGGGCTGTGAGGGCCGGATCAGCACAAGGGACACGGGTGTTGGGGGACCTGCACGGGCTTCTCAGGAGGAGCAGTCGGTCCCTCTTCAAGCCTCCAGGAGCCTCCTCACCTGCCCTCTTCTTGACGACCTCATTTTAGCTAAAAACGGGCTGCGGGGACTTGAAACACCCGAAGGTGTCCCCCAGCCTCCCTGGACAGGACACTGTTTATTCCCCCACGGAAAGCCTCAGCCGCTGCACACCTGTCCCCTCTCTTCTCGCCGGGGACCCTGGCCACTGGCTGTCTCCTCCAGTCCAGCAGAGCTGGGTGCTCCCGCAGATCCCCGGGCCAGCCTCCCCCAAACCCGCCAGCGCTGCCGATCTGCTCCCCACAGCCCAGCGCCGGTCCCCCTCTGTTGGGAATGTGCTGAGGGTGTGAGCTGCATGAGATGGGGGGACCGAGGAGGGGTGTCCGGCCTGGGGGGGGGTCCCTAGGTCCTCTGTCGGGTGTAGGGTTGCACACGTGTCCTGTACAGCAGGGTGCCCAGGGCGCACACGGCACCCCGGGATCCCTGCACCGCCGGGGCCTGTGCCTGCTTCGCCCGTGGCAGCTCCCCGGGGCTGTTCCGCGACAGCTGCGCGCGATCGATCCCCGAAGGCCCCGCGTCTCCATCGAATCCCCATCGCTCTGGGCCGCGCGCTGCGCAAACACCCGCTTGTTAGCAGCGGCCCGGGGGCTGCGCGACCCACCGACCGCACGGGTGCGAGGACCTCAGGCGTCGCTCCACCCTTAGCCCCTCAAGTTCCAGGGGCTCAGTGACGGGGGGAGATCCCCATTCTCTACCCTGATCAGCCCACCAGCCAGCCGTGACTCAGTTTCCCACCCCGAAAGCGGCCGCTGGCTCTGTGGGACCCCGGAGGAGGGAGAGGGCCCAACGCTGCTCTCAAGCCGTGTGCGCTTTCTTTGCCCGTCCTGTCCTTTCTCCCTCTCTGGCAGCGTCTCCTGTAGCCCAGGCTGGCTTCAACCCGGCTTCCGACCTTCCTGCTTCCTCCTGGGGGGAGGACCGCAGACCCCGCTTGTCTCCAAACTCTCCACCTCGAGCTTCGGGGAAAACGAACTGTCCTGACAGTGGGGGTTGGGGAAACTGAGGCCTGAGGGACCCGGGGCTACTGGAGGACGGGCTGGAGCAGGGGCCAGGTCGGTACCTCCTGGATGCCCCCACTCTGGGGTTCGCGCCCACTCGGGTTGAGCAAGGAAACCCCTTGGCGGGGGTGCAGCCAGGGCCAGGTTCCCGTGCTGGGCGGGGATGAGGGGACCCCGGAGCCCCCCACCCCACGTCTGTCCCGGGCACGCAGGCTCCCGTCCCGGGAGAAACAGCCTGAAGTGTCCCACGGTGGCCAGGGAGGTCTGGAGGAGCCCCAGCCCGAGGGAGGACCCTGGCCTGCACGCCAGGCGCACGGGGGCCCGAACGGCGTCCGCCCGGAGCCGCAGCAGCTGGGCCGGAGGCAGAGGGAGGGCGAGGCCCGGCTGGACCATCAACGCCTCATTTATCAGAGCACAGCCCGGCTCTTTCCGCCGCCCAGCGGTGCGGACGGCGCGCCCCTGCCGGGCAGCTCGGCGGCGAGCCAGGCCTTTGGGGTTCAGTGAAAGGGGTGCAGCTCCATGGGACAGGAAGTGCACCTGCGGAGGGGGGAGATAAATACTAACCCTCCACCCCAAGGGAGGAGTAGGGCCGCAGTCTTTTCCCTTCTGGAGCCAGGGGTCCTAGTGGCTGGGTTTTGTAGGATATGTAGGAGTTTGGGTCCGCAGAAGGGGCTGACAGCACTGGTAGAGAGAGCAAGGCTGACCTTAGCCTGGTTCAGGGACCTCACAGGCCCTCCAGGAGATGTTTGTTGAGTGAGTCAATGAGATAAAACCAGGAACTAGACCGAGGCGGGCCCAACAGAAAGCCAGGCTCCGCCGCATGGCGCTGGGCTGGGAGGCCAGACAGGGGGGGGGGGGCTGAGTTAAACTCCAGCGGCCCGGGGGCCGGGTAGACTCACCGCCTGTCACCGGAGGTCGCGGCTCGCCCCGCGCTCCCTCCCAGGGACCCGGTGTCCCCAGCCTCGGGCCTGGACCTCCCCGGGGATCGCTGGAGTCACGCGGAGGGGTGAGGTGGGGAGGGGGTCCTGGCGACCATCTCTCTCCCTGGCCTCAGTTTCTCTCCCTGGGAAAGCAGCCCATGGGCATGCTGGGGGTCTGCGCACCCACCTCACCCCCCAGGCCCTGTCCTCAGCGAGCCCCGGGTGCCTAGGGATTCGACCTCAGAGAGTAAAGGGTTCACACCCGGACCGCGCCAGGGGCCACCGTGGAGCCTCAGTTTCTCCATCTGAACAGCCGAGCTAGCGCGGTCCCAGCATCCACTGCGGGATGCTTGCTAGAGACTCAGAAAGACCTGTGTGGGGGCTAGAGCCCCGAGTTCTGACCAAGGAAGTGGGAGGAGCTGCATGGAGGGTGGAGGGTGGAGGCGGGGAGGGTGGAGGCGGGGAGGGTGGAGGTCGGGGAGGGTGGAGGCGGGGAGGGTGGAAGTCGGGGAGGGTGGAGGCTGGGAGGGTGGAGGTCGGGGAGGGTGCAGGCTGGGAGGGTGGAGGCGGGGAGGGTGGAGGCTGGGAGGGTGGAGGTCGGGGAGGGTGGAGGTCGGGGAGGGTGCAGGCCGGGAGGGTGGAGGCCGGGAGGGTGGAGGCGGGAAGGGTGGAGGCTGGGAGGGTGGAGGTCGGGGAGGGTGGAGGTCGGGGAGGGTGGAGGCGGGGAGGGTGGAAGTCGGGGAGGGTGGAGGCGGGGAGGGTGCAGGCGGGGAGGGTGGAGGCGGGGAGGGTGGAGGCTGGGAGGGTGGAGGTCGGGGAGGGTGGAGGTCCGGGAGGGTGGAGGTCGGGGAGGGTGGAAGTCGGGGAGGGTGGAGGCGGGGAGGGTGGAGACGGGGAGGGTGGAGGTCGGGGAGGGTGGAGGTCGGGGAGGGTGCAGGCCGGGAGGGTGGAGGCCGGGAGGGTGCAGGCTGGGAGGGTGGAGGCCGGGAGGGTGGAGGCGGGAAGGGTGGAGGCTGGGAGGGTGGAGGTCGGGGAGGGTGGAGGTCGGGGAGGGTGGAGGCGGGGAGGGTGGAGGCGGGGAGGGTGGAGGCGGGGAGGGTGGAGGCGGGGAGGGTGGAGGTCGGGGAGGGTGGAGGCGGGGAGGGTGCAGGCTGGGAGGGTGCAGGTCGGGGAGGGTGGAGGCTGGGAGGGGCCCTGCAGCCGGGATTGATTCTCCCATCGATCCTGGGGGAGCTGGAGCCAGCACGGCCGGCTCCCCGCTGGGAGGCAGGGGAGGAGGGAGAGGGGCGGGTGGGAGCGGCAGGGAGGAGCCTCCTCCCCTCCAGGCCCAGCAGAGCCGCAGCCTCACAGGTGAGCAAACAGGAGGAGGCGGGACACACCCACCCCGGCAGGGGCGAGGCCGCCTGACACACCCACCCCGGCAGGGGTGAGGCCGCCTGCCTAGCCTGCGGGGTTCTTCCCAGAACCCCGTGTCCCTGTGCTCACCCCTGATTTCCCTCCTCAAACCCGCTGCCTTTGGAGACAGGTCTCAAGTAGCCCAGGCTGGCCCCACACGCACTGTGGAGCTGAGGATGATCCCCCTGCCTCAGCCTCCGATACCCAGTGAATTCCGGCCCAGCCTGGGCTTCCGGGCCGGAGCCAGCTCTTCAGGCCCGCGGTGTGAATTGTCAACTCGGTGTGCCCACAGGAGGGTCTCGGTGTGCCCGAGCCCTGGGCGTGTGGCCGTGGGCGTGCCCGCGTGGCCGTGGGCGTGTGGCCGTGGGCGTGCCCGCGTGGCCCCGTGGTGGAAGTCTTGTGGCCGGATCCCAGAGCCGTCTCTCCTGGGGGTGTGCGTGTGTGTGTGTGTGTGTGTGAGCATGAATGTGTGTAAACAGTGTGTGAGAGTGTGTGAGAGTGTGAGAGTGTGAGTGTGTGTGAGTGTGTTTGACTGTGTGTGAGATTGTGTGTGTGTGCACGCGCGTGTGTGGTTGACTACGGGGACATGGCAACCGAGTTACCTATTGCTCCTGTGTGTTGGATGGTGTGTCCGTGTGTGTCCGTGTGTCCGTGTGTGTGTGTGTGTGTGTGTGTGTGTTCCCCCTCCCACCCCCGTCCATGGATTTAATGAAATCAAAGGTGACGCAGACCTGGAGCCACCTGGGAAGCTGTGTGACGTCACACCCGTGGTTCACCCCTCGCTGCGGCCCGCGGTGACGTCACGTCCGTGGTCCACCCCTCCGTGGTGACGTCACCCCGCGGTAATGCCGTCCTTGGGTGGGCCGACCTGGCCGTGTCAGATGACACACGAGCGGCGTGCAGCCCGGAAGCACCCCTCGGGCCTCCGCTTCCGCTCCGACCTCCAGGTTCGGCCGCCACGACCCTGCACGCTGGGGTGTGAGCCTGAGCCACGGACGCTCTCCTCCCTGCCACACTTCCCCACGCGAGAACGAGGCCTTCGCTCCGAGGTCGGAACTAAACTGCTTCGGCACACACACACACACACACACTCACTCACACACACTCTCACACACACACTCTCACACACACTCTCACATACACTCTCACACACACACTCACTCACACACACACTCACTCACACACACTCTCACACACACACTCTCACACACACACACTCACACACTCATGCGCACTCGCACACACACGCGCGCGCGTGCACACGCACACACACATATGGACCTTTCTCACTGTTCTTTCAAAACTCCAACATGGCCTCGGGCCTCAGTTCCCACAGCTGCCCACACACTCCCATCTTTAGCCCAGGCTGTGTAGCTAGAGTTTCCCTGCCTGGCCCACAGTCAGGACAAATCTCTGTCACCTGCCAGTCCCACAGCCGCTCAGACCCGACCAAGTAAACACAGAGACTTATATTGCTTACAAACTGTATGGCCGTGGCAGGCTTCTTGCTAACTGTTCTTACAGCTTAAATTAATCCATTTCCATTAATCTATACCTTGCCATATGCCTCGTGGCTTACCGGCATCTTCACATGCTGTTTGTCATCGTGGTGGCTGGCAGTGTCTCCGACTCAGCCTTCCACTTCCCAGCTTTATTCTCCTCCTTGTCCCGCCTACACTTCCTGCCTAGCCAATGGCCAATCAGTGTTTTATTTATTGACCAATCAGAGCAACACATTTGCCATACAGAACATCCCACAACACTTCCCCCATTTTTTTTTCAAAAAGGAAGGTTTTAACCTTAACAAAGTAAAATTACATATAATTTGGGAATTTGGGCGTAGCTTCTCTTACTACTTCCTGCTGGAGGGGGGCGCTGTATCTTATGGGGATACAAAGAAAATTTTAGGATTATGGAGTAGTCCATGAGGGTGTATCGTCTGAGCCAGTTGCCTTCAAATCATTCTGGATGTTGGATCATCTGGGCCATGGTGTCATCGGAGACCTTTCAGGGGGTCTTGGCTGGTCAAACCTGATGTGTCTTAATCTGGAACAAATCCATAGCCTCTGGCTTTCTGTGGGAACAAAAGCAGAGTCTCCTTTCCAAAGCAACATATCCTTATATCCAAATTTTGAAGTCAAGTTACATTTAAAATATACATTTTGGCATAACTCAACAGCTTTTACAATCAAATGTTTTTCTGCAGTTAAAAATCCCAAAGACAACACAATCCAGATTCTCTGTGTAATATTCATCTTCACGTGGCTTAATTTTTATATTAATTTTACTGTCTCTTTAAAGACTTTATTTTTTAAAACTATGTATTTGTTTCTATAACTGTATATATCACCTTTTTTTTTTATCTCTTTCAAGCCTACGTATATTTTACACACATTGTAAACTATTACATCTGAATCTGTCTTATTGTGAATCTCTTGCTTTAAACTGCAGCAGCTGTGGCTGCTGGGTCCGCCCACCTCAGCTTCCCAACATGGCAGTGTTACATTTTCCACCAGCTCTGGGAGCTATCATGGGTCTCTATGCTTTTATCCAAGCAGTCCAGAAACCGCTTTTTTTGTTTTGTACTAGCAAAGTCTAAATCCACCACGCAGCTTAATGTGCCATTTGCAGAAGCCTCATTCCCACCATTCTGCAGGTCGAGCGTGCACGCTAGGAACCTGCCAGTAGCTCAAACTGGCAGCTGCCACTCATTTGAGAGAGACAATTAGGAAGCTGTTTTTAGCTCCGTTTTAGAATCTTTTCTCAGGTTTTAGGTGGAAACTCTTGCCACCACGTTGGACGCCATTTGTAGCTAGAGTTTTCCTGCCTGGCCCACAGTCAGGACAAATCTCTCTCACCCGCCAGTCCCACAGCCGCTCAGACCCGACCAAGTAAACACAGAGACTTATATTGCTTACAAACTGTATGGCCGTGGCAGGCTTCTTGCTAACTGTTCTTACAGCTTAAATTAATCCATTTCTATAAATCTATACCTTGCCACGTGGCTCGTGGATTACCGGCATCTTCACATGCTGTTTCTCATCGTGGTGGCTGGCAGTGTCTCTCTGACTCAGCCTTCCACTTCCCAGCTTTATTCTCCTCCTTGTCCCGCCTACACTTCCTGCCTGGCCACTGGCCAATCAGTGATTTATTTATTGACCAATCAGCAACACATTTGCCATACAGAACATCCCACAGCAGGCTAGCCTTGAGCTCAATGTGCAGCTGAGGAGGACGCTGAATTTCTGATCCTCCTGCCTCAGCCTCCTGAGTGCTGGGGTGATGGGCGTGCCCAGCCCTCACCGGGTGGTGAACACAGAGGGACCCGACGATGCCTCGGTGGTGCCCGGAGGGAGAGCCTCGGCTCAGGGCGCCTCTGGCAGGGAACCTGTGCAGGGAACGGCGGGCGTCCCGCTGAGCAAGGAGCAAGAACTCGGGGACACGAGACAGAGGAGAAGAACCCGGGGTCATTCCTGCTACACAGTCAGGTGGAGGCCAGCCTGGACCACAGGGACCCTGGTGCCACACACCCCTGACACCAGGGGCAGAGGCAGGCGGGTCTCTGGGTTCGAGGCCAGCCTGGGCTACAGAGGGTGATCCAGGACAGCCGGGGCTGCACAGAGAAACTGTCTCCAAAACAGACAAAGATAAAGTCCCACTGTTTAACTCAAGCTGGTCATGAACTCACAGCAAGTCTCCTGCCTCAGCTTCCCGAGTGCCGGAGTAGCAGGTGCATGCCATCATGTCTGCCTCCCTCTAGTGACACTTGCTGCAGCTGTTTGAGTTGACATTTATTTAAGCGTGTGCCCCGGCTGGCGTGTGACACCAGAGGACAAGTTCTGGGAGTCCTCCGTGCGAGGGCTCGCACTCGGGGGGTGGGCTTGGCAGCGAGCTCCTTCCGCAGCTGGGCCGGCTGGTCCACCCTCCTCTGCTGTCTGTCCTGTGTGTCCTGCGTGTCCTGTGTGTCCTGTGTGTCCTGCGTGTCCTGCGTGTCCTGCGTGTCCTGTGTGTCCTGCGTGTCCTGCGTGTCCTACGTGTCCTGTGTGTCCTGCGTGTCCTGCGTGTCCTGTGTGCCCTGCGTGTCCTACGTGTCCTGTGTGTCCTGCGTGTCCTGCATGGCCTGTGTGTCCTGCGTGGCCTGCGTGTCCTGTGTGGCCTGCGTGTCCTGCGTGTCCTGTGTGGCCTGCGTGGCCTGTGTGTCCTGCGTGGCCTGCGTGGCCTGTGTGTCCTGCTGGGGACCCGGCGCACAGTAGGCGTCCAGTCATCGCGGTCCTGAAGGACGAGGTCCCCACCTTCCTGCATCTCCAAGGCTAGGAGGGAAAAGCAGCAGATTTTTAAAGAGACTGAGAGGGAGCGGCAGGCTCTGGCTCCCCAGGCGGGGCATCGACCCAGCGAGGGGCGGGCGTCTGGCTTTGTTCGGGCGGAGGTGGGGGGCTGGGGGGGTACCCCTGCAGACAGGGCTGGGGCTGGGGGGGCACCCCTGCAGACAGGGCTGGGGCCGGGGGGGCACCCCTGCAGACAGGGCTGGGGCTGGGGGGGCACCCCTGCAGACAGGGCTGGGGCCCGGGGGGGCACCCCTGCAGACAGGGCTGGGGCCCGGGGGGCGCACCCCTGCAGACAGGGCTGGGGCTGGGGGGGGCACCCCTGCAGACAGGGCTGGGGCTGGGGGGGGCACCCCTGCAGACAGGGCTGGGGCTGGGGGGGGCACCCCTGCAGACAGGGCTGGGGCTGGGGGGGGCACCCCTG
This sequence comes from Peromyscus californicus insignis, assembly GCF_007827085.1. Classification (NCBI taxonomy): domain Eukaryota; kingdom Metazoa; phylum Chordata; class Mammalia; order Rodentia; family Cricetidae; genus Peromyscus; species Peromyscus californicus. Next base: position 54,565,548 of record NW_026294492.1, read on the forward strand.
CAGACAGGGCTGGGGCTGGGGGGGGCACCCCTGCAGACAGGGCTGGGGCTGGGGGGGCACCCCTGCAGACAGGGCTGGGGCTGGGGGGGGCACCCCTGCAGACAGGGCTGGACCTGGGGGGGCACCCCTGCAGACAGGGCTGGGGCTGGGGGGGGCACCCCTGCAGACAGGGCTGGGGCTGGGGGGGGCACCCCTGCAGACAGGGCTGGACCTGGGGGGGCACCCCTGCAGACAGGGCTGGGGCTGGGGGGGCACCCCTGCAGACAGGGCTGGGGCTGGGGGGGGCACCCCTGCAGACAGGGCTGGGGCTGGGGGGGGCACCCCTGCAGACAGGGCTGGGGCTGGGGGGGCACCCCTGCAGACAGGGCTGGGGCTGGGGGGCACCCCTGCAGACAGGGCTGGGGCTGGGGGGGGCACCCCTGCAGACAGGGCTGGACCTGGGGGGGCACCCCTGCAGACAGGGCTGGACCTGGGGGGGCACCCCTGCAGACAGGGCTGGGGCTGGGGGGGCACCCCTGCAGACAGGGCTGGACCTGGGGGGGCACCCCTGCAGACAGGGCTGGGGCTGGGGGGCACCCCTGCAGACAGGGCTGGGGCTGGGGGGCACCCCTGCAGACAGGGCTGGGGCTGGGGGGCACCCCTGCAGACAGGGTTGGGGCTGGGGGGGCACCCCTGCAGACAGGGCTGGGGCTGGGGGGCACCCCTGCAGACAGGGCTGGACCTGGGGGGGCACCCCTGCAGACAGGGTTGGGGCTGGGGGGGCACCCCTGCAGACAGGGCTGGGGCTGGGGGGGGCACCCCTGCAGACAGGGCTGGACCTGGGGGGGCACCCCTGCAGACAGGGCTGGGGCTGGGGGGCACCCCTGCAGACAGGGCTGGGGCTGGGGGGGCACCCCTGCAGACAGGGCTGGGGCTGGGGGGGCACCCCTGCAGACAGGGCTGGGGCTGGGGGGGCACCCCTGCAGACAGGGCTGGGGCTGGGGGGGCACCCCTGCAGACAGGGCTGGGGCTGGGGGGGCACCCCTGCAGACAGGGCTGGGGCTGGGGGGGGGCACCCCTGCAGACAGGGCTGGACCTGGGGGGGGCACCCCTGCAGACAGGGCTGCCTCTGCAGCCCGCTCGCCCGCCCGCCCGCTCTCCACACACACACAAAAGCAGGAAACTCGCATTAAGCCCATTATCAATATTTTGCCTGGAAAAAAATACAAAAAGCATTTTCTTCTCTGAAAAATTAATAACCTAGGAGGAGGGGGGCGGGGAGCCACGCTTGATGTCTGGCGGAGGGAGGGAGGGAGGGAGGGCGGGCGGGCTCTGCTTCTGTCTCTTCACACCGAGTACCTGGGTGTCTCTGAGGAGGCCCGGCTCCTCCAGCACCTGACTGTGCCCCACCCCCAACCCGGAACCTCCCGCATCCACCTCCAACCTCCTCCTCTGAAGATGGGGCTTCTTCCACACTGAGCCCAGACACCCCCACAACAAGCCTACCTCTCCCTAGGAAACTCCTACTCTATCTGCAAAACCCATTGCTGGTCCTGGCCACAGTGACCTTATACCTACTTCCGACCCACGTGGGTCAGCCTTCTGTCCCCACCTCTGGGCGTCCAGGAGCGTCCTGGGAGCCCCACTCACTTCCGGAACCCGAGTATCGCCTGGACATGCAGTCATTATCTGGACAAAGAAGGTTCTGGATCGTGCTTGGGGGAAGGGAAGTCAGGGAAAACCACGTTCTTCCAGGGCCCCAAGTTTCGTTTCTTGTGACAGGCTCTTGCTCTGTAGCCCAGGCTGGCCTCAAACTCACAACGATCCTCCTGCCTCAGCTAGGACGGCAGCTGTAGACATCTGGCCGCAGTTTCCGTCCCTGCGGCCCTGACGGAGCCCCTTCTCTGGAGAGACTGCAGTGCTCTAGAAAAATCCGGGTGCTGGGAAGTCTCGCGCCAGGCAGTGGCGCTCCCCTGTTGTCGTCAGAGTAGGAAGGCGTTCAGGCCACCTTCTGACATAGTCTGAGGCCAGCCTGGGCTACATGGGACGCTGTCTCAAAACAGCAGGGTGGCGGCAGTGTGCCCACAGTCCTCCTGGCCGCCCGGAGGCCAGGCGTGAGGCCAGGTTATTGGGGAGCTCCAAGGCCTGAGTAGGACCTGGGGCCCCCAAAGCCCCAAGCAAAGGTGATGCTGCTTGGAACCCCCTCTTGGGGGGCCCCCAACTCTGGGTGCCCCAACTCTTGGGACACCCCGGGGCACCCAGAGAAGCCGAGGGCAGTTCTCAGGGCTGTGGCTGGCAGTTGTCTGGTTTGGGTTGGACTTCTGGGCCTGTCCACCGCGTGCGTCCTGAGCCCTGCCCACGGGGAGCTCCGTCCCCCTCCACACAGGCTGGACCTTCGTTGCCCCGGAGACCTGGCTCCCCTGCCCAGGCCTGCCCGGGGCTAGCCCTGCCTTGCGGATGGAGAGCCCCATCCAGATGTCTCTGCAGGGCCCCCCATAGCTCCCCAGGCCCCTGGGGAACCTGTCTCCCCTGTGCCCAGGGCCACCAAGGCAGAGAACACAGCGCCGCCCTTCTCCTCCGCATCCTTCGTTTTACTTTTTTGGATTTTTGAGATACTCTCACTCCTAGGCTAGCCTGGAACTCACATCAATCCTCCTGCCTCAGCCTCTCAAGCGCCGGAACTACAGGTGTGCACCATCGCACTGGGCTGAGAGTACTCCTGACCCCGCGGTGGGGTGATCTGGAGGGCTTTCCCCGGGAGGGGACCGTCTGGAGTTGGCAGTGGCTCTCCCCACCCCAGCCTCAGCCCTGCTGAGCGCGGCAGGCTGCCGCAGGACCGGGGTGCTGGGCCGCCCGCCCGCCTTGGTGGAGCGGAGGCTGGGGACGCGCCGGGGAGGGCTGGCTGACGGGAGGGAATATGTTTTCCGAGGGGGCTGCCGCGGCTCTTCTAAGGCCGATATTGAACCTTCTTGTCAATGCCGGAGCTGTAAGTGGAAGGAAAAAAATCGCTTAATGGGCTTCTGGAGGCCGGCGCAGGCGGAGGGCGCCCGGCCGCCGGGAGGGGAGGTGGCGCTGCGCCCTCGCAAGGGCCGCGCCCGCCGCGGAGCTTCACACGTCTGCTAATCACCTGCCCGGCGCGCACCCCATTTGCGCCCCCCCACGCCCACGCGTCCGCAGTCCTCAGAGGAGGACTTAAGTGCTCTCCACGGATGGGCGTGCAAGAGGTGGGGTGATGGAAGGGCTGCAGGAGGGAGTCCCAGTCAGGGAGGGAGAGAGGGAGGCCTGGGGCTGCCTGGGAGAAGCAGGGAAGGGCTGGTGAGTGAGGGACGCCGTCCCCAGCTAAGGGACGCGACGGGAACTGCAGGGCGGTGCTTCCGTTTCACTTTTTCCTTTTTGGAACTGGGGATGAAGCCAGAGTCCTGAAAAGGCACTCTGCCCCTGACCACGCCCCCAGCCCTCACCGGGGATTCTAGGCGGGGCTCCACCCTGACCACGCCCCCAGCCCCTCACCGGGGATTCTGGGCGGGGCTCCACCCTGACCACGCCCCCAGACCCTCACTGGGGATTCTAGGCGGGGCTCCACCCTGACCACGCCCCCAGCCCCTCTCTGGGGATTCTAGGCGGGGCTCCACCCTAACCACGCCCCCAGCCCTCACCGGGGATTCTAGGCGGGGCTCCACCCTGACCACGCCCCCAGCCCTCACTAGGGGTTCTGGGCGGGGCTCCACCCTGACCACGCCCCCAGCCCTCACTAGGGGTTCTGGGCGGGGCTCCACCCTGACCACGCCCCCAGCCCCTCACTGGGGGATTCTGGGCGGGGTTCCACCCTGACCACGCCCCCAGCCCCTCTCTGGGGATTCTGGGCGGGGCTCCACCCTGACCACGCCCCCAGCCCCTCACTGGGGCTTCTAGGCGGGGCTCCATCCTGACCACGCCCCGATCCCCCTCACTGGGGGATTCTAGGCGAGGCTCCACCCTGACCACGCCCCCAGCCCCTCCCTGGGGATTCTAGGCGGGGCTCCACCCTGACCACGCCCCCAGCCCCTCCCCGGGGATTCTAGGCGGGGCTCCACCCTGACCACGCCCCCAGCCCCTCCCTGGGGATTCTAGGCGGGGCTCCACCCTGACCACGCCCCCAGCCCCTCCCTGGGGATTCTAGGCGGGGCTCCACCCTGACCACGCCCCCAGCCCCTCACTGGGGATTCTGGGCGGGGCTCCACCCTGACCACGCCCCCAGCCCCTCACTGGGGGATTCTGGGCGGGGCTCCGCCCTGACCACGCCCCCAGACCCTCACTGGGGATTCTAGGCAGGGCTCCACCCTGACCACGCCCCCAGCCCCTCACTGGGGATTCTAGGCGGGGCTCCACCCTGAACCACACTCATACACTAGATTCTGCTTTTGGAACATTTTCATCTCTACAGAAAGCCTTCACTGGACAAGCCATTTTGCAGGTTGCAGTCACGGCACTTGGGTGGCTGAGGAAGACTGCCATAAGTTGGAAGTCCGCCTTGGCTACAGAATTATACCTTATTTTAAGAAGGCAAAGTCTCCAGGCGCTCGGGAGGCAGAGGCAGGCGGATCTCTGAGTTTGAGGCCAGCCTGGTCTACAGAGCGAGTTCCAGGACAGCCAGGGCTGCACAGACCAACAAACAAAGAAAAAAAGAGGGCGAAGGCTCTTTTAAAAAATTATTTTTGGCCTAATCTTTGGTTGAGACAGGGTCTCCTACACAACCCAGGCGTGCCCAGAGCTCACTACACTGCCCAGGGTGACCTTGAACTCCTGATCCTCCTGCTTCCACTTCCAGAGCCCTGGGATGAGGGCTGTTCGCTGACGTGCCTGGCACCGACTGCAGATTTTATGACTGCTTTTTTGAACTTTGCTGGTGAGTGTGCATCCCTTTCTAGAAAGACCCAGCAGGACAGAGCCTGCCAGCAGCAGCCTGTGAGTGATTGATTGGGCCACAGAAGTTGATCTTCAGCTAAAAGGATCTAGTGTGCCCTCTCCTCCTGGGGACCTTGCCGCCCTGGAGATGGGGGGTGGGGCAGCCAGTGAACTTGTCAATCACTGGATCCATCCAACTGGGTTAATAAAACGGTCAGCTGGGGAGACACCTTCGGAAATCCATACACCTGGCTGTGTCCAGCGGGGACGCCGTGCTAGGTCACAGCTAAGGCTCATCAGGGCCTGCGGGGTGGAGCCAGGAAGGATACGGGGGACACATGTTTGGGCCTCAGCTTCTCCCAGCGGCGTTCTACCCGGGGCCACGCGACCTGTGTGTGCCGGGAGTGGGGATGACGTCTGTGGGGAGCAGGCCACAGCCATTTTCTTCTGTTACCCACAGCTCTGCTCTCAGGCCCGGGGAGTAAGCGATGTTCATAAGGCAAGAGCCGTGGACACCAAGTGTCGTGGCCTTGGCTTGTCATTCCAGCACTCAGGAGGCTGAGGCAGAAGGATTACAGTGAGTGTGAGGTCAGCCTTGGATATGTAGGAGATGGAGCACAGCTGGGCTCCAAATCGAGACCCTGTCTCAAAAACAAACTTTAGCCAGGCGGCGGTGGCGCACGCCTTTACTCCCAGCACTCGGGAGGCAGAGGCAGGCGGATCTCTGAGTTCGAGGCCAGCCTGGTCTACAGAGTGAGTTCCAGGACAGCCAGGGCTACACAGAGACACCCTGTCTTGAAAAACCAAAACCAACCAACCAAACAAGCAGGGGCCACCGAGATGGCTTAGCAGGTAAAGGGGCTTGCCACCAAACACGAGGACCAGAGTGCAAGCCCAGGGCACACACGGTACAAGGCGAGAACTCACTCCTCTAAGTGGTCCCCTGACCTCCATGTGTGCAGGTGCTCACACGTGTACACAATAACTGAATAACTAAGTTTCAAGCCGACAGCATGGGCTCGGGAGACAGCTGAGTTCAGGGACCCAGCGCCCATATGAAAAGCCAGGTGGTGCATGGCTACCGCCTCAAACAAGATGGGCCGTGACCTTGAACCTCCGATCCTCCGGCCTCCACCTCTTGCACACTGGGATGACCGGTGTGTGCCACCATTTGGTTCATTTGAGGTGAGGTCTCGCTGTATAGTGCTGTTTGGCCTCACACTCTCAGCCATCTTCCTGCTTCAAGCCTCCCAAATGCCACTGTTTTATTTTAGGGTTTTTTGTCTGTTTTCGGTGGGTTTTTTTTGGGGGGGGTTTGAGACAGAGTTTCTCTATGTAGCCCTGTCTATCCTGGATCTCGCTCTGTAGACCACGCTGGCCTCGAACTCACAGAGATCCGCCTGCCTCTGCCTCCCGAGTGCTGGGATTAAAGGTGTGCGCCACCATGCCCAGGTACTATTATCATTTTTTAAATTAATGTATTTTGTGTGAGAGAGAGAACATATGTCATGAAACATGTGTAGACATCAGAGACCATTTTGGGGGATGGGTTCTCTCCTTCCACGATGTGGGTCCTGAGGTTGAAGTCAGGTCGTCAAGCTTGGCCACAATTGCTCTACCAGCTAGCCACTGACCTCACTTCGATTTTATATGTGAGTTTGTATGTGTGTGTGAGCGTGCGTGCATGCGTGTGTGTGTGTGTGTGTGTGTGTGTGTGTGTGTGTGTGTGTGTGTAAGCCAGAGTTCGGCACCAATGCCTTTCCCAACCACTCTCCACTGGCAGAGGCCAGCAGGGGGCGTCGGGTCCCGGGAACTGGAGTTACAGAGGGTTGTGAGCCGCGCTGTGGGTGCTGGGACCCGAACCCTCTTCTCCGCAGGAGCAGCCGGTGCCCTTAGCGGCTGAGCCATCTCTCCAGCCTTATTTTGTTGATTTGTTTTGCTTGAGACAGGCTCTCACGCTGTAGACCAGACTGGCCTGTTACTCACAGAGTAAGCTGTCCCTGCCACCTGAGTGCTGGATTAAAGTTGTGCTCACCACACTCTGCTTTTGTTTGAGTCAGGGCCTCGCTCACTCTATTGCCCAGGCTGGTGCCTAACTCAGCAAGCCTCGAACCCGGGCTTCCGGAGTGCTGGGTTTACAGAGGGGCGGTGTGAAGTGCCGCTGCACCACGGGCGTTCAGGCACAAACGTGGAAGCCGGGGAGGGCCTGCTCGGTCACGCACGCACGCTCGCTCTGGCACTAAGCCTCCCCCGGGCTCTCACACGGGCACGCTCCTCCAGCCCACCACGAAGTCCCGGCTCCATTAGAAGGACATCAGCCAGTTGCCAACCAGTTAGTCCTTTGATGAAAGCCGTCTTTTATGTTCAGCGCGGCCCGCCAGCCCCCGCCTCCCTCCCAATCCCCACTCGATAACCAGGTTAAGATAAAAATTGAATCCCAGTGTCTGAGTTCAGAAATAACCCCGCACCGCCCGGTCAGCAGCACGTGCTCCAGGCCGGAGGAGCTGACGTGCAGAAGCCAGGCAGAGGCACAGAGGGGCGCAGGGGGTGCGGAGGGGTGTGGAGGTGCTGAGGGGTGTAGAGGGGCGCGGAGGGGAGCAGGGGGTGCAGAGGGGTGAAGAGGGGCGCAGAGGGGAGCAGAGGGGCACTGAGGGGTGAAGAGGGGCGCAGAGGGGTGAAGAGGGGCGCAGAGGGGTGCAGAAGGGCACAGAGGGGTGAGGAGGGGAGCTGAGGGGAGCAGAGGTGTGAGGAGAAGGAGCTGAGGGGAGCAGAGGCATGGGGGGGGAGCGGAGGGGTGCAGAGGCAGCAAGTGGAAGACAGAAGATAAATGTGGCACCTGGGCCAGGGTAGAGCTGCATCAGGGTGACCAAAGCCAGACTCTGGGACAGTGGTGGATGGAACCCAGAGAGCAGTGACCATAGAGGAGGGACCCACAGAGCAGGGATCCACAGAGCAGGGAAACTCAGAACAGGGACCCACAGAGCAGTCATCCTCAGAGCAGTGATCCACAGAGCAATGACCCACAGAGCAGTGATCCACAGAGCTGTGATCCACAGAGCAGTGATCCACAGAGCTGTGATCCACAGAGCAGGGACCCACAGAGCAGGGACCCACAGAGCAGGGACCCACAGAGCAGGGACCACAGAGCAGTGATCCACCGAGCCATGATCCACAGAGCTGGGACCCACAGAGCAGTGACCCACAGAGCAGGGACCACAGAGCAGGGACCCACAGTGCAGAGATCCAAAGAGCAGAGACCCACAGAACAGTCATCCTCAGAGCAGTGACCCACAGAGCAGGGACCACAGAGCTGTGACCCACAGAGCAGGGACCACAGAGCAGGGACCCACAGTGCAGTGACCCAAAGAGCAGGGACCACAGAGCTGTGACCCACAGAGCAGGGACCACAGAGCAGGGACCCACAGAGCAGTGATCCACAGAGCAGGGACCCACAGTGCAGTGATCCACCGAGCAGTAATCCACCGAGCCATGATCCACAGAGCTGGGACCCACAGAGCAGTGTTCCACAGAGCAGGGACCCACAGAGCAGGGACCCACAGAGCAGGGACCCACAGAGCAGGGATCCACAGAGCAGTGATCCACAGAGCAGTGATACACAGAGCTGGGACCCACAGAGCAGTGAACCACAGAGCAGGGACCCAGAGAGCAGTGATCCACATAGCAGGGACCACAGAGCAGGGACCCACAGAGCAGTGATCAGCAGAGCAGGAACCCACAGAGCAGGGACCCACAGAGCTGTGATCCACAGAGCTGTGATCAACCGAACCATGATCCACAGAGCAGGAACTCACAGAGCAGTGATCCACAGAGCAGTGACCACAGAGCAGGGACCCACAGAGCAGGGAAACTCAGAGTAGGGACCCACAGAGCAGTCATCCTCAGAGCAGTGATCCACAGAGCAGTGACCCACAGAGCTGTGATCCACAGAGCAGTGATCCACAGAGCTGGGACCCACAGAGCTGTGATCCACAGAGCAGGGACCCACAGAGCAGTGTTCCACAGAGCAGGGACCCACAGAGCAGGGATCCACAGCGCAGTGATCCACAGAGCAGTGATCCACAGAGCAGGGACCCACAGTGCAGGGATCCACATAGCAGTGATCCACAGAGCAGGGATCCACAGAGCAGGGACCCACAGAGCAGGGATCCACAGAGCAGTGATCCACAGAGCAGGGACCCACAGTGCAGTGATCCACAGAGCAGTGATCCACCGAGCCATGATCCACAGAACTGGGACCCACAGAGCAGTGATCCACAGAGCAGAGACCCACAGAGCAGGGATCCACAGAGCAGGGACCCACAGTGCAGTGATGCACAGAGCAGGGACCCACAGAGCAGGGAAACTCAGAGCAGGAACCCACAGGGCAGTGTTCCACAGAGCAGGGACCCACAGAGCAGGGATCCACAGAGCAGTGATCCACAGAGCAGGGACCCACAGTGCAGTGATCCACAGAGCAGAGACCCACAGAGCAGGGATCCACAGAGCAGTGACCCACAGAGCAGGGACCCACAGTGCAGTGATCCACAGAGCAGTGATCCACAGAGCAGGGACTCACAGAGCTGTGATCCACAGAGCAGTGATCCACAGAACAGGGACCCACAGAGCTGTGATCCACAGAGCAGTGACCCACAGAGCTGTGATCCACAGAGCTGGGACCCACAGAGCAGTGATCCACAGAGCAGGGACCCACAGAGCAGTGTTCCACAGAGCAGGGACCCACAGAGCAGGGATCCACAGAGCAGTGATCCACAGAGCAGGGACCCACAGTGCAGTGATCCACAGAGCAGTGATCCACCGAGCCATGATCCACAGAACTGGGACCCACAGAGCAGTGATCCACAGAGCAGAGACCCACAGAGCAGGGATCCACAGAGCAGGGACCCACAGTGCAGTGATGCACAGAGCAGGGACCCACAGAGCAGTGTTCCACAGAGCAGGGACCCACAGAGCAGGGATCCACAGAGCAGTGATCCACAGAGCAGGGACCCACAGTGCAGTGATCCACAGAGCAGTGATCCACCAAGCCATGATCCACAGAACTGGGACCCACAGAGCAGTGATCCACAGAGCAGAGACCCACAGATCAGGGATCCACAGAGTAGGGACCCACAGTGCAGTGATGCACAGAGCAGGGACCTACAGAGCAGGGAAACTCAGAGCAGGGACCCACAGAGCAGTGTTCCACAGAGCAGGGACCCACAGAGCAGGGATCCACAGAGCAGTGATCCACAGAGCAGAGACCCACAGTGCAGTGATCCACAGAGCAGAGACCCACAGAGCAGGGATCCACAGAGCAGTGACCCACAGAGCTGTGATCCACAGAGCAGAGACCCACAGATCAGGGATCCACAGAGTAGGGACCACAGAACAGTGATCCACAGAGCAGGGAACCACAGAGCAGTGATCCACAGAGCTGTGATCCACAGAGCAGGGAACCACAGATCAGTGATCCACATAGCAGGGACCACAGAGCTGGGACCCACAGAGCAGTGATCCACAGAGCAGGGACCCACAGAGCAGTGTTCCACAGAGCAGGGACCCACAGAGCAGGGATCCACAGAGCAGTGATCCACATAGCAGGGACCCACAGTGCAGTGATCCACAGAGCAGTGATCCACCGAGCCATGATCCACAGAGCTGGGACCCACAGAGCAGTGATCCACAGAGCAGAGACCCACAGAGCAGGGATCCACAGAGCAGGGACCCACAGTACAGTGATGCACAGAGCAGTGATCCACAGAGCAGTGATCCACAGAGCTGGGACCCACACAGCAGGGACCCACAGAGCAGGGACCCAGAGAGCAGTGATCCACATAGCAGGGACCACAGAGTAGGGACCACAGAGCAGGGACCACAGAGCAGTGATCAGCTGAGCAGGGACCCACAGAGCAAGGGCCCACAGAGCAATCATTCACAGAGCAGGGACCACAGAGCAGTGATCCACACAGCAGGGACCCACAGAGCAGGGACCCACAGAGCAGTGATCCACAGAGCAGTGATCCACATAGCAGGGACCCACAGAGCAGGGACCCACAGAGCAGGTATCCACAGAGCAGGGACCACAGAACAGTGATCCACAGAGCAGGGACCCACAGAGCAGTGATCCACACAGCAGGGACCCACAGAGCAGTGATCCACAGAGCAGTGATCCACATAGCAGGGACCCACAGAGCAGGGACCCACAGAGCAGTGATCCACAGAGCAGGGACCACAGAACAGTGATCCACAGAGCAGGGAACCACAGAGCAGTGATCCACATAGCAGGGACCACAGAGCAGGGACCACAGAGATGGGACCCACAGAGCAGTGATCCACAGAGCAGTGATCCACAGAGCAGTGATCCACAGAGCAGTGATCCACAGAGCAGGGAGGGACCCACAGAGCAAGGACTCACAGAGCAGTGATCCACAGAGCTGGGACCCACAGAGCAGTGATCCACAGTGCAGTGATCCACAGAGCAGTGATCCACAGAGCAGTGATCCACAGAGCAGGGACCCACAGAGCAGAGACCCACAGAGCAGGGATCCACAGAGCACGGACCCACAGTGCAGTGATGCACAGAGCAGTGATCCACAGAGCAGTGATCCACAGAGCTGGGACCCACACAGCAGGGACCCACAGAGCAGGGACCCAGAGAGCAGTGATCCACATAGCAGGGACCACAGAGTAGGGACCACAGAGCAGGGACCACAGAGCAGTGATCAGCTGAGCAGGGACCCACAGAGCAGGGACCCACAGAGCAAGGGCCCACAGAGCAATCATTCACAGAGCAGGGACCACAGAGCAGGGACCCACAGAGCAGTGATCCACACAGCAGGGACCCACAGAGCAGGGACCCACAGAGCAGTGATCCACATAGCAGGGACCCACAGAGCAGGGACACACAGAGCAGGTATCCACAGAGCAGGGACCACAGAACAGTGATCCACAGAGCAGGGAACCACAGAGCAGTGATCCACATAGCAGGGACCACAGAGCAGGGACCACAGAGATGGGACCCACAGAGCAGTGATCCACAGAGCAGTGATCCACAGAGCAGGGAGGGACCCACAGAGCAAGGACTCACAGAGCAGTGATCCACAGAGCTGGGACCCACAGAGCAGTGATCCACAGTGCAGTGATCCACAGAGCAGTGTTCCACAGAGCAGGGACCCACACAGCAGGGACCCACACAGCAGGGAACATAGAGCAGGGACCCACAGATTGGGTTCTTTTCTTTCTTTTTCCTTTTTACATTTTAGTTCATTTTCTTTGTATGTGTCCGTGGAGGTCAGATGACAGCCTTCAGCTCTCTCCTTCCATCATGCAGGTCCGGGGATCATAATCCGGTCATCAGGCTCCATGGCACTCTGCTGTCACTGGCCCTAGCTTTTTATTTTGACACACGATTTCACTAAATGGTCCAGGCTGGACTTAGAGTGAAATTCTCCTGCTTAGCAGATGCAGCTTGGGCTGGGGATTTGGCCTTATCTGTCTGTTTAATTTTATTTTTGAGATAGGGTCTCACTATGTACCCCTGGCTTTCCTGAATCTCACTGTGTAGATGAGGCTAGACTCAAACTCACAGAGATCCACCTGCCTCTACCTCCAGAATGCTGGTATTAAGGGCGTGCGCCCCCTCCTCCGGCCTAGCTTTTGATGGTCGGTATTACATTTTGTTGTAGTATTTTGGTTCTGGGGATGCCACCAGGTCCTCTCGGCCTACTCCACACTGAGCTCCTAGCCCCAAACTGCATTTCTGTTTTATTTTGCACACTAGGCCAGGGCTCTGACACTAACATGGCATTGGGCAGGTTGTTTAGGTTTTCTGTTTTGAGACATCTACAATCCAGGCTGGCTTTGATCCTCCTGCCTCAGCATATGAGGACTGAGATTATCCACATGGACCTACGGCTTGGTGGCTAAATGGGGCTTGCCAACAAGCTGGCCACCTGAGTGCAATTCCCAGAAGCCACGTCGTGGAGAGAGCTGACTCCCAAAACTGTCCTCTGACCACACACACACACACACACAAATGCAATTCACAAAACTGTTAAGTAAGTAAATAAATGAGAGGCACGGTGCCTGGACTCTCACGGTGCAATTTAATTTAAATAACTGTCCCTGTGCACAGCCAGAGGCTGTGGGTCCCCGTGCTGCTGGATGAGGGGAGGCCTGGTGTGGCAGAGATGCCCTGAGGCCCTGGGCACGAGCCACTGACTTCGCCCCCCCCCCCCCCCGTGCCCTCTGACCTCGTCCTGACTGGGTCACATCTGCAAAGACGATCTGGACCCCAGGGGGATGATGACAGAGTCCGAAGCCTTTAAATGCGGAGGGCTTCGCTCAAGCGGCCTCCCGGGACCCCCCTCCTCCCTCCCTCCCTCCCTCCCCCGGGGGGTCTGGTCACCGCCCTGCCCGGCTCTCTCCCGCTCCCGGTGCCCCGGGTTTCCCGCCCCGACGTGCCCCGGCCGCCCCGCACCCCCTCCGCCCTGCATCCCCGAGATAAGAAACAGGTCAATAAAGTTTCTCGGCCGCCGTCCCCGCCGCGCGTCCCGGGAAGGTCAGGGGACGGCGGCATCGACCCGCGCCCGCAGCCAGGCCCCGGGCCGCGCTGACCGGCTGGCCGCGCCCGCAGCCGCCGGCCAATGGGAGCGCGCACACCGCGGTTGCCTAGCAACGCGTGGGAGGAGGGGCGGGGCCGGCGGGGACGCCGGGCCCGGTCGATGTGGAGCATGCGCGGCGGCGGGGCGGGCTGGAGCTCGGCGCCCGCGGGCCATCGATCGCCCGCGCGGCTCCAAGATAACGACCCGTCGGCGGGCGCCGGGCGAGCCGCCCCCTCGGCAGCCCCCGGGTACGCGGGTTCGAATCCCGCCGCCCCAACTGGGGGGGGGCATCCGTCCCAGAGGAGGACCTAAGGGACAGCGGGGTGGCCCTCGCCCCCCAGCCTCCTCGCCCTCTCTCCCTCCTCCCCAGCTTCCCATCCCTCCTCTCCCTCTTCTCTCTGTTTCTCTGTTTGGGTTTCCTGGGTGGGCGGACGAATCTGGGCCATGGTGCTCCTGTTACTCTGCACCGGCTCAGGAAGTCGGAGGGGGTGCTCCACGGGCCTCACAGAGCCCACAGCGACACCCCTCCTTCCAGAACACTCCATAGCCACCAGACCCCAACAAGCCCTTGCTGACCCTCCTAAACCAAGAGGAGTTGGGGGGTCAACAATGAGAGGGGAAGGCGCAGGCGGGACTGGGCCTGGGGGAGTCCTCCTGCTGCTCCTCGTGACTGCTACCCTTCCTGGGCTTGTGGGTGCACCCCCCTACAGCCTCTGCCTCCACCCTACACAGGACAATGCGCAGGCCTTGTCCCAAGCTCCCCCTCCAGGCGGTCTGCTAGCATTCAGACTGGGTCACATGACCGTGTGGACCCCAGGAACCGCTGTCAGAGCCTGAAGCCCTGAGCCCCAACAGTTGTGAGTTTTCCATAAGCGGCCCCGTTGGGCCCCCCACCCGCCCCTTACTCCAGCAGCTCGGGGCCGTGTTCCTGCTGTAATTTCTCTATTGTGTCTAGCAACCATTCAGGCCCCGTCCAGGGAGACAGTCGGTCCCCAGGCCTGTGCCCAGGGTTGGCCAAACAGCAGGACAGCTGCGTGTGAGTGGGGGGCGGGGCGATGAACATAGAGCGGAAAGGCCCCTTACCCCTGACCGGAAACACGGGCAGATTGTTGCCCACGCCCCTGGAGTTGGCATCCTTGAAATGCACACACACAGTGATGTTCTGGGCTATAATGAGATGAAATTCACGAAACAAAAAGTTAATAATTTCAAAAGCAAAAATCGCTGGCGTTTTAGTTTAATCACGAGGTTGTATGGCATTATCTAGTTCCAGAATATTCAGTCACCCCTAAAGGAAGCCCCATCTTGTCCCGTGTCAGGCCCTAGCGCTCACACATCCACTACGCCTTTCGGACTCCCCTGTTCCGGATGGTTCCTGCCACGGAGTCCACACTGCGGCTCTTGGGTCTGGATCTCTCTTGGAGCGAGATGCCCCCAGGGCCCCTCTGCTGTGGAGCCTTGATTTTGTTCGAGGCTGAGTAGTCCTCCGTGTGTGGACGGGCGGCTCTTTGTGTGTTATTGACAGGTGGACTCGCCTCCTTCCTGTCTGTTCGGTTTTCGTGAACCTAACACAAACTAGACATATCAAGGAAAAGGGAAGGTCGGTGAGGAAATGCCTCCATCAGACTGGCCTGGGGCGTGTCTATTGGGCAGTTGTTGATGGGTAATGGATGTGACAGGCCCCGCCCACTGTGGGTGGGCCCATCCCTGGGCTGCAGGTCCTGGGTTCTGTAAGAAAGCAGGCTGAGCAAGAGGCGAGGAACAAGCCAGTCAGCAGCACCCTCCACGGCCTCTGCATGCTCCTGCCTCCAGGGTCCTGCCCCACTTCCCTTAGTGACAGAGCCCGCCCGAGAGCCCTCAGCTGAAATAAGCCCTTCCCTCCCCAAGTAGCTTTTGTCAAGGTGTTTTATCACAGCAAGACGACAGTAAGCTAACACATCCCCTCCCTGCTCCTGTGAACAGGGCTCTCCTTTGAGTCTTTTTTTTGGGGGGGGGGGCGGTTAGAGACAGGGTTTCTCTGTGTAGCTTTGGAGCCTGTCCTGGAACTCACTCTGTAGCCCAGGCTGGCCTCGAACTCACAGAGATCTGCCTGCCTCTGCCTCCCGAGTGCTGGGATTAAAGGCATGTTCCACCAAACAGATTAAGGGGCCTCAGACCCTTGCTCTGCCTCCTCTTCCTTCAGGTTCTCTTCCATGTGTCTCACACCATGGGTTCCTCTTGTCTCACACCCCAAGAAATCCATTTCCTTCAACTGTTATTCATGCAAGTACAGGAGACAGGGGTGAGTGTAGCCCCATGACCTCAGCAGAGGAGAGGAAGGCTGGGGCAGGGGCCCCTGGGCTCCAGATGGGGTCAGAGGGTTACCTGGAAGGGAAAGAGTCTGGATAAGGGGCTGGGGGAGGTGGAGGGGGCTGCTGACCTTCACCGCCTTCTCTCTGGGAACGGATATGGGGTTAAGGCTGTGTGCTCAGGGAGCCCAAGGTGTCGGGATGCCCTCACAGCATGGGCCTCAGTTTCCACAGCTGCTGGAGGAAGTTTCTGGCTTTTGAACTCTGATTTATCCTTCAAATTAACAGCTGACACCTCATCCCTACCCTGATACTCCTGGAGTTCCCCTACATGGCTGGAGAGAGAGAGAGCCATGTAGCCCAAAAGCTGGGGAGACCTGCCTTCAAGAAAGTGGGAGGGATAGGCCAGGCGTGGTGGTGCACACTTTTAATCCCAGCACTCGGGAGGCGGAGGCAGGAGGATCTCTGTGAGTTAGAGCCCAGCCTGGGCTACAGAGCGAGTTCCAGGACAGCCCGGGCTGCACAGAGAAACCTTGTCTCGAACCCCCCAATGGGCGGGGCTTAGAAAATGAGACAGGCTCAGCAAGCATAGACCCGTGACTGCCCTGACAAGACTGGGTGTCAGCGGTGAGCTTAGGGACTAACAAGGCAGGTGGTGTGCCTGTGGCTAGATCTTCAGCAGGACAGGTCACAGAGGTTAAAGGTCAGGCCAAGGGCTTGGATTGGTCGTGGGGAGCTATGGGTGGTCTGAGAACAGAAGAGTCCCAGTCTGGCTGTGAAAGGCTGGGGATGCGAGTGGGGGGGGGGGGGGTCAGGGAGCCCTGCACTCACTGAGGCGCAGAAAGCCACTCTGGGCTTGTGAAGGTCAGAGGTCAGCGCCAGCCTTCTTGTTTTGAGACAGGGTTCCACTCTGTAGCCCAGGATGGCTTCAAACTCACAGAGATCCACCTGCCTCTGCCTCCAGAGTGCTGGGATTAAAGGTGTGCGCCCCACCGCCCCCCCCCTTTTCTCAGGCAGTCCCTGGCTGCACCTGGAGTTCATGGCTAAATGCTAGTTATTGAGCCTTGAGGATCCTGTTTGGCAGGGCTGGGCTAACATGAGTGCCTGCCCTGGCGTTCAGTGCGCTGTGGGGCTCAGAATGCAGCTCCTCGGGCGTCTGTGCCAAGCCTGAGCCAGTCCATAGACCCATAAACCCACTCTTTCTCATCTTTATTCTGAGCCACCCCCAAACAGCTGGGGACCAGTATGCGGCTATTTACTATTTACATTCGGGTCCTCCTGAGTCTTAAGCTGGACTTCTCCAACTCATGTAGCCGAGGATGACCTTGAATTCCTGATCCTCCTGCCTCCACTTTCCTAAAGCCTGTTTTATGTGGTGCTGGGGATGGATCCCAGGGTTTGGCTCACTCTAGGCGAACAGCCCTGGCCCTGGGGAAGATTTCTGAAATGCCCACAGCCCCTGGGGCACATACAGGTGGGAGCGAGAGACATTCCTGTCGGAACACCAGCTCCCACTAGCACAGTACAGACCCTAGTATTGCAGCCTAGGACGCTGCACCGTGAAGCTTTGGGATCTGGGGGTGGGGCTGCGCTCCCCCCGCCGCCCCCCTCCGCGCCCCCCCCGCCCCGCCCTCCCGTCCGGGGCTGACGGGGAGGGTAACGGTCGGCTCTGCCCACCTCCCTCAGCCCACTGCAGAGGCGCACCGATCAGCAGCACCGATCGATGGCGTATTGAGCACTTTTCAAGCTCGGGTGAGTTTTGCGGATTCAGTGTAAACCGCAGGCTGGGCCCCCCCATTCCCCCCCGCTCTGATCGACCTGGGCGCGGGAGCCCCCTCCTCGCCGCGCTGACAGCTCCGCACCCCGTGCAGAGCGCCCCAATCCTCCCAGGACCCTGCAGAGAGAAGGGTAGACTGGGAGGAGACGGAGGGGGCTGCACAGGGGGACAGGGCAGTGTGCATGCAGGGAACACTGGAGCTCTGGAGGATGCTGCACAGAGAGAAAGGCCTCTCTAGGGAGGCGCAGAGGCTGGGGCATACAGATGCCTTCCTCAGCAATCATCACTTCCTGTCTAAGATCTACTATGCACCCACCAGGCACCACCTGACCCAACCATGTGATTCAACCAGTGTGATACTCCTCCAGGTCGATGACCAGGATCCTTGCTCAGGCCTCATCAGAACTGCCTGTGTGGGCTCAGCGCCAGAGACTCAAAAGGAGTGCTGGGAAAGAGTGGAGGAACGATAAGGGGTACACCAGCCCCTGGAGCAAGAGTTTAGCCATGATCTCACACATCCGTGCTGCCCGCTCCTCCTCAAACTTCCTTCCAACGCCACTGCACCTTCTCTGTCCCATGTACCCATCTACCCATCCATCCATCCATCCATCCATCCACCATCCATCCATCCATCCACCCACCCACCCATCCATCCATCCACCCATCCATCCATCCACCATCCATCCATCCACCCATCCATCCATCCAACCACCTATCCATCTATCCATCCATCCATCCATCCATCCACCCATCCATCCATCCATCCACCCACCCATCCACCCACCCATCCACCCATCCACCATCCATCCACCCATCCATCCACCATCCATCCACCCATCCATCCACTATCCATCCACCCATCCACCCATCCATCCACCCACCCATCCATCCATCCAACCACCTATCCGTCTGTCCGTCCATCCATCCATCCATCCATCCACCCCACCTGTCTATCCATCATGCATGCACCATCCATCTTTTGAGAAGACACTACTCCATGCCATTCTTGTCTGGGATGAATCTGGCTGTGTTTTGGGAGGAATGTGGTTTTGTTTTATTTTAGAGAAGTTTCACACTGTAGCCTAAAGTTGCTTCAATTTCGAGGCAATTCTCCAGTGTGTCTGTCTATTTCCATGCAAGAGGAACTCATCAGGACAAGAGACAGGACAGATTCATCTGTGTCACCAAAAACCAGACAAGAGGACTCTGTAGTGACCATGAAGAATATTTGTGAAGCTGGGTGTGGTGGCGCACACCTTTAATCCCAGCACTCAGGAGGCAGAGGCAGGCAGATCTCTATGAATTTGAGGCCAGCCTGGTCTACAGAGCGAGATCCAGGACAGGCACTAAAGCTACACAGAGAAACCCTGTCTCAAACAAACAAACAAACAAACAAACAAACAAAAACAAAAAAGAAAGAAAGAAAAACAAGAATAATCAAACAAACAAGAATATTTGTGAGGGGACCAATGGATGAGAGAAACAAAAGACAGATGGGTGGATGGCAGTCTGACTGGATCAGTAGATGGATGGGTAGATGGTTGGACAGATGGATGGATGGATGGACAGAGAGTGAGTGGAGAGATTGGTGAGTAGCGGGATAGAGATGGCTGGGTGGATGTTGCAGTATGCTTGTGGATGGGTGGGTGGAGGGATGACTAGCTGTTCGGGTGAGCAGAGAGGTAGGTGGGTGGTCAGTGGTGAGTGGTGGCTTCTCTCACGTCCCCGGGATCTACCGCACACTGGGCCCAGCACCTGCAGCAGATAAGGCCGTTGCTAGAAGCTCTGTGGGGAAGGGCGGGCTGTGCTGAGCCCCACAGACCTCACGTTCCAGACTGAAGGAAAAGCCAGAAGTAAAGAGTAAGTTACTCATCGGGCGGCGGTGGCGCACGCCTTTAACCCCAGCACTCGGGAGGCAGAGGCAGGCGGATCTCTGTGAGTTCGAGGCCAGCCTGGTCTATAGACAGGCGCAAAGCTACACAGAGAAACCCTGTCTCAAAAAACAAAACAAAACAAAAAGAATAAGTTACTCATTATGGAGCAGACTCAAGCTCCCAGTGGACAGGCATCCCCTCCCAGCCCCCTCCTGGCCTGGAGGTGCAGACTGTGGGTACCACAGTCCTAGCCACCAGGAGGCAGGCAAAGGAGTAGTAGAGAGACCGCCATGTCCCAGCACAGGCAGGAGCCAGCAGCTCCGAGATCCCCCTTCATAATTAATAAATGAAGACGCTTGTTCATCGATGGAGCTGTGAAGAGCGTATCGATTTTAACCCAGTGCTGGGCGTGTGTGTGTGTGTGTGTGTGTGTGTGTGTGTGTGTGTGTGTGTGGCTTAGCTTTTTACACCTCATTTGGAAGCAGGCTTCCCTGGGGAGTTTTAAAACCGACAGACACTTGCAAGACCCCAGCAGGGTGGGGAGTGGGTGGCAAATCGGCCATGGGCTATGAAGAAACAGGGAGACGGGGTAGGGGTGGGGTCGGGAGGCAGAAGAGGCAGGGAAGTCTCATTTGTGGTGGGAGTCGCTGGCGCTGAGGCTGCCTGCCTTGAGAGCATATTTGAATATCTGATTGAGGATCAATTATTGGCTGTGTGGAGAAAGTTCACTGGGCAGTTCCCACCAGGCCATGGGGGAAGCTGAGGGGGTGGGAAATGAGAGCTGTTGTTTTTGGTTTTTTTATTCCACCCACAGCACACGGGGATGGGTGTGCACTGTGGTAAAATTAACACGATCCGTGAGCACAAACCCACAGAGATGTACCAGGCCCCCATCTCTGAGGGTCTTTGGAGGTGTCCTGTAGGTGAGGGCGCGAGGGTTGTGTGGAACGAGGGAGAAGTTCTCCAAAGCCCCGAGATGAAGCCGCCGCCCCTAACAGCAGGCCTGGCCTCTCTTTCTTTCAGGAGGAAAAGTAACACGTGGCCAGCGGGAGAAAGAAGGGAAACAGTGGGTGCGTAGCGGGATGAGTGTTGACACTGCTTCCGGAAGATGGAGGCGCGGGAGCCTGGTCCAGACCTGGGCAGGTGGAGGTAGAGGGATGGAGCTCCAGGCCTGAACCACATCACAAGCTGGAGGCTAGCCTGGGCTACAGAGACCTGCATCCAAAGCTTAGGGGTGGGGCTGGGGACCAGGCTGAGGGCACTTGCTGCTCTTGCAGAGGATCCGGGGTTCCATTCTCAGCACCCACGTCAGGCAGCTCCCAGTTGTCTGTGACGCCTCTTTTGGTCTCCACAGGTACCCAGACCCTGTGGTACTCACTCACAGAGGCACAGACACATAAAAGAACCTTTTTTTTTTTAATTTTAAAGAAAATGATACCACGAAATAGTGCGCTTCCTCTCTCGTTCTTTTTTGTTTGTTTTCCTTTTTTTTTTTTTTGTTTTGTTTTGTTTTGTTTTTCAGGGTTTCTCTGGGTAGCTTTGGTGCCTGTCCTGGATCTCACGCTGTAGACCAGGCTGGCCTCGAACTCACAGAGATCCACCTGCCTCTGCCCCCAGAGTGGGAATGAAGGTGTGCGCCTCACCCGGCTTCCACCTGGGTTGTTTGTGGTTTTGCTCTGGATTTTGTGTGCCTGTGTGAGTCTGTGTCCATGTCTACATGTGTGTGCGTGCCTGAGTGTTTTCATGTTCACGTGCACATGTGTAGTATGACGGGTGCAGAGGCTGAAGTGGGATGTCACAGCCGTTCCTCAGTTGCTCCCTGTTTGCCTGGAGCTTTCTGAGTCAGCGGGGCCTCTCGACCAGCCCAAGGGCCCCTCCTTCCTTTGCCGGCTCAGAGCTGAGGCTACAGCGAACTCGGCTACAGCCGGCCTTGTGGGTGCCCGAGATTTGAACTCAGGTACTCACGCCTGCCCAGTAAGCACCTTACAGACTGAGCCCTCTTCCCAGTCCCTGTTTATGAATTTTTTGAGACAAGATCTTAACTTGTAGACCATTCTGGCCTTGAATTTCTGGACTTACAGGTGACTGTGAGCCGCCGTGTGGGTGCCGGGAACCCGGGTCCTCCACCAGAGCAGCCACTGCTCTAACCACTGAGCAACCTCCCTGGCACAAACCCCAGCCCAAGCTCTGACTTAGGACTGGGGATGTGGCTCCAAGGTAGGCACCAAGGCAGGAGGATCAGGAGTTCAAGGTCATTTTCAGTCAGAGGTGGAGCTCAGGACCTGTGGCTACATGAGACTGTGGTTTCACAGCTCACTGATGGACACTGCGGATCTACCAAGTGTGTGTGTCGGCGGGGGGTAGGGGGATTGAGAATTCCTGTTCTTACATTATCTTAGCAAATGTCTTCCTACCGAAATAAGAAATTCCATTGTCCCATCAGCTAGTCCATGCTTTGGTTAACTTTCAGATCAACAACATTGTAATCTACAGCTATCTAAAATTTAAGACTAGAGAGATGGCCCAGTGGTTAGAGCACTGATTGCTCTTGGAGAAGACCCAAGTTTGGTCCCCAGCACACACATCTGGCAGTCAATGACCACTTGTAACACCAACAGTGGAGATTCAGCATCCTCTTCTGGCCTCCACAGACACCTATATAAACATACACATAAATTTAAAGATTAAATTAGCAAGGCATGATGGCGCACGCCTTTAATCCCAGCACTCAGGAGGCAGAAGCAGGAGGATCTCTGAGTTTGAGGACAGATTGGTCTACAGAGCTAGTTCCAGGACAGTCAGGGCTACACAGAAAAACCCTGTCTTGAAAAAAAAACATTTAGTGGCTTACAGTTTATATTTTTCATCAATGTATGTGGTCATACCTGTGCCAGGGTCTACATGGAGCTCAGAGCCACCTCACTGGGCTCATTTAGACATGGCTGGCCTGGGACTTTCAATCTTCCCGCCTCAGTCTCCCCTGGAGTCGGGCTCACAGGCTGGGTCATCATGCCCAGCACACACATGAATTTTAGAATAATGTTTTTTAATTTTATAATAATGTTATTGTTGCTTCCACTATAGGGGAAAAAAACACAAAGGAACAAGACCTCACTTGATTCCAGCCTCAGAAGCAGACATGGGGAAACATTGAGCTGGGGTTTTGACTGACATTGAAATAAAAACGTATGGATTTGTAGAGAGGAAATTGACATTTTTACATCTATCGGATCCTTTCATCTTGCACTGGGAACACCCCTGCCCTGCTCCACATTCTTTTCTGGCTTCTCAGAAGTCTTTCTCTACTGCCCCAACATTATTGACCTCTCATCAACAAAACTGTACTCAAAGTGTTTACTTCTGGTTTTAAATTTTATTCATTATTAAGTGTGCGTGCGTGTGTGTGTGTGTGTGTGTGTGTGTGTGTGTGTGTGTGTAAGATGTGCACAGTGCCCACAGAGGCCAGAAGAGGACACCAGATCCTCTGGAACGGGAGTTACAGATGTGTAATGAGCCACCATATGGGTACTGGGAACCGAACCTGGGTCCTCTGCGCTAACCTCTGGACCATCTCTACAGCCTCCTTGTTTTGTTTTTTGAAGTAGGGTTTCGACATGTCCCCTGTGTCTGCCTCATAAGTGCTGGGAGGGCAGGCATGTGCTGCCACACCCTGCCATTGAAACTGTCTCGAACGAGTGGACAGAGAGCTCTTCCTGGACGCTCCTCTGGTGGGAAGGTTCCATGACGCAGGCACCCTCTGGAGTTAGTGACAGTTGAATGCATGTCCAAATGAGATTGTCACAATCCCTCTGACAGACACGGGGATGAACTCACTCAGCTTCCTCTTGTTCCCACCACTTTCCCACAGCTTCCTTCTCTCCCTCGCTGCTTTGTTGACTGATCTTCTTGACCGTGCAGAATACTGTAGACAATCAAATCGCTCTGCATGGAGACAGTGTAGGATAAAAGGGCCAGCCAGAGACACCCACCCTGGCCCTGAAACCAGAGCCAAATCTGCCCCTGACCAACTGAGCACGAAACCAACCAATCCCTGAGCACAAAATCTAGCCAATCTGAGCTTGTCCAGGCTCAAGGGGATCAAAATCTGACCAATTCCCTCCCTGAAAATCTTCTCCCTGGAAAATCTCCGTCCCTTAGAAGCCCTACATACGCCCCTGTGCCTGCTCAGGTATCAGCTGTCCTTCTCCACCCTGGCAGAGGCAACCACTCTCCCGGACTCCTCGGTCCCAATGCATCTCTTTCTTGAAAATGTTTTGGGTGAAGATCTTTCACCAGCACAGAGCAGAGTCTCTGCTGGGAAGCTCCCTTAGGGGGCAGAGCAGAAGAAGAAACAGACACCTCTGCTGGGAAACTCAAACGGGAGTGGAGAATAGTAACAAGTTTTCCCCGGAGCAGGAGCTGATTGCTACATTTCTGCAGGGGTTTGCTACATTTCTGCAGGGGTTTGCTACATTTCTGCAGGGTTTGCCCTGAGCAGAGCGAAGCAGAAGAAGCCACATCTGGGGCAGGACTAAGAGAAACGGACACCTCTGCTGGGAACCTCTAAGGGGGAGCGGAGGTCAGCTGTAAGCAATAGGGAGGGGCTGAGAGAGATTCTCAGGCCCGCATTTCGGATCCGGAAGTGTGGAGAGGCGGGATCACCTGATCGGTCCTCTGTCCCTCTTTGGATCTGTCAGGTTTATGCCCCGGTATCTGACTCCCAAGTTTTATTTAATAAGAAAACAATATAATAATGGCTTCACCTGGCGCTTCACAGCTCTATCCCTGGGCAGGTGGACTGGGCTGTGTGAGAAAGTCGACTGAGAAGCAGGAGGATGGCTCAGGAGTTAGAGCACCAGTTGCTCTTCCCAGCACCCACACACAACGGCTCACAACCATGTGTAACTCCAGCTCCAGGGGATCTGACTCCCCCTTCTGGCTTCCGTGGGCACTGCAAAAATGTGCACAGACATACGTGCAGGAGAAACACAGAAAATAAAAATATTTTTTCTTTCTGTTTTTGTCTTAAAAGGGAAAAATGCAAAACACCAACTTCCCTGCATCAGCCACGCCCCTTGAGGTCACCCCCTGGCTCTGGCCTAACTCTCCTCCAGATCCCAAGTCCTGCCCTCTCATGCTCCAGGCTCCAGAGGCTACAGGTTCCATATCCCTGGAGGGGCAGAGCCAGGAACAGTAAGCAGAAGAAAGAACAGAGAGGCAGCCCCTGATTGGCTTGCTCCCCCAGGTCCCCTGGCCATGGCACCAGATACCCATCTTGGCTCTCATTAACCCTTTCCAGTCCACCATGCTAGGGAATCACAGGAGTGGAGGCAGCTGGTCGCATCATGTACATAGTGGCCATCGTACAAGTACAAGACACATGCACTTGTACTCGGCTCAGCTCCTCCGTTCCTGCACAGATCCCCCGGTCTCCCACCCAGGAAATGGTGCTGCCCACCACGGGCAGGGCCCACATCAATGTTATGTTGTTGTTTTGTTTTTCAAGACAGGGTTTCCTTGTGTAGCCCTGGCTGTCCTGGATCTCACTCTGTAGACCAGACTGGCCTTGAACTCACAGAGATCCTCCTGCCTCTGCCTCCAGAGAGCTGGGATGAAAGGCCTGTGCCACCTCCTCACCCCACATCAATCAACAATCAAGACTTCCCCAAGACACACCTGTAAATGGATGTTTCCTGTCCCACCAGTTACCAAAAAACCACTCAGAGGCTTACTATGAGTTATAAATGCTGGGCTGACAGCTTGGGCTTGTCACTAACTAGCTCTTACATTTAGATTAATTCATTACTTTTACTCCACACTCTACTACATGGCTTGTTACTTCATTTTCTACATGTCCTGCTTGCTCAGCTGCTGGCTGGCATTTCCTGTGACTGTCCCGACTCTGCCCCTTCTCTCCCAGCATTCTCCCTCTGTCAGGCTGTCTTGCCCTATCTCTGCCCTGCTATTGGCCAATCAGCTTTATTATTAACAATGAGCATAATCCACAGCATTTCTCCCTTTTGGTCTAATTAAAAAGAAAGTTTTGACTTTAACATAGTAAGATTATTTATAACAAAAACAGTTATCAAGTAAGAATTATAGTAACAATATCCAATCCATTTGTATTTGGCAAAATTAGAAAAAAAATACTCTATTATCTGTCTTATCTTGGTGAGTTTAAAGTTTTATATCTTGTTCCTGCCTAGGCTCAGTGTGCTGGGCTCTGCTGACTCCCATGGGAGACCTCGATTTGGGGAATGTGGGGATGCGGGGTGGCTTGGGAAAGAGGGCTGGGGGTGGGAGGAGGGAGGAGGGGGGATATGTGGATAGTATGTGGAGTGAGCAGAAAATTTCTTAATAAAGAAAAATTTAAAAAAAGTTTTATATCTTGTTTACCTTTTATCTTAACTAAGAGGAAATGTGACTATTTCGTCTTCAACTCCATCAAAGACCCCAGAAGGATGGAATGTTACCTCATGGCAGGGACATCAGACTGCCTGGACAGTCACCCAGAGTTCCTCTGTAACGTTGGGGCATCCAGCTCTGGCCTACAGGCCTAGCATATCTGACAGACTTTCCTGTGAAGCAGGAATTTTGAAGGACTGTCCTACCTTGTCTTGGCAAAGTTTGGCAGTCACCTTTCTTGTGACCTGCGGATCCAGCTTGGACAGTAACTGTCAGCAATTGAGACAAGGGTAGTGTCTTTGCCCACATGGCTAGCTTTTGCCATAAAGAAAGCAAACACCATATGGAGTTTCTTCAATGCCCATCATCCTCTTTGAAGTAATTGGTGCTGCCAGGAGCAGACATGTCTAACTGTCAAGAAAAGTCTAAGCTCTTAAAACATTTAAATGCCATATTCTGTAGGTCTTCTAATTGTTTCAATATTGCCTATCTATCTGAAATATCTCTGTATGACCTTGAAAAATCTAACTAAGTCTGATTATTATAGACGAAGATTAATCTGTATTTTTTAATTATACATTACATTTTTTTTTGAGACTGGATTTCTCCATGTAGTTTTGGTGCCTGTCCTGGATCTCGCTCTGTAGACCAGGCTGGCCTCGAACTCACAGAGATCCGCCTGGCTCTGCCTCCCGAGTGCTGGGATTAAAGGTGTACACGACCAATACCTGTCTTACATTATATTTTTAATTGAGCTGCATAAACACAATATCCTAAACAAGAGTAGAAATATGAAAAAGTTAACTTTAAATTTGTATCAATAAACCAAAATCCATACCAATGTAAAATATATTGAGATTAACTGTTGTTTTTTGGATTAAAATCGATTCAATAATCTAACTTTTTTCCTATCATTTTTATATCCCCCTTTTCTTTTCAGAACAAGATCCCTGAGTCTAATCTTCTTTGTTCAGCTTTTTTCCTGGCCATTATCAATAACAACTTGTAACCAACTCCTCCCCCCAAATAATGACAAATATTCATAGCCCACTGAACAACCAAAACCCGCTCACTCCACCTCTTGGGAATGTGGGCATCATGCTCTTAAAATTACTTCCTGTTGTGTGGGGGTGATGACATCTTTAGGGGACCCTGAAAAAAATTGGGATAATTGTCAAGTCCTGGGAGAGTTAGCTGTATCATTTGTTGTCCAGTCTCTGTATAATGGGGAAGTGCAGGGCTTGTCTCAGGTCTTGGCTAGAGTAGTCTGTGAGGCTGGACCATCGCAGCCAGCCGCCTCAAAATTGTCCTGAGCAGGTTGTAGTCCAAAGCCAATCTTTATGGTGTTTGTCAGCTTAGTGGTGTTCCCACAGTGCAGGTGGAATCATTGTTGTGGGGCCCCATCCTCCTTTTGGAGACTTCAAAGTCACTGTTAGGAGTGGTCATGGTTCACTGCAGAAAACTTAAACACTGAAATGTCATATGCAGCAGATCTCGAAGAGGTTAAAGGATCATAATTTGTTATGTACATCCAGAGTACAAAAACTTAATTCTTAGTGACCTGATAGAGACTCAAACCCAAAATCATGTACAGGCAGCTAGATGAAACCTTTTACTAGAATTAGTTAGTACTGTATATGACCATTAATATCATGACAAAAAATTAAATATATATATATATATTAATCTTATAAATTTTTAGATAATATTTATACCTTAAGAAAAGTTTTGAAGAGTCAAAATAAAAGCAAAGGATTATGAGATTCATGGCAATAGAATAGTCCTAAATTTTGGATTTTCTTCTGTCCCATATTGGGTGGCTCTTCTGACATGAGACAGAGATGTTGGATTTTCCTCTAACAAGCATGCTTGGGTTTAGAGGAGAGCCATGTTCCAACTCCAAAGCCAGTTTTAATTTTTTTTTTTTTTTTGGTTTTTCGAGACAGGGTTTCTCTGTGTAGCTTTGTGCCTTTCCTGGAACTCGCTTTGGAGACCAGGCTGGCCTCGAACTCACAGAGATCCGCCTGCCTCTGCCTCCCGAGTGCTGGGATTAAAGGCATGCACCACCACCGCCCAGCCAGTTTTAATTTTTAATTAAACTGGGACTACAAAAAGACCATTTTGTTATGTCTGTAGGGAACAGCAGAAACAAACATTTGGGAAGATTTATGAAATTTTATCTTGTTGAAGACGTGATATACCAATAGGCCAATTCACTCTTTTATTTGGTACATGATTCATCCTTTTTCTTCATATGTCTCATTTGTCCAGTGTTCTTCAGATTCCCTAGCTGGACGCCTTCGTTCTCCTGGAAAGACAAAAATAAAACCCTGCCCCAACCCCAACTCTGGGGAGTTTCACTTTTGATCAAATGAAGGCATTTGTTAGTCTTATAAGTTAGTTCAGATTGAATGGTCATGCTGTTTGATGAACTGTCACCTCTTCTAATCAAGAGGTCTCTCCTGTTCAAATCTAATCTTTATCAGTTTTTATGGTATCCATAGCTTGTCTTCTCCTGTGGAATGTCATTTATTCACATTTTTAACTTTGGTCTTTGATTATTTAAAAATGTTTGCCAAAATATTTGTTTTAAGGTTTCTCCCGAAATTTTTGTTTTATCTTTGAAAGCTCTTCTATCATCTAGAGCAGTATGGTTTTTTACAATAGGCATTAAGTCCTTTACTTGCTCTGTGGAAGAGTTTTCCCCATGGGCACAAAAGAAAGTGACTACCAAACTTTTCCAAGACAAGGCAGGACAGTCCTTCAAAAATTCTGCTTCACAGAAAAGTCTGTCAGATATTCTAGGCCTGTGGGCAAAAGATGGATGCCCTAGTGTTACAGAGGAACTTTGGGTGACTGTCCAGGCAGCAAGATGTCCCTGTCATTAGATAACATTTCACCCTTCTGGGGTCTTTGATGGAGTTGAAGACTAGACAGTTATAGTTTTCTTTAGTTATAATAAAGGGTAAATTAGGCACAAAACTTTGGACATACAAAGATAAGATAGATAATAGAGAATTTTCTCTAGTTTTGCCAAATACAAAATAGACGGGATATTGTAACTGAAATTTACTTGATAACTACTTTTGTTGTATATAATCTTACTGTGTCAAAGTTAAAACCTTCCTTTTTAATTAGACAAAAGGGGGGCAATGCTGTAGAATAAACCTCTTGTGCACTGTGAAGATTTGTCACTCGAATTGGTCTAATTCTGATTAAAATGCTGATTGGTCTGTAGCCAGGCAGGAAGTGTAGGCGGGGCAACCAAACTAAGGATGATGGGAAGGAGAAGGGCAGAGTCAAGTCACCAACCAGACATAGAGGGAGCAGGGGATGAATGTGCCATGCTAATAAAGGTACCACCATGTGGCAGAGTGTAAACAAGGAATATTGGTTAACTTAAAATGAAAGAGCTAGTTAGTAATAAGCCTGAGCTATTGGCTGAGTGTTTGTAAGTAATAATTAGTCTCTGAGTTGGTTATTTGGGACCGGGCAATCGGGACAAGAAGCATCATCCATTTACACATAGCAGCAGTCCCTCAGGGAGACTTGTAATTCTCCATGTGTCAAGTTGAAGGTGTAAACTGAACACCATTGCTGTTACAAGTTCAAAACCACCACACCCTGACTTTTCTTGAGTTCTGGGGGGTCACACTCAGGTCCCCACACTGGTAAGGCAAGCTCTTCATCCACTGCGATCCTACCCCACGCCTTCTCTGCCTCAGACAGTTTTTAAGTGAAGCAATGCAAAGCAGATTTATTTATGAATTCTGCTGGTTTTTTGTTTGTTTATTTGTTTGTTTGTTGTTGTTTTGTTTTGTTTTTTAAGACAGAGTTCTTCCTGTGTAGTTTTGATGCCTGTCCTGGATCTCACTCTGTAGCCCAGGCTGGCCTCAAACTCACAGAGATCTGCCTGCCTCTGCCTCCCGAGTGCTGGGATCAAAGGTGTGCGCCACCGTCACCTGGCTTTTTCTACGCTTTTAATTTGGCCCTCTATCCCTGTTAATGTGTCCTCTGCTGGCCCGGGTTCGTGAATCCGTTTCTTCCTGATGATTTCCACTGTTAGGGCACCAGCACTTCAGGGGATGGATTTATGGACGGGAGTCAACACTGTATCTCCACAGGGAGAGTTCCTGCCGCAGCTACTTCCTGCCCGTTCTGGAGTTCTAACCCCGTGGCAACTCTTTTTCATACTTTGTGTTAATTTCTAATTTATTGGAGATTTCTTTTTGTTTTGTCTTTTCAAGACAGGGTTTCTCTGTATAGCCCTGGCTGTCCTGGAACTCACAGCAATCCTCCTGCCTCAGCTTCCACATTTTGAGATGACCTGTGTATATCACCAGATCTCACTAACATTTTTGTGAGCTGATATGGTGTTATTTTCTAACCAAATTGTTTCTTTCACAATGTTGAGCTTTTCGTTGCCGTTCTTTGCCTAGCCTTTCACCGTGGAGCGCCGACACTGAGCCACACACGCTCGAGCCCTATTGGTCCTCAGTGTTCCTTCCAAGTGGAGGAATCAGCCCTTGATCAGAACTGACTCTGAGCCGCCGGCGGCGGCGCACGCCTTTGATCCCGGCGCTCGGGAGGCAGAGGCAGGGGGATCTCTGTGAGTTCAAGACCAGCCTGGTCTACAGAGTGAGTTCCGGGACAGCCAGGGACACAGAGAAACCCTGGGGAGGGGTTAAGGTGGGGGGAGACCACACAGCGGGGAAGGCGTTGGCCAGCCCCGAGGACCTGAGTTCAGTCTCTGAGACCCCAGGGAAGGAGAGAGAGGACTCTGCAAACTGTCCCTGCCGTCTCCCTCCTGTCCACACCCTGTGTGTGTGTGTGACACACACACAAAACACAATAAATAAATGTGATTTTATAACAAAAAGGTGAGCGCTCCAGAGGAAGCACATGACGTCAGCTGCAGGCTTCCACACGCATGTTCACTCACAGAAGAAAATGGAGAGGATTTCTTCCTAAGTGTCCCCCTTGGGGCTCTGGTTGGGCTCTGGCCTCCTGGGTTTTGCGGGGAGGGTCCCCTTGGACACACCGTGTTCTATCAGCTGCCACCCGGGTCCACCCCCTCGCTCCAGGCAGAGCCTCGTGTCCTTCGCAGTCGCTCTGGACCTCATTCACCTCACTGTGGGTTCCTCAGACCACAGGCTGGTGCAGCCAAAACCACAGAGAAGGGATTCCCCGAACGCCAAGACCAGGAAGACAACAGATGGATGGGCCTTGGTGGGTGAGAAGCCCAGGGCAGCTCAGGAGGGTTATCCCCGCGGCCTGCAGTCTCCCGCCATCATCTCCACCACCCAGGGCGTCCTGCTGGCCAGGAGACCTGAGCCCTCTGGAGGAACTTTCTCCAGAGCTCAGCGCCCCCTTCAAGGTCCAAGAGGCACAAAGAAGACAGACTTAGATGAGCCATGCACAGACGGTGGTGTATGACATCTCAGAGCTCAGGAAGCTGATGCAGGAGGATTGCTGTGAGTTCCAAGGTCAGTCTGGGCTACAGAGTGAGACCATGTCTCGGGAAACCAAAACAATAAAAGACAAGGGAAAGAGAGAAAATGAGCAGGAAGGATACACAGTGGAGGGGAGGAGGGAGGGGAGGAGGGAAGGGAGGAGGGAGGGGAGGAGGGAGGGGAGGAGGGAAGGGAGGAGGCAGGGGAGGAGGCAGGGGAGGAGGCAGGGGAGGAAAACCTTCCAGAACTCTCCAGAAGCCAGAGAGCCCCACTGGGGAGCCTGCGGGTCTGCAGCTGATCTGGCTACATCAGGACATTTGTCCCAAGCTTTCCTCACCAGCTATTGATCTCCTGCTGTGGCTGAAGCTGGAGGCCAGTACAGCTGGGACCCGACTGACTGGCTTCAGACACGACCCCCACACACACCCAGGGGTCGCCACCACTGAGAGGCCACAGCCCTGTCAATGTACGGGGCTGCTCACAGTGTCTACTTCAACCTCTGGTGACCCAGAAAAGGCCTTGCAGGACCCTTAGGTATCTTCTCCCTCTGGGAATTGAAGTCTGGGGACTTACCCTGGGTCTCCCTAGTCCAAGCTCAGCCCTCAGAACCAGGCAGAACTGGATCCCAAGCCTACCTAGCCGGCCTTGGGTGGCAGGCAAGCTTCACACTCACTCCTGTGAAGGGGGAGAGCGCCTGTGCAGATTCAGAGCTTGGCTGCAATGACCATAGTCCAGGCTACTCACGTCCCGTGTCTTTGTATAACAGACCCGTGACCCAGAGAAGTGTCCCAGGGGGTTGGAAGTGAACAAGACCCTTGGCTTCTGTGACTCTCCTAGGCCCTAGGACAGGGAGTTGGGTCCATCCTCAGCCTGTGCTGAGGCATTCCATACATGTACCCCAGCTCAGAAGAGAACCCAGCATAAACCAGGTGGATCACCCGGCCCTCCCCAGCCCCAGGCTGGTCTGGATTACTTTGTAAATGAGGTCTATAAACTCATGCAACTCCACACCATCATTGCCAGGTGCAGGGGTGTGCACCATAAACCCAGCCCGCAAGAGGCTGAGGCAGGGGGATCTCCAAGAATTGGAGGCCAGTCGAGCTACAGAGTGAGATCCAACAAGGACAAGAGTATAAACTTTAAATATAGGAGGCTTGCTGGACAGTGGTGGGGCACACCTTTAATCCCAGCACTTGGGAGGCAGAGGCAGGAGAGCTGTGAGTTCGAGGCCAGCCTGGTCTACAGAGTGAGTTCCAAGACAGCTAGGGCTACCCCAGAGAAACCCTGTCTCAAAAAAACAAAACAAAACAAAAAGGGGTGAAAAAAGGGAGTGATGGGGAGGCGATGTCTCAGTGGGTAAAATGCTTGCATGAAGGCAGGGGCTCCACGTCCAGCACCAGCTTCCTGTGGTGGGCTCGGCACCTGTAATCCCAGCGCTGGGGAGGCAGAGACAAGGGAACCCCTGGGGCTCTCTGGCCAGGCAGCTTCGCCAACCCTGTGAGTTCCAGGCCAGTGAGAGACTCCAAAACAAGATGGACAGAGGTGGAGGCAGACACATGTTGTTGGCCCCCACCATACACGTGCACATACATGCGTGTGCACACAGGCATGAACATGTGCACCCATGTACACAAATAATTAAAAAAATAAAAACAGCATGTTTACATGATCGAGGTTTAAACTCCAGCTGCGGACCGGCTGGAGCATCAGGGAAGTGACCCAGAGGGACCACAAGACACCATCCACGCTGCTGTGTGCCAGTGGCCAACCTCAGGATCTGCGTCCAGAGCTGGCCCAAAGTGGCCAAGGCTTCTCCACCCCCAACCAGCCCCGGGATCACGGACTTGGCTCCCAGCCACCCACAGGCGCTTCTTGGCGGCTCTCTGGCCAACTGTCACCTCCATCAATGCGTGAAAGCCATCAGGCCCCACTTCCCAGACCCTGGTCATAAAGAACCGACTCCCTGGGGTCCCAGCCGGAGGGATGAGCTGCATCCCTCCCAGTTCCTCCTTCAGCTGTATCCCCAGTGCCCTGCCGTCCCTCCACCCCAGCCTCATCCCCGATCGATTTTATGAAGGTACCTGAGGGTTTGTCGATGTTTCCGGCAGTTATATACCCCTGTTTAAAAATTCTTAATTAAGCAGGGTATTTTTTTTCTGTTTACACTCCAACTAATTACGCTTTTAAAACCAACAATAAAACATTAAGTCCCAGCTATTAAAGGCCTCGATGTGGACCTGCGGCGCAGTCCGTCGGGGCAATTTAGGGACTGGCCACTTCCACTGGAGATAGGGTGCCCGGCGTCCCTCAAGAGGGTTCCTGGGCCTTATCCGTTCCCTGGAGGGCGGGGATGGGCCTGGCTTCCGCAGGGCCTGTGCTGATGGAGTTATTGATCGGCTGGCCCCGGCCCGGCCCATCTTCCGGCCATCCTTGGAACATCACCGTCTGTGCCAGGGAGACATAGGCATGAGTCCGGGAGGCCCAAGAGCCCCAAAGCGGGAAGGGTCCCCGCTTGGGGTCAGGTCTCGGAGCCACCTGTGGATTCTCCAGGCATAGACTGTGGGAATGTCTGTGGTTTTGCTCCCAGGGGGCATTTCAAAGGCACCGTTGGGGCCTGTGGAGATGGCTCCATGGTTAATGTGCTCACTGCATGAGTGTGAGTGTGCCCAGAACGGAGGTGAAAAGCTGGCTGACACAGCCATGCACACCTGTAACCCTGGGGCTGGGGATGTGGAGACAGGAGGATCCCTGCGGCTGCTGGCCACCAGTCTCCTTGCCGTAGGTTCAGTAAGACACCCTGTCTCAAAGAGTAAGGTCTGGAGGGACAGCAGGGCACCCGGAGCCCTGCTCTGCCTCCACAACCAAGGGCACATACACTCACACTTGATGGGGGGGGGGGGGCGTGATGGGGACAGGTTAATTTCAAATTTTTGAAAAAAAATTCATTCCACCTCAGAAAAGTGGGTGGGGCCTTTGTCTGAACAATACCAATCTGTAGAAAGGTCTAGTAACAGAGCGAGTGTGGATGTTGTATATAAGAAAAGGTTCCCTGAAGTGAGTGTTGGGGAAAGAAGTCTAGGAGATGGCAAACTATGGCCCAAGGGCCACATCCGGCCCCTGGTTTGCTTGTTTTTTTCTTTTCTGAATAAAGTTTTATTGTTCCATGGTTGTGTTCACTTATATGAAGTCTACAGTTCTGATGTACCAGCCTGAAAGCATGAAGCTTGGCAGACCTAAAGTGAGGAGCAGATGTGGGGAGGCCCCGCAAGGAGCCAGAAAGTGGGGACATTGTGAAGGGAGACACGGAGACGGGAAGCCAAGCGTGTTGAGATAGCTAAACCAGGAGGCCTGTGAGGAGAGGACAGGACATGTGCTGGGGTTCTCACTGAGATGGAGACACCAGTGGACGTGGGACAGTAGCGAGGGGCTCTCGTTTGGGGTCTAAAGTATAAAGAGTGAAGTCCTTGCCAGGTGAGTCCTTGGTGGCCCCCGGAGACCCTGGTGGCCATCTTTAGAACTCTTAACTGTCCAGCTCCTGGCTGACACTCAACTTCCCAGAAGAACACCAACCAGGGTCCCCAGTAGTCCCCTTGGTGCACAGGAGGCCATTGAGCCGAGCTTGGGCACAGGTGTTTGGGTGGAGAGTTTTCTGCCCCATGGAACACACATGGGCCACGACTGACGGGGAATTTGAGTAAGGGACTGGGCAGAGGTGGCCACGGTGGGGTAAGGACAGATTGGGGCCTGGGTTCAGCTTCAGCTGCTCGGCACAGCAGGTGCTCCTGCAGGAGCCCACAGGGACTCTTGGATCTGCGCACTGGGTACCCTTTATTTTTTGCATGTGTTCATGTGTGTGCACGTGTGTACTGGGGATGTGTACATGTGGGAGGTGCGTGTATGTGGTGGCCAGAAGTCAACCTTTGGTGTCATCCCTCAGGTACCGTCCACTTTGGTTTTTTGAGACAGAGTATCTCAGTGAACTTGGAACCCCTTGATTCAGCTAGACTAGCTGGCCAGTGAGCCCCGGGAATCTCCTGCCTCTGCCTCCCCAGCGCTGGGGTCTCGAGCTCAGGGTTTTTTTTTTTTTTTTTTGCTGGGGACCACACTCATGTCCGACTGAGCCGCCTCTCCGGCTCCTGCCCCAATCATGAATACATCAAGGGCCGGCAAGATGGCTCCGTACGGTAAAGGCGCTTGCCTCCACGCAAGCCTTAAGACCTGAGTTTGATTCCCTGTAACCCACAGAAAAATAGGAGAGAAATGACTTAAAAAAGTTGCCCTCTGACCTCCACACACGTGCTGTGACCCAATCACACATGCACACGAATCAATCTATCAGTCATCCTGAGGAAAACCCCGGGCTGTGGCCCCCTGTAGAGACCACAAACCCAGGCCTATGCCTCCTGAGGAAAAGCTGAGCCAAACTCTTCCAGGGACCGTCTCACTGCTCCCCCGGTGACAGGACCAGCGCACCCCGCAGTCTCTAGAACGGCCTGGATGGTGGGTGGGGAACAAGCCCAGGGCTGTTCATTCCTTCAGTGCCACAGTCTGGTTTCAGACGGGCTCAGCTGCTCTCTCTGCCATCCCTCATATCTGTCATTGCGGGCGGGCATCTAGGACCACCGAGGACACACGTCAGGGGACATATGTTGTCCCCATGAGTCAAGAGTGGCTGGCCTGTGTGGACCCAAGTGTGGTCATCTCCAGCTGGACCACTGAGACAGTCTAGGCATTGCCCAGGGTCACCAGTGGAGACACTTTAAAGTCAGCGCGTGGCTGAGTTCCCGTCCCGGGACACTCAGAAATGTCCCACTGGGCAGAAGGAGCCCCTCACGTCTAGCCTGGCCCTAGACTGAGCTGTGGGAAGGACAGACCCTGTGTTTGAAGTCATTGTCCCCTCTGGTGTAGAGGGGACTCCAGCCAGACAACAGGTGGCCTGAAGGGACCTGTAAGAAGCTCAAAGCGTCCCCAGAGTCACCGAAGGAGGGACAGGGTGGCAAGGCCACCGGCCCGGGGCTGCGGTACCGCCCACGCAAGGCACAGCAATTCTGTGGGGGACATTGAGAGGAGGCTGGCCCTGGGGAGAGAGTGGGAATTTGGGATAGACATAAGGCTTGGCTGGCACTTCAAGACGCCGAAGCCTGGGTCTCTACCACGGGGGCTTCTCTGTTTCTGAGGAGGGAAGGAAAAGGGTCAGGAGCCAGGCCCTCTGGGCATGTGGTTCAGGAAGGCCTGTGTCCTGGCCGTAGCTCGGCGTCCAGAGCTCCCTGAGGTACCTGTAGGAACCTTCCATCCAGTCCGAACCCACGAACTCAGAAAAGCCGCAGTCCTCTCACACAACTGTCTGTCAGTTCCCAAACACACTCAATGTTTGTTATGAGACAGGGCTTCATGTAGCCCAGGCTGGCCACAGACTCACTATGGAGCCAAGGATGACCTTGAACTCCTGATCCTCCTGCCTCTGCCTCCTGAGTGGAGGTATGGGATGCACAACCATGCTGGTTTCCAGGGTGCTGTGGATGGAACCCGGGGCTCATGCATGCTGCGTGAGCACTCTGCACCCCAACTCTACAAGCTGTTCCCACCCAGTGCCCAGCAGTGGAGCCCCTCTCAGAAGCCTGTTTCCAGAATGATTTACCTGAAGCCCTTGGGGAAAAATGAGAAACTGGAGGCCAGTGTTCAGAGTGCAGCCTGGCCAGGGTCAGCTGCGAGGACCTGGGTCAGGCTCAACTGTGTCCCCACTGACCCTAGATGGTGACCCTGGACTAATTTTTTTTTTTTTCGAGACAGGGTTTCTCTGTGTAGCTTTGCGCCTTTCCTGGAACTCACTTGGTAGCCCAAGCTGGCCTTGAACTCACAGAGATCCGCCTGGCTCTGCCTCCCGAGTGCTGGGATTAAAGGCGTGCGCCACCACCGCCCGGCCCTTTTTTTTTTTTTTTTGAGATAGAGTATCACAGAGCCTAAGCTGGCCCTGAATTCACACTTTAGCCCAGGCTAGCCTCAAACTCACTATGTAGCCCAGACTGGCCTCCAACTCACTGTATGTCCCAGGCTGTCCTTGGACTTCTATGCAGGGTGTCATCAAATTCTCGTCAGGGGAGAGGGCTTGGTGGGTGAGAGCATCCACTGAACGGGCTGAGCAGCTGGGCTAGGTGCCCAGAACCGCACAAACATCGGGATGAGATGCTGCACATCTGTAACCTCAGCCTTTCTCCAGAGAGATGGGGGCAGACCCGACCAGCGCCACCCAGCCAGCTAGCCTGGAGGATACAGCACAGAACAAACAAGATGGAGACACAGAGCCAACTCCAAAAGTTGTTCTCTGACCCCCACCCCCAGCACGCAGACACCGCACCCCAGATGTGGTGGCTCACACCATTAATCCTTGGCACTAAGTGGCAGAGACAGACAGATCTCTGTGAGTCCACTTAGTAGAAAGCTCCAAGCCTGCCAAGCTACATAGTGAGACTCAGCGCCCAAATAAATAAATAGCCCAGCGGTGGTGGTACACTCCCCTAATCCCAGCACTCTCGAGGCAGAGGCAGGCGGATCTCTGTGAGTTCGAGGCCAGCCTGGTTTACAGAGTCAGTTCCAGGACAGCCAGGGCTGCACAGAGAAACCCTGTCTTGAAAAACCAATAAATAAATAAAATAATAATAAAAATAAAACCTCACTGTAGGTCAGTCCAAGCTGACCTCGAACTCATCTTGTAGCTCAGGCTGGCCTGGAACTCACAGCCATTCTCGCAGGCTCTTGGCCAACCTCGTAAGCTCAGAGGTACACCATGTTTACAGATACGGCCAGAGTGTCTGAGGGGGACTGTCCTATGCCCGGACCCCTCTGTCCACCCTCCCTCGCTGCCTGGCTGGAGAAGATAAAGCCGTTAGCAGCTGCCGTGTGGTGACGGATGGGCCGGACCGTCCGGGAATCGCTGAGCGGCACCATCGATCGGGCCTCCGTGGCTGGCCACGATTAATTTATGTGGGGCCGGAGAGCGCTAATCAAGACTGTTTACAGGAAGTTAACTTTAATACCCTGACCACCAGGCACTTCAGAGGGAGACCCAGCTTGTGATTCCTCCGGGAGGACAAGGCCACCTGGAGCAGAACTGTGGCTGGCCACCCAGACCCACTCCCGGCCACTGTCCCCTGCACACGTGGGATCTGGGCCAAACTGAGGTGCCCCGTGCACAGTGTAGACAACCTCAGGCCTGCCTGGCAGAGACGGGGCAAGGATGAAGTCCAACACCGAGACGGTTGCGCTGCCCCGACCTCCGTCCCGACCTCCATGGGTATCGGACAACGTGTACAGCAGGCACTTAATCGGTGCGTGCTGAGCCGAAGATTACTCTTTTCTTTCTTCCTCTCTTCTTTTCAAGACGGGGTTTCTCTGTGTAGCCCTGGCTGTCCTGGAACTCTCTCTGTAGACCAGGCTGGCCTCGAACTCACAGAGATCCTCCTGCCTCTGCCTCCGGAGTGCTGGGATTAAGGCACCGGCCACCGCCGCCGCCGCCGCCCCCCGCCACCGCCGCCCACGCCACAGCTTCCTAAATGGCTCCTGTAGCAGCTCACACCAAGAGAAAGGGACCTTTCTTAAGGACAAACTGGGGCACATCTGCCACCTGAGACACTCCACGGCTCCTGAGTGCCCGCATCCTGCCTTGGGCTTCACCCTGTTCTCTGAGACTTCCCATGTCACTGGGGCTTCAGGCCCCCGGGGAGGATTCCCAGGGCGCAGAGGGCTGTCTGGTGGAGTGAGCGAGTGAGAGGCTGAGGGAGTCTGCTGGCATCGTGAGGAACTGGCAGTCTTACTGCTGTTACTACCATCGACACCACGGTCCTTGTTATTGTTTAGCACCTGTTGACTGGCTTTGCCCGGCCTCAGTGCCCCCCCCACCTCATCCTCCATCTGGGAGCTCACCTGTGGGGGGCATGAGCTGAGGCTCCGCTCAGCCAGGACCCTGAGTCCCAGAGGTTCCTGGAGGTCAGCTTTCAGAATTGCGGCACCCTGTATGTAAGAGCAGAAGGGGACTGGGGTGGAGGAAGATCCCTGGGGGCCCCGTGTATGGTCCTCTGGGCACTGGGAAGCCCTGGTGTCCTCTAGAGTGGGAGAGAATCACACTGAGATGTGTGTTAGAAACCCACAGACAGCCGGACAGTGGTGGCGCACGCCTTTAACCCCAGCACTCGGGAGGCAGAGGCAGGAGGATCTCTGTGAGTTCGAGGTCAGCCTGGTCTACAGAGTGAGCTCCAGGACAACCAGGGCTGCACAGAGGGACCCCGTCTCAAACACCAAAGGCGGGGATAAAGAAGAAAGAAAAAGAGACCCATGGAGACGGAGAACGTGTTCCGAGTGGACACCCCAGGCAGCTAAGGAGACCTCAGGGCTCCAGCCCCTCCCCCATTGCTCATTCTCCTCCCTTATGTAGCCCAGGCTACCACAGGACTTGGGATCCTCCTCCGTCAGCCTCCCAGGTGTGTGCCTGGCCTGTGTTCCTCACCCTGTGTCATCTGAAGCAAAGAGCCTGGCAGAGCGGCACTCACCATCTGTCACCTCAGCTCTCCGGAGCCTGGGTTAACCCGAGCCACTGAGACCCAGTCTCACAAAGTCTAAAGGCATCAAATGGATGACCTGAGGGTCAGCGGGTGACATGGGCCCTGATCTTCCTGGAAGTGCAGGCGTGATGTGGCCCGGGAGCAAGACCCTGAGGCTGGAGTGAGGCTAGGAAGACAATGGAGGCCAGTCTAGGCCTGGGAGAACAGGCTTCTCCCCAGGGCACTAGGGAGCCACGGGTGGTTATGGAGCAGGGGTGGATGAGATCTGGTGTGTGTGTGTGTGTGTGTGTGTGTGTGTGTGTGTGTGTAAGACAGAGTCTTACAATGTAACCCAGGTAGGCCTCAAACTTATGACAATCCTCCTACCTCAACCTCCTAAGTGGTGTGACTGGTATTTGCACTCACCAGTCTAATTCTCGTTCATGTGTGCGTGTGTGCGTGTGTGTATGTGCGTGTGTGTGTGTGTGTGTGTGTGTGTGTGTGTGTGTATGCGCGTGCTTCTGTGGGGGCCATGGCCCACATGTGGAGGACAAGGGACACCTTAAGGCGTCTGTTTCCACCTTTGCGTGAGTTCCAGGAATTGAACTCGGGTTGCCAGACCTTTGCCCACTGAGCTTCTCAGCTGCTGTTCTTGGATTTTATTTATTTTTATTTTATGTGTGTATGTGGTCTGCTTTCAGTCACCTGCATCCATGAAGTGTTCATGAAGAGGACATCACAGATGGTTGTGAGCCGCCATGTGGGTTCTGGGAACCGAAACTGGGTCTTCTAAAAGTGAAGCCAGTAGGTTGTTTGTTTGTTTGGTTGGTTGGTTAGGTTTTTTTGAGAC
The DNA here is from genome assembly GCF_007827085.1 of Peromyscus californicus insignis. Classification (NCBI taxonomy): domain Eukaryota; kingdom Metazoa; phylum Chordata; class Mammalia; order Rodentia; family Cricetidae; genus Peromyscus; species Peromyscus californicus. The sequence goes on from NW_026294492.1 coordinate 54,606,195, forward strand.
AGGGTTTCTCTGTGTAGCCTTAGCTGTCCTGGATCTTGCTCTGCAGACCAGGCTGGCCTTGAACTCACAGAGATCTACCTGCCTCTGCCTCCCGAGTGCTGGTATTAAAGGCGTGCTCCACCGCCACCCAGCAAAGCCAGTGTTCTTAACCACCAAGTCCGCTCTCCAGCCCCAGCTGCTGATCTCAAACATCTCCTGGTGACAGATCCACTGGGCAGTGGCTCCTGTCTTCTGCAGCGCCCAGGCGGCAGTCTGCCTTCCTGGGGCAGGATGGGAGAACAGGTCTCAGAGACCGCTGAGTGTCCAGACGGTGGGTCAGCGTGGGTCCCCCAGCGCTCTCCACACACTTGCAGAGCCCAGGAAGTTGCCCCTGCTGTGGCCTTGGCCTCATCACCCACACAAGTGGGACATTAAGGTGGGGTGCTCACACCACCCCAGCCTGCTGGTTATCTCTGAAAACACCCCTTGCCTGTGCCGCGGCCCCACCACTCGCCCGCCTCCCTCTCAGACAACATCTTCATTACAGGACCGAGTTGTTTAAATAAATGAATTAATATTGACGAGCCATCAGTGACCTAATAAATGATTAGTTAAGGCACACATACATCACACCGTGGGGATGCCCAGAGCCCTTAATTACTGCTGCGGTAGGGCTAGCAGCCCTGCTACTGCCCAGGAGCCGGGGTCCCCCAGAATCCACTAAGATGTACCCCTGAGGGGGCCCTGAGGGCATGGGTAGGAAGTCCACACTACTATCCCTTCCTGGATGCATCTATGCCAAGTTCAGAACCCATCTGTTGTCGTTATGACCCCTCAGTTTAGCCACCTTTCAAGGGACTGGTAGGATATGGTTCAGAGGTGGAACCCCCACCTATAATCCCCCAGTGAGGGGCTGGGGGCGTGGTCAGGGTGGAGCCCCACCTATAATCCCCCAGTGAGGGGCTGGGGGCGTGGTCAGGGTGGAGCCCCGCCTAGAATCCCCAGTGAGGGGATGGGGGCGTGGTCAGGGTGGAGCCCCGCCTATAATCCCCAGTGAGGGGCTGGGGCGTGGTCAGGGTGGAGCCCCGCCTAGAATCCCCAGTGAGGGGCTGGGGGCGTGGCCAGGGTGGAGCCCCGCCTAGAATCCCCAGTGAGGGGCTGGGGGCGTGGTCAGGGTGGAGCCCCGCCCAGAATCCCCCAGTGAGGGCTGGGGGCGTGGTCAGGGTGGAGCCCCGCCTATAATCCCCAGTGAGGGGCTGGGGGCGTGGTCAGGGTGGAGCCCCGCCTATAATCCCCAGTGAGGGCTGGGGGCGTGGTCAGGGTGGAGCCCCACCTAGAATCCCCAGTGAGGGGCTGGGGGCGTGGTCAGGGTGGAGCCCCGCCTAGAATCCCCCAGAGGGGCTGGGGGCGTGGTCAGGGTGGAGCCCCGCCTAGAATCCCCAGTGAGGGCCTGGGGGCGTGGTCAGGGGGAGCCCCGCCTAGATTCCCCAGTGAGGGGCTGGGGGCGTGGTCAGGATGGAGCCCCGCCTAGAATCCCCCCAGTGAAGTGCTGGGGGCGTGGTCAGGGTGGAGCCCCGCCTAGCTTGTGCAAGCCCTGGGTACTTCAACACCCACCCAGCAATCTCTCTCACTCTCCAGCACACTCCAGAAGAAGAGCCTCCTCCTCAGCGTGCTGCACAAAACCCCAGACAGCAGACCCTCTTCTCCCACATTCTCTGTCCTGACAAGAATTCAGCTCTTCTCATGCAACAACCTAAAATTCCTCTTTCAGGGGCTAGAGACATGGCATAGGGACCATCTGGAACTCCGGTCCCAAGGGATCCGACGACTCCTTCTAAATGCCGCCATGGGCACCAGGCATGCATGTGGTGCACACACATGCATACAGGCAAAACACTCAGACACAAAATTAATTAATTTTTAAAAATTCCTCTCCCAGATCCCAGGTGCCCTGAGGATCCAGGCCTTCCTTCCTTCCCCAGCCTGATCTCTTCTGCTGCTTAAACGACTCCCTCTTTGGTCAGCTGCCTGGGGTCCACTGGGACCTGGATCTTCTGAATGCTTTAAAAGTAGATAGGGTCGGGCACTCTGGAGGCAGAGGCAGGCGGATCTCTGTGAGTTCTAGGCCAGCCTGGGCTCAGAGTGAGCTCCAGGACAGCATGGAGGGGGGCGGGGGGCTGTGGCTGGGGTTTGGGCTCAATGATAGAGCATTTATTTCCTTGGCATGAAGGAAGGCCTGAATTCCACACCAGCACCATAGAAACCAGGTGTGGAGGTTTGTCTCTACCATCCCAGGATCGGGAGGTGGAGGTAATGGAGTCTGGAGTTGAAGGTAGCCTGGGCTACATGAGACCTTGTCTCAAAAACAAACAAACAAAAAATGGATTGAAGGCTTACATCCACCCCCTGGGTCTTTGCGGGGCCTCATTTCCCCACCTGTGACCCTGGACAGATGTCAGGCCCTGCTTGTCCCTGGAGTCCTCCCAGGGGGTTGGAAGACCGCGTGGAGGCTGCTGGCTGCTGGCAGGAACCCTGATGTCTCCTGAACCTTCTCTACCCTTCATCCCTGTTCAAGATCCAGGATCCCTGGGTCTCAAGGGGGACATTGGGGTGGTAGAGGAACCGATGAGGGGCAGACACGTCTTCACAGCTCAGATCCTCGGCTGCAGAAACGTCCGGCTCTTCCTGGTTGTTACGGCTCTGGGTATCGGTGGCTGCCTCTAGGAAGCTCTTCCTGGCTGGTGTCAGGGCACCAGGGCCCCTAATGAGGGAGTCTGTGAGGGGCTGGCACACACTTTGGGTGGGTTAGGAACTTTAGAAAGCTGTGGGAGAACACAGGGCCCCCCTTATGCCTAGAGGCGGGGCACCCGAAGCTGGGTCAGAACTTCAGTCCAGCTGTGCATTATTGGGTTCCTGCTGTATTCCAACCATGTCACCCAGACAGTGTTTGGAGACGCACAGGACCACCTCCCTCAAGGACCTCAGTTTCCCCTTCTGTGGAGTGGGATTGGTTTCTCCCATCCCAGGCACACACAGCCCAACAAGACCAGGAATCAGAAAAATGGAGGATTGCTCTAACATCTCAGGCTTACTGCACACTGAACACCCTGTAAAGGCGTGCATCAATGCCATTTTCTGGCCAGGCTCCTTTGGAGAAAGATGCAGCCACTCTGTGCCTTGGCTTCCAAACTGAGGGTCCCAGGGAATATGGGATCTGGGAGGCTCCTAGAAATGAGCCCCTAGTACCCTGGGGAGCCGTTTACAAGAAGCCCTCCTCTTTCCCAGGCCCCTAGGCTGCCGTTCTCAGCCCAATAATCTAATCTCGTTTCCAAGGCTCCAATCAATAACCCCCAGGCAGCGCCAAAACGAGGCTCTTAAAGGGCCAGCAGCCTGCCTGGGCCATTGGGGACGGGTCCCTCAGCCTCAGTCAGCAAAAGTGTCCTCCATGGCCCCCACCTGCTGGCCGTGTGGCCCCAGGCAAGTGACTTGACCCATCAGAAACGTCAGGGCCCATAGGATCTAACTCTGTCGGTGGGTCTGCCCAAAGGGGAAACTGAGGGAAAAGAGTGGGCCTTGGCTTCTGCCCCTCTCTGCAGCCTTCCTCCTGGGCGTGCCCCACCCCAACCTCATCCCGGGGTGTATTCAGGGTCTGTTCAGATGCATTTACTGAAAAATGCCATGCCTGGTGCTTCTCAGCTCCCCCACCAGCACCAGAGGAGCCCGCTGTCTCCCAAGAGGGACCACGCAGATCCCCCACACCTGCACCTCTGTCTACGTGTCTGGAGGGACCAGCTGTGCAGAGAGGCAAGGGTGGAGCCTCCAGCTTCAGCAGGTGTGCAAGGTTCTGGAAGCTGGGCTGGGCTGATGGAATCTTCTAGAAGCAGCCCTGTTGCCTGCTCAGGAGCCACGCCTTGCTGCTCAGCTGATTTCCAGTGACCCCTTGACCCTGCTTACTTGACAGCAACTAGGATTAAGACTGAGCCTCCCTCCAGCCAGACCACCGTCCACACAGCAAGTGACCAGGCCTGGACGCAGAGTCTAGAGGTCAGAGAGGCTGAGTGTATGGGGAAACTGAGGCCCAGGGGTAGCCCTCTGACCCTGCTGACCCGCAGGTCCCCGCTGACACCCTGGCTGGCTCCCAACCTCATCATCATCCGGGTCCAGTGTTGGGGTTGTAAGGCCGACGTGCGGTCGATGGTACAGCTGACCTGGTGGCAGCCGTTGCCAAGGAGACGGCCTACGTCCACCAGGGGTGACAGTGGACGTGGGAGGGAGGAAGAGAGCGTGGCCAGAACAGGCAGGGCCCAGGTCAGAGACCTGGACAGCCTCCTCTCCGTGTGAAGACCGCCACTGAGGACTCTGGGAATGGGCACCCGTGCACCTCTAGCGGCCTGCCGGCCAGCCATGGCTCCTGTCTGCCACCCAGGGGCACCCGCGAGGTGACGTGCTGCCCGATTTCCTCTGATAGCCTGTACTACACTCACCCCAGAAGGCCACACAAGACCTTCCAGACGGAAGGCCGACGTCCCAGGACCCTGCAGGGTGAATAGTTCAGCCACACAGAGCAGGTGGCTCCCTCCTCTGGCCCTGCTCTCTGTTTGGCAGGTGTTCCCTGGAAATCATGTTGTAGAACTGAGTCAGGGGGATTTCCACTATCACCTCAGCTGCTGAGCACATCCTTTAGCCAACCGAGCCTCGGGTTCGCCGCGTGGCCGGCTTCAGGTACCAGGGAGCACTTGAGCCCCGAGTCTGGCTTCTCAGCCTTGTCAGACTTCACGTGGAGGAAACTGGGATAACCGAGGTAAACTGAGGCATGGATTGAGCTCACGATCGAGGTTATGAGGAGCCGAGGCAAGGGACACGGGAATCTGTGTGTGTGGGGGGGGAGAGGATCCTGGGTAAACTGAGGCATGGATTGTGCTCACGATCGAGGTTATGAGGAGCCGAGGCAAGGGACACGGGAATCAGTGTGTGTGTGTGTGTGTGTGATCCTGGGGCGCATGAGCTGAGGTAACGATGTGCCGGCTGCAGCTGGTGAGTCCATGAGGGCCCACCATGCACATGGCGACGTTCCCAGCACAAGGATCGCCCGGCACAGAGGACACGCGGGCTTATGCCTGGAGTGTGAGAATGACGTGACACTCCAGGACATAAATGCGCACAACAACATGAGTGTGCATGCACCAACACGCTGTGTAAACGCAAGCACGCGGGGCGGGGGGTGAGCATGCCTGTTGAGATACCCTCGAGCGTGGTGGATCCCCGCGTGGGCGTCGCTCGCGACCCGCACGAAGCGCGTATTCACTCTCTGAGCACGCGAGCTCGGAGCCCACGGTCTGCAGAGGGGCCTGGAGCGCCCGGACGCCCTGCGCGTGCGTCTCTGAGCTTCGTCCGCCATCTAGTGGACAGCTGCTGAACTCCAGCCAGGCCCACGCAGGGACCCTTGGGGATGTCCCGGGGAGCTCCGCCTCCCTCCCTCCCGGGACCGTGTGTGGCATGGTTTCATGGAGTAAGAGCGGGAAGGAGCGGGGTCAGGACGAGAGTCTGCAGGGGTCAGAGGCAGGGCAGACAGGAAGGACACCCCCATCCCTCGCTTCCGCCTGTGTCTGCGTGGGCTCTGGTTTGGGGGAGTCAGCCTCGTGGGGTCCCCTAGGCTTCCCCGGCCCACCTCTCCCCTGCAGTGGTAGCAGGGCCCTGTCCTGGTTCGTCTCTGTTTCCCTGACGCGAGCCGGAGTCATCTGCGAGGAGGGACTTCCAGCCGAGAAAACGGCCCAACATGTTGGCCCGTGGGTGTGTCTTTGTGGCATTTTCTTGATGAATGATTGATGTGGGGAGGGCCCGCCCCGCCCCGCCCCGCCCCGCCCACTGTGGGCGTGGCCCTCCTGGGCTGGTGGTCCTGGGCTGTGTAAGACAGCAGGTCCAGCAAGCCCTGGGAGCAAGTCCTTGAGCAGTGTTCCTCCACGGCCTCCCCATCCATCCGCTCCCACCTCGAGTTCCTGCCCGACTTCCCTCAGGGTGGCCGTGGCCGTGACGGAAACAAACCCTTGCCTCCCAAGTCGCTTTTGGTCATGGTTGTTTACCACAGCGACAGAAACCCTAGGGCAGGATCCTACTCCCAGGGTGACCCATGGCCACGTGTGGAGACGCCAGCAGGTGGCGTCTTGGGCCCGGGTGCACACAGGAGGCCCTGGACCCCACCCCAGCATCTTCAATCTTCTGGGAGACCAGGGTCTGGATTAGAGTGGGTGACCACAGCATGTGGCCTCACAGTTCTGCGCCTCAGGTTCTCCAGCGGATGCGGACCAATGGTCTACAATTACCATCGGGGCCTTTCCAGGGAGAGCTAAGGGGTGGAGGCAGATGCAAAGGCCTTGCGGCTGGTGCTCACCAAGGTCTCAAGGCTGGGCTGCTGAGGGGCCCCAGGCTTCTGTCCTGAATGGATGGGGGGGGGCATTTGTGGGGTTTGGGGTCTCCTGGGACCCAGGACCCCAAGGGGTTCCAGATGGATTCTGATCTCTAGTTTGTAGCTTTCCAAAACCTGGAGTTTTCAGAAGAGACAACTTGAAGAAGACTTCAGAACTCTGGTTCCCCCAGCGTGCGCTGAGGTGGAGATCCCGAAGTCAGTGTGTGGAGGGCGGTCCCCGAGCACCCCAGCGGCCAGGGTTCCCAGCGGGGCCAGAGACCCCGGAACCCCAGGCCAGCGAGGAAGGCCAGACCCCAACCACTGGCAGATTCTAGTCACGGGCAGCAAAAGTTGCGTGCCCGGGTCACAGGCAAACATGCAAATGAGGTGCAATTATGCTACAGCCCCCGCCCCCCAGTGCTGGGCTCTGCGGACTGTGAGGTCGGGTGCTGCTGTGCTGGGGTGCAGCTCACTTAGGGGGCTTTAATGGGGACGGCACCCCCACCCCAGCAGAGGTGGGAGAGGGAGCTTGGCCAAGGGTGGCTGAGGCCTCCCGGCCACCGCCCGGCATCGGCCCCACCCTGGCCCAGCGTCACCTGGCCACAGCTTCCAGCGTCTGCGGGGCGACCTGTGTGACCACGCTTCCCCAGCAGGCACGAAGCACGAAGTAGGAACAACCCTGTCCCTCATCGCAGAGAACGTCTTGCAGACACCAGACTCAGGCTGCACCAGGTCGTCCCCCACCCCCGCCCCCCTCCCCCGGCCTGCAGCCAGGAGAGGAGCCTTGGGGGTCACCTGCGACTGACCCAGTTACCTACATAGGGCGGCACATGGAAGGGGTAAAGCCAGAGGCCAGAGCGCAGCCAAGGAGGGGGAGAGACAGAGACAGAGAGAGAGAGACAGAGAGAGAGAGAGACAAAGAGACAGAGAGATAGAGAGGGAAAGAGAGAGACAGAGAGACAGAGAGGGAAAGAGAGAGACAGAGAGACAGAGAGGGAAAGAGAGAGAGACAGAGAGACAGAAACAGAGAGACAGAGACAGAGACAGAGAGATAGAGAGACAGAGAGGGAAAGAGAGAGAGACAGAGAGGGAAAGAGAGACAGACAAAGAGACAGAGAGACAGAGAGGGAAAGAGAGAGACAGAGAGGAAAAGAGAGACAGAGAGGGAAAGAGAGAGAGACACAGAGACAGAGAGGGAAAGAGAGAGAGACACAGAGACAGAGAGGGAAAGAGAGAGAGACAGAGAGAGACAGAAAGACGGAGACACACAGAACTGGCCGTGCGGCTCACACCTGTCATGCAGCCTTCTGAAATGGAGGCGGGGGGGGGGGGGGGGGATCGTGGATTCAAGGTCATCCTTAGCTACACAGAGAGTTCAAGGCCAGCCTTGTCTCGAGTGAGAGGGCGGGGGAGCCCTGCGGAGGCGGAGGGGCGTCCCCTTTCCATCTGGCCCTGTGCCAGCCACCAGCTGCCGCCTCAGCTCCCCTCCCCCTCCAGTGGGGGTGGGTGGCCCAGCTGCTGCAGCCCACACACCGCACACCACTCTCAGCCCCTGCAGCTGCTGCCCGCCCTGCCTGGGACCCCAAAGTCCACGGCCCGGAAGCTGGGGCTGTGTGGCCTTCAGACTCCCTCCTGGGAGCTTTGACTGGAACCTCCTCTTCTCCCACTCCATGCAGGTGCCGCAGGGGTCTGCAGGTCGCTGAGTATGAAGTAAAAATAGCGAAAAAGGGCCAGCGAGAGGGCTCAGCAGGGAAAGGTGCTTGCTGCCAACTCTGATAACCTGAGTTCAATTCCCAGAAATACCTGGTGGGGGGGGGCACGAGCGCCACACACATATATACAACAAAACAAATAAAATGAGCCGGGCGGCGGTGGCACACACTTTTAACCCCAGCACTCGGGAGGCAGAGGTAGGAGGATCTCTATGAGTTCGAGGCCAGCCTGGTCTACAGAGCAAGACCCACGACAGGACTACACAGAGAAACCCTGTCTCGAAAAAACAAACAGACAAACAAATAAATAAAAAAAAGTGATAAATGTATTTTTATTCTCCAATAACCCAGCATGTGGTGCTGGCAACGGGGTACAAGTGGCAGACCTGCTTTGCGGTCGGCAAATACAAAGGTCCTGGGGTCGGCAGAGGCCATGACGGCCAAGAACAGGAAGAGGAAGGACAGGGGATCACATGTCCTTGCAGAATGACCTTGAACTCCTAACCTTCCTGTCTGCACCAGGCCTGGTCTCCAGTTGTGTTATCTTGAGACAGGGTCTCAATCTGTTTGTAGCCCAGGCTGGTCTATGACACAGAGTTTACATGCCAGACTGGGACCCAGCGTTCTACCTGGGGGCCATCTGTGGCTGGAAGGGACCTGGACACCCCTGCCCCCACCCCGACAGCCAGGGCACAAGGAGGTCACACGGATGCAGAGGTTTCCACCAACTTTTTGTAAGGTTACTTGTTTATTTATTTATTTATGTGGATGTGAACTTGTCTGCCTGTCTGCCTCTTGAGCACAGTGTCCCTGAAGGCCAGAAGAGGGCGCTGGATCCCCTGGAGCTGGATTTACAACGGGTTATGGCTGCCCCACGCAGGGGCAGGATTAGAACTCAGGTGCAGTGGAATTAAGAGCAGCAAGTGAGCCACTGAGCATCTCTCCGGCCTCCCCGTCCTTCCTAAGAGCTCAACGACGAGGTCTGAGCCCTGGGTCCCCCAGCCCACTTCCTCCTGTGTGGCCGTAGGGGCCCTCCCCAGGCTCCCAGGCTCCTGGAAGGGACTGCCCCTCCTCAATCCCCAGACACCTGCGGGGCCCCGGCCTCACAGCTGAGACCAGGACCCCTGTGACTTCCCACAGCCCTGTGACCTGGCTGTGCTGGAGAAACCACGTTTCTCCCTCGGCAGGAAAGACCAGTCATGGTAGTCCACACCCACGTCCTAGCACGTGGGAGGCTGTGGCAGAAGGATACTGCCTTCCAGGCCAGCCTGGGCTACGTAGTGAGACCCTGTCTCAAAAAATATAGGGGGCCGGGCGGTGGTGGCGCATGCCTTTAATCCCAGCACTCGGGAGGCAGAGCCAGGCGGATCTCTGTGAGTTCGAGGCCAGCCTAGGCTACCAAGTGAGTTCCAGGAGAGGCGCAAAGCTACACAGAGAAACCCTGTCTCGAAAAAACAAAAACAAATATATATATATATATAGGGGGACGGGAGGTGGGGGAGGTGGCACAGTCAGTTAACGGTTTGCCATGCGGGCATGAGAACCCAAGTTTAAGCCCCAAATCCACATCAAAAGCTGGGTATGGGCTGGAGAGACGGCTCAGTGGTTAAGAGCACTGGCTGCTCTTCCAGAAGACCTGGGTTCAATTCCCAGCACCCACATGGCAGGTCACAGTTGTCTGTAACTCCAAGATATGACACCCTCACAGACTTACATGCAGGCAAATCACCAATGCACATAAAATAAAGATTAAAAAAAAAAGCTGGGTATGGCTGTACACACTTGGGGACAGGGCCGGAAGTCCTCCAGGCACTTGCTGGCCACTCAGTCTAGTCGAATTGGGGAACTGTATGTTCAGTCTCAAAAACCTAAGTTGGGGCCGGGCGGTGGTGGCGCACGCCTTTAATCCCAGCACTCGGGAGGCAGAGCCAGGTGAATCTTTGTGAGTTCGAGGCCAGCCTGGTCTACAGAGTGAGATCCAGGAAAGGCGCAAAGCTACACAGAGAAACCCTGTCTCGAAAAAACCAAAAAAAAAAAACCTAAGTTGGAGGGGCTGGGTGACCTGAATTTGGGGCTGGGACCCACATGGTGGCCGGTGAGAACTGATGCCCGCAAGTTATCCTCTCCCGATACACTGGCATGGTGGAGCATGAGCGTGCTCACACATGGATGATAAAGACACTTTATTTATCTGTTCATTCATTCGTTTACTTAGAGACAAGGTCTCACTGTCTAGACTGGTAGGCCAGGCTGGCCTGGAACTCACTCTCTAACCCTGGAGATCTGCCTGCCTCTGCCCCCCGAGTGCTGGGATTGAAGGCGTGCGCCATGCATATTGCATATAAATATATATTGTACGTATATATGCTGTTTTTGTTTTGTTTTGTTTGTTTATTTTGTCTTCTGAGACAGGGTTCATTTGTGTTGTCCTGGAACTCACTCTGTAGCCCAGGCTGGCCTCGAACTCGGAGATCCACGTGCCTCTGCCTCCCGAGTCTGAGATTAAAGGTGTGCGCCACCACCGCCCGGCTAAATATAATTTTTTTCAGGGTATAAATAAGTCAGTGAGCAGTAAAGAAGGGTAACCAAAGCTGACCTCTGACCTCCACAGGCAAACAACACACGCATGCCTGGGGAGATAAACCAAAACAAAACCTACCAAATAGAAAACACGGGACACACCGGAGAGCAAGGCTGTCGTAAACTGTGGGTGGAACCAACTTCTCAAAGCAACATAGAAAGAACTGAAAGTCCCTCCCTCCAGAGCCCCCACCTCTGCTCAGTACCCCCACATTTCTTCCTTCGCTTATTTCCTGGACAGATACCTTATTTTTCTTCTTCTTCACAGAAACTTACCTTTCAGACAGGCGAGGTGAGCAAGCCTGAGATGCCCGGCGAGGCCCAGGCAGGAGCCTGGAGAGCTCCAGGCCAGCCTGGGCTAGCGAGTGGGCCCCTCTGTGCTGTCTCCCCTAAAAAGTTGATTAATAAGAACCGAGCAGGGTGCGGTGGCACAGGCCTGCTACCTCCAGGGGACCCGCTGTTGAGTTCCCAGCACCAGATGGTGGCTCACAGCACCTGGAGAGCCGACGCCCCGATCTGTCCTCTGTAGACACCAGACACATGTGTGGTGCCCAGGCAGACGCTCAGGGCAAAACACCCAGACACAAAAATAAATGAATAAAGAAAAATGAAAGAGGGGCTCTTTGGGTGGTGATCAGTCTCATTCTGCGTATGTAGCCCAGGCTGGCTTCATGATGCTCCTGCCTCAGCTTCCCAAGTGCTGGGATGTTTATCCCAGGCCGATTAGTATTTAATTATTTTTGAGATAAAGCCTCATGTAGCCCAGGCTGGCCTCAAACTCACTATGGATCCGAGGATGACCTTGAACTCCTGATCCTCCTGCCTCCATCTCTCAAGCACAGGGATAACAGGCGTGCCCCACCGTGTGGGTTTCTGTGGTGCTGGGATGGACCCCAGCCAGGGTCTGCGTGCTGGGCAAGCGCTCTAACCACTGGGCTACAGCCCGGCCCTGTCGTTGTTTGTTTTTCCTCCTGTTCTGAAGGAACTCCTTTTGTGAAGGACACAGATACTCCGCGGGTTCCAGCGTGCCAAGGTCTTTTCTGCCCAGCTGCCACCTCTCCCAGCTCGCCGTCAGCTACAGATCGGAGTGTTCAGTCACGTTCAGGGCCCTTCGTTTGCTTTTGTTGTTTATTTGAGATACAGTCTTGCTCTGTAGCCCAGGCTGGCCTCAGTCAGCCTCCTAAGAGTGGAATGACCGGGTGGGCCACCAGGCCCTGCTCCTCCCTCTTCAGCCCCCCTCCTCCCCACGTCCCCGCCCCCAGCTCCATCTTCTTTGGTAGTTCTGGGTTTGAGCCCTTTTCTTGCCCTGGGAAGAGGGCAAGGACCCCAAGAATACAGGGAGCTCATCTGAGCGCAGACACTTCCTGCCCCCCAGCTGTGTGTGTGTGTGCACGCACTTGCGCATGTTTACATGTTCCTTGGGTGTCATTCCTCAGGACCCATCACTCTTATTACTATTATTATTTAGCCATTTAAAAGGTTTTGTGAGCCAGGCAGTGGTGGCGCACGCCTTTAATACCAGCACTCGGGAGGCAGAGCCAGGCGGATCTCTGTGAGTTCGAGGCCAGCCTGGGCTATAGAGTGAGATCCAGGACAGGCAACAAAACTACACAGAGAAACCCTGTCTCGGAAAACCAAAAAAATCTGTTACTTCGACCCTGTGGATCCTGGGGTTGAACTCAGGCCATCAGGTTTGGTAGCAGTCACCCCGACCAGCTGAGCCATCTTGCCAGCCTCCTCCCTGGAACCTTAGAGCTTGGATTATGCTCCGCGGTGGTTTCCTAATAGCAAGACAGGGAGTCCCTGTCTTTGGGGGGGGGGGGGCTAATCTGCCAGCAACCAACGGGGGACTAATATTGCGACATGAGGGGGGCTGGGAGGCTTCTGGGCGACGGCACAGAGAGGGAAGGTAACCCACCTGGAGGGCACAGCCTGGCGAGAGGCCCCAAGGCTCAGATGGGAAGGATGTGACTGACGATCAGGGCACACGGCCGCCTCTGGGTGTTCGGAGCTGAACTGAACGGGGCGGGGTGACCGGCTCTGAAGGGGGACATCAGTCGGTGGGTCAGTCGGTTGGTGCCGATCGGTGATGACCCGCTCGCCAGCGGTTCCCAGGCCCCGAGTCTTCCCCGAGTTCAGCTCTCACGCTACGGATTCGGGGGTGTCTGTGTCCCATTTCTCCAGTCACTGCCTGTGGAGTCTATAAATGGAGTCTTTACTGTTCTCTTCACCCCAACATCACCCCACAGCCAGGTTCCGCTACATCAGGTCCCTTGTGTCTTTGTGTCCCCAACATCTTTGAGTCACCCCCCCCAAGTCCTCAGCATGTGGAGGTGGCCATCAATGACTTCTGACCTTTTGCCCTTTGTCCCGCAGGGCAGGCATAGCCCAGACACCTTCCCCCTCATCTGGAGAATTGGGCAGAGGAGCCCAGCTCACCCTCCAGCAAGGGACCTCTGACCGTGAGCCTCAGTTTCCCCACGTGAATAGCGGATGGCTTGCTCAGTCCCTCGGGGTGAATCCTGGGAAGAAGGTGGATACCCTGATATTGTCCCGAAGCAGCCGGCCACAGCTTCACCCTTGCCACTACAGGCAGAGGTCAGCCGGGGTGCCCCGCGGGCTGGCGCGTGGGTAGAAACCAAGCGGGTTCCTTGTCCCCTGCTGGGCCTCCCTGGGGTCACTAGGCCGGATGGTGCCCGTGGGGGCTGACAGGGAGGCGCCCAGTGTGTGTACATGTTGTCCTGGAATGTGGCAGAGCAGGCCCCAGGGGACCTGAGTCAGGGCCTGAGGTGCCTGGCCAGGAGCTAGGCTGTTGTCTTCCTCGGCAGGTGACACCTTCCTGAGGTGCATCAGGAGGGGCTTGGGGACCACGGTGGGGTCTCCTCAGCCCGCCATCAAGATGAGCTGGGTCCAAGCTCAAACTGAAGGACTCTGTGTTGGGGTTGGGGTTCATGCTGGGGCCAGTGCTGGGTCAGCGGTCATGGATAGGTCCAAGGTCAGGGCTGCAGAGATGGCTCAGCAGTTAAGAGCACTCAATAGCTTCTGCGGAGGACCCGGGTTCAATTCCCAGGACCCATATGGAGGCTCACAACCATCTATAACTCCAGTTCTGAGGATCTGACACCCTCTTCTGACCTCTGAGGACTCCTACACACACGTGGTACACAGACATACACTAGAGCACACACATACCCATAAAAATAAATAATATTAAAAAATGAATAAAAGCCGGGGCCGCCGTTCAGTGGGTAGAGCTAGGATGCACGCAGTACACAGGAAGCTCTGGTTCCCTTCCCCACACCGCATAAGGCAATGTAGCGAGCGGCACAGGCCTGTCCTTGCGCTCAGGAGGTGGAGACCGTAGGATCAGGAGTTCAAAGTCATCCTTGGTTACTTAGTGAATTCAAGGCCAGCCTGGGCTACATGAGACTGTCTAAAACACAAGGAAAATAAAAAGAAAACCTGGGGTTCAGCTTGGCGCAAGGCTTGTCCAGTGCTGGGGACCCACTGTAACAATGTCTGCTCCGTGCGTTCATCCACTTCCACCCAGCCCTCCTGGCTGACCCCTGGCTCCACCTCAGGGCCACAAACCCCTGCTCCCCTTTCCTCCTTCTCCAGGACCCTAAGCCAACCTCACCCAGCCCCGAAGGCAGCTGCTCCCGAGCACCCCCCACGGTGAGCTTTCAACCATCCTTTCTCAGACCCCTGACCTTGGCTCACAGGAGACCCTGGACAATTCCAAAGTGGAAAGTCCAGCGTCCAACCTCCTACACTAATCCTCTGAACCAACTGCTGGAGTTTTCCATCAGATACCGGGATGGGACCTTCCTACATCGCTGTGTCTGGTGCTCACACCCACTTCTGGGGATGAAACCCAGGCCCCCAGCTCACATAAACCCCCAGCCCCTCACTGGGGGGTTCTAGGCGGGGCTCCACCCTGACCACGCCCCTCACTGGGGGGTTCTGGGCAGGGCTCCACCCTGACCACGCCCCCAGCCCCTCACTGGGGGATTCTGGGCGGGGCTCCACCCTTGAGGACATCCTCAGCCTTTTTAACTTTTCAGCAAGCATCACCCACAAGTTTTCCAGGCTGCCCTTGAACTTGCACTCCTCCTCCCTCAGTTTCCCTAGTTGCAGAGGCCCAGCTTTCCATCCTCCTAGTCTGTCTGTCCCCTTCGCTGATGGGAACTTGTCCTTGGTGCCAGTGGGGCGCTCCATAATCCTGCAAAATGACCTCAGGTTCCAGGCCGGGCACACAGTCCGCAGGGCTGGATGGGAAGGGTTCCGCGGCAGGTGGACGGGCTCCCCCAGCATCCAGAGCAGAACAAAGGGCATACTCAGGGGTGCGGAGGCGGGCAGGCCGTGGGCCGCCCTCGGGGGCCCTGGCTCCAGCCCCTGGCAGCTTGTCCTCATGCCAGGGCACACCCAACCCTCAGGGCTGGGCAGAGGTGACAGCCGGAGAGGGCTCCCCACCACGGACTGTTCCACCCGGTGACTCAGCCCCGGCATGGGCCTCCTGGGGGAAGACAATGGTGGCTTGTGGGTCCCTGGAGAGCTTCCCTACAGGTGTGTGGCCCCGGGGTGGACCGGGGAGTCTCAGAACCTCAGTCTCTTTCCATGTACAATGGGCTCACTCTCTGGGAAGGACAGGGCAGCTTGTGGTTGGAAAGAGCACATTGGGGCCGTTGAGGGAGGGCGTCTCTGACGACTTCTTGCTTTGGATGACAGATTAGAGGGTGTCCCAGCCCCCAGGGCTGCAGTGATGCCCAGCGCAAAGCATGCTGCGTCCTGCAGTGAGCGGCCAAACCTCACGTCCACGGGATCAGGGTCTGGCCACAGGAAGGGCTTAGGGCTGTTAAGGACGGAGATTCAATGCAGAGACCGAAGTCCCTCAGCAGGGACATGGAAGGACCAGGCAGGAACTTGCGGAGCCTATGATTGTACTCACCCATTTTCCTGTTGGGTGAACTGAGTCCTGGCAAGTACCAAGAACCTGCCCCAGGATTCTGAGACCTGGGGGAAGGATGAAGGGTTGGAACTGGGGCTTGGGGCTAGGGCTGAGTTGGTAGAGAGCTCCATCCATTAGGATATAGGAAACCCGGGTTTCATCCCAGCACCGCCTAACCAGGTGTGGCGAAGACTGTAGCACTAGGTGGGGGTGTGGTGGTCGGGGATGCCGACAGGAGTTCAGGGTCATCCTTGGCTACATAGGAAGTTGGAGGCCAGCCTGGGTGACATGAACTCCTTTCTCAACTCTCTACCTCTGCCGGCTCTGAAAGGGCGGCAGCACCCGGTCCCCAGACCTGTGTGATGCCGGGGGACGTCCTTGGCATCCGTCACCGGGTCCCCAGACCTGTGTGGTGCCGGGGGACGTCCTTGGCATCCGTCACCGGGTCCCCAGACCTGTGTGGTGCCGTCCTTGGCATCCGTCACCGGGTCCCCAGACCTGTGTGGTGCCGTCCTTGGCATCCGTCACCGGGTCCCCAGCCCTGTGTGATGCCGGGGGACGTCCTTGGCATCCGTCACCGGGTCCCCAGCCCTGTGTGATGCCGGGGGACGTCCTTGGCATCCGTCACCGGGTCCCCAGCCCTGTGTGATGCCGGGGGACGTCCTTGGCATCCGTCACCGGGTCCCCAGCCCTGTGTGATGCCGGGGGACGTCCTTGGCATCCGTCACCGGGTCCCCAGACCTGTGTGGTGCCGTCCTTGGCATCCATCACCGGGTCCCCAGCCCTGTGTGATGCCGGGGGACGTCCTTGGCATCCGTCACCGGGTCCCCAGACCTGTGTGGTGCCGTCCTTGGCATCCATCACCGGGTCCCCAGACCTGTGTGATGCCGGGGGACGTCCTTGGCATCCGTCACCCGGGTCCCCAGACCTGTGTGATGCCGGGGGACGTCCTTGGCATCCGTCACCGGGTCCCCAGACCTGTGTGGTGCCGTCCTTGGCATCCGTCACCCGGTCCCCAGCCCTGTGTGGTGCCGGGGGACGTCCTTGGCATCCGTCACCGGGTCCCCAGACCTGTGTGGTGCCGTCCTTGGCATCCGTCACCCGGGTCCCCAGACCTGTGTGATGCCGGGGGACGTCCTTGGCATGCGATCCCCCTCGCTGCCCGCCCTGGACGCCCCACTTCTATCTTCCTTGAGCCCCGGGGAGCTGTGAAGACCCAGCTGTGCTGACTCCCTCCGGGCACAGCCGGGGCAGAGGCTAGGAGGGAGGAACCCCCAGGGGAGCTGGAAAGTGTCCCCACTCATCGCTTCTTGTATAGCCCCAGCGGGCCTGCAACTGGCCAGGAGACCCGCCTGCCTCGGCCCGCCTCTGGCATTAGAGGCCTGCGCCACTACACCTGGCCTCGTTGTTTTACATTTTATTTTCATTTTTAATTTTTTTGTTTGTTTTTCGAGACAGGGTTTCTCTGTGCAGCCCTGGCTGTCCTGGATCTCGCTCCGTAGCCCAGGCTGGCCTCGAACTCACAGAGATCCGCCCGCCTCTGCCTCCCGAGTGCTGGGATTAAAGGTGTGCGCCACCACCGCCCGGCATTTTTTGATCCCGGGACATCTATTTTCAAGAGAAGGACAAGTGGATCCACGTGGGGTCCCTCAGCACCAAAGAGAACGGCCCGCAGTTCTCTAGCCTCCCATTAAGGAGCTGAAATGCCCTCCCGACTTCGATACACCCGCTCGCAACGCGTAAGACCCAGGGCCGACCCTAGAAACGCAAAATAGAACCCACTCGACGTGGCGGCGCCGGCGGGCATAACAACCAGAAAATAAAACCCCAACCTCCGCCCTTCCACCCCTTTCCCGTCGAGAGCGCTTCTCGCGGCCTCTCGCTCTGAGAATCCCGCCTCTGCTGTGGGGGTGGGGAATGCAGACGGTGCTTCATAATGAATGGTTGAAGCCGCTGTCCATCAAAGCTTCTCGTCTTTCCATTGGCTATCTCTGGTGGGCCTTATCTTTCAATCTCCTGGTCCTTCCCGCTTGCGTCACGGACGCTTTGCTCAGTGCACGTATTCCGCCGCGTAGGAAGATAGTCCCTGAGGCTTTACCGCGGTTTGATTGATAGATAATATCTCCGCCGGAAGCACTTTAGTATTAGATACTGGTTGATTCTGGGTGTCATGGTAATATTTGTGGGCGTTTTGGCAGGGGACTGTTGTGAGGTGGCGTGTGTTAGGGTCGCCTCAAGAGGTGGTGGAGGGATCCGTGGAGTGCATCCGGTCGGGGCGCGGCTGCGGCGACTTAGGGGAGGTGGCTTTCTGCTGGTGGGGGCGTGGCTTCCCGGGGGCGTGGCTTCCGCGGGCGGCGCGGGGCGGGGTGGGGGGGCGGAACATGTCTCCCGCCGCAGGAAGATGAGGCAGCGCCGGCGGCTGCGGGCGTAGCGGGCCACCGCGGGCCACCGCCGCGCGCCGCCGCCTCTGCTACAGTCCCTTCCCGCGGGGCCTGCTCTGCGAGAAGCTCGAGAGGGGCCAGGCGACGCGAACGCGAGTGGGGAGGAGGAGGAAGGACGCGCGCCCCCGAGCCCTGCGCGTTCCCGCCGCCCACGCGCGACCCTCGGGGACGCGCCCGCCACCCTTTTGTCCCCGGGGTCCCCGAGGGCGGTGGGCAGCAGGGAGCCCCGGTGCACCCGGTGCATGCCCCCGCCCAGCAGGTGAGCGCACGCGGAGGGGCCCCCGGGCGCGCGCGTGGAGCGTACGGGGACGCGCGCACGGTGGGGACCCCCCCCCTTCTCTGCTTAGTGCATGGAAAAAAAAAAAAAGTTGCCTCCGGGTCTCTCTCGGGTCCGCGGCGTGGCCGGGGATGGGGTGAGCCCCCAGGGGAGGGTTGCACGCGTCCCCCTTGCACAGGGCCCCGGGCCCGGCGGCGCATTGTTCTCTGCCTTCAACTTTGCGCGCCTGGAGAGGGGGGCGACGTGGAGGGGACGCGCGCACTTGGGAGCAAACTTTGCCCAGGCCTCTTTTGTGATGGTTCTCTTTGGACGGTCACCCAACTTCATCAGATAGGGGTACTCTAACTCCTGGAGACCTTGGGGGAGGTGTTCCCTTACCGCCTACCCTCAATCCCCAGCCTCAGGGAGGGGGCTCCCCATGATCGGAACTGGAGTTTGGAGGGAAGAGAGAGGACCATCTACTCATTTCATCAGCTAAGGGGGCCCCAACTCGTGGGTGTCTTAGGGGAGGTGTCCCCTTACCGCCGACCTCCACCCCTTCACTCGAGGAGGTATCTCCTTGATCGTGGCTGGAGTTTGGAGGGGTGAGGGTCATCCCCGCACTCCACGACCTGGGGTTCCCTAACTCTTGGGGGTTTTGAGGGAGGTGTCCCTTTCCCACCCACCGTCAGCCAGGGAGGCCCCCCCAGCCCTCCCTCCGAGTTGGAGTTTGGAAGGAAGAGTGAGGACAATCTCTTCACTTCATTAGCTAGGGGATCCCCAACTCCTGGGGGTCGGGGGAGACACATCCCACACACACACTCAGGAATGGGCCCCCTAATTCAAGCTAGAGTTCGGAGGAAAAAAAGAACAGGTTCTTTTGTCTGTTACAAGAAAGGGACCCCTGGGTACAGGGAAGGTGCGGAGACGTGGGGACCCCAAGATGGGAACATCTGCTCTGTGTTAATGTGGGGCGCGGCACAGCCCTGGGTTTGGGACACGGTGGTGGCCTGCCTTCGAGCCTCAGAGAGCTTCCACCCTCTCTCTCTCCCTCCCGCACTCGCTGCCGGAGTGGGGGAGGGAGAGAAGGGAGGGTTGTCCCCAATTCTGCTTCCCTCCCAACAATCCAAGAAGTCTCAGGTTGTCCCCCTCCTCCCCCTCCCCAAAGCGTTTGTGGCACCGCTGACCTGCAGTGTTTCGCCTGTCCCCCTGGGGGGGTACCTAGAAAAGTCGGTTTCAAGTACCCCACAAAAAAAGTGTGGTTTTGTACAACTTAGAAGAAAAAAAAAAGTCAGTTTCACACGTCCTCCGAAAAGGATAAAAAGAAAAAAGAAAAGAAACCGCGGGGGAGGGGTGCTCTAGGCGTCTGTTTCCCACCCCGCGTCTGAGTTGGGGAACAAAAGAGTTGGGGTCCTTGAGCTTCTGGACATGGGTCCTCCCTCAACCCCAGAACCTCCTTCCCCACCCTGTGGTTTCTCAGGCCTGGCTACCCTTCTCTTCTTTCTGGGGAACCCTGGAAAAAAGTTAATTTTTTAGTGTCTGGGGGCCGGCTTTCCTCTCTTCCCCGGGGTGGGGGGATGCGGCCTGGCAGGTGGATCCCCTCCCCCGCTGGTGGAGCAGAGCCCCTGGGACCTGAAGGGGAATCCCAGGTCTTGGGGACCCCCCCCCCCCCAGGGTGATGTTGGTAAAAGGATGTTTTCAAACTTCGCTCCGAATAATTCCCGGATATATCCTGACAATAAGACAGCCTGCTTGGTTTTGTTTTTTTTAACTTTTCTGCATGAGGTTAGGTTTTGGGGGTGAGAGGGAGAATTTGTGGGTTCAGGCAAAGTTCCACCCATGAAGTCTTGAAGTTACGAGTTTGTATTGCTTTGAATTTGGGGGTGACCAGGGTTTTGAGTGTTCTGTGACAGATGCTGAGTGGGAAGGTTCCACTAAATTCATTTGGAGGAGGCAGAGCCTGGGCCATGGCTCTCCTGGACAGGACCCATGGACAGGCTACCACAGGGGGTTGATAGCGAGTATCCCTAGCCCCCCCAACCCCCAACACCAGTTTAAAATGTGCAACTTGATGCTCTGGTGGTCCTTTGGGAATGGAGAGAGTTCACATGTGTACCCCCTCTCTATTGTTGAAGCTGTTTGCTCTGGAAGGGTCTACCGGGGATGCCCCAAACCCCAGGTTCCCTGCCTGTTCCCTGCCTCTTCCCTCCAGGGCCCCATAGACCCCAGACCCTTGCCTGTGATCCCTGCTTGTCCGTGTTCTCAGACCTCTCTGTGTCTCCCCTGTCCCACCACACAGGGCTGTCTCTAGGCCTGGGGAACCCACCCCAGTTCCTACGCCTGCTGCCCTGGCCGGACGATGAACCAGTCTCAGAGGATGGCACCCGTGGGCTCCGACAAAGAGCTGAGTGATCTCCTGGACTTCAGCATGGTGAGCCACCACCCCGGCACCTGCCCCCCCAGCGCCTGCCCCCTGCTCCCAGGCTGGCGGGTCCTGCCCAAGTGGAGCCCCCAGCTCCCCGGCAGAAGTGGGACAAGTCTCAGGAGGGGATGGAGGAATGGAATCCCCCATGGGTATGGTGAAACCCGCCAAAGAAATGGGCCCACCTACTGCTTCCCAGAGAGAGGGAAGGGCTCTTCAGGGCTCCAGCCCCTCCCCCTGGCGCTCACCGCACAAGCCCCATGTGGCTGTGGGGGGCTGGTGGCCTTGGCTGTCTAGTCAGGAAAGTCACCATCAAAGTTACAGGTGGTGAGAATGAGGTCCCAGGCTGTGCTGACCCATGCCGGGGACCTCAGAGAGGAAAGCCACCACCTCTGGAGCGCCCGTGACTTACCCTCCTCTGTCTGTCACTCCTCCGACTGCTCCCCGTCCACCCCCCACCCCCCCAAGGCTTCCAGCAACCCTGCTCCATTAGCATATCGTCCGCCCTGGGTGGGGAGAGGTGGTCAGTTTGCTGCTTGTTCTTCAGCTCTGTAAATGCCCGAGAGGTTGCTGCGGGACTGGTGAGGGTCTCCTGGTGGGCATCTCCACAGCCTAGGACCCTCAGCTCACCCATCTCTGTGCAGTGGGCACCCTTGTGGCTATTGGGGGTACACTGGACCTATGCTTCAAGAACCAGCATGGTTTTCTAAGCTCTGTGGATTCTTGAACTCTCAGCCCCACCCCCAGAAGTCCTCCTGAGCCTTGAAAGCTCCTGGGGCGACTTCCGGCCTGAATTCCCCTGCTCCGACCCACAAGGCACCCAGGCCACAGAATTCTGCCAAAAACAAGGGTGCCCACACCGAAACAGCACCAGCTCGCCAGCCTGCGGAAATGCAGCCCTGGGGATGGAGCCCCCAAGGCTCCGGAAGGCCCTGTCGGTATTTTTAAGGTCCATCTTATTTTTGCCTCCCTGGCTGAGTAGGCAGAGGCCCCAGCCCGCTTGTTTTTTTGATTTTTTTTTTTTTTTTTTTTGTTATTGTTAAACTGACAGGTCACGGCCTAGTGGCCCGGAACACACAGCTTGGGGGTGCAGCTCAGCCCTGTTGGACCCATGGGAACACCCCAAGCCTCTGGGCCGCCTCCTCTTCAGTCCAAAGGCCCAGGGTTTCCCCTGATTTAGGCCAGAGAGCATCCTGGGGTACAGAGGGGAGACTGAGGTGGAAGCAGGTAGGGACTCACCTCCCCCAGCAGGACCTTGTGTGGTCAAGTTGGGAGGTGAGTCCTGTAGAGGGTTTTGTTTCTGAGCTAGGGTCTCATGTAGCCCAGGCTGGTCTTGAATTCTTTTTTTTTTTTAATTTTATTTATTTATTATGCATACAGTGTTATGCCTGTGTCCCTGCAGGCCGGAAGAGGGCACCAGATTTCATTACAGATGGTTGTGAGCCACCATGTGGCTGCTGGAAATTGAACTCAGGACCTCTGGAAGAACAGTCAGTGCTCTTAACCTCTGAGCCATCTCTCTAGCCCATGGTCTTGAATTCTTAATCCTCCTGCATCCGAGTGTTGGGAAGACAGGGCCTCCTGTGCCACCTTGTCCAGCGTCCATTCTTCACTTTTTTTTTTTTTTGGGTGGGGTGTGTGTGCGCGTGCGTGTGTGCTCACATGTGCACATGCATGTACCATGTTTATGCCTGGTGCCCTAGGAGGTCAGAAGAGGGCATCAGATCCCTTGGAACTAGAGTTCCGGATAATTATGAGCCGCCATGTGGGTGCTGGGAACCGAACCCGGGTTCTCTAGAAGAGCAGCCAGTGTGCTAACCACTGAGCCATCTCTCCGGCCCTATGCCTCTTTTCGATTTTTTGAGACGGGGTCTCACTCTGCAGCTTGTGCTGGCCCCAGATGGAGCCACGTGCCTGCTACTGCTCTTTCCTCTGTACGAGGGGGCAGGGACGGTGGCCCTGCACGCGTCCTGCTGTGGGTCTACGCTGCCACTGCCTGGTTGTCTGCGGGAGGGTTCAGAGGACAGTGTGGGTGGCGTGGTGCCTTCCACCGCTCCTGTCACTTGGGCCTCACAGGTGAAAGCTGGCACTCTGGTTGGGAGTTGGCTGTGTCTCTGAGCCCTTTAATGTGCAGAGACTTAGCACTGTGGACACAGAAGAGCTGGGAGGGGGTGTGGGTGTGGCAGGGGTCACCCTGTGCGTAACAGGTTCCCTCTAGGGCCCTCACACACATGCCCAGCTCTGCCACCTAGCACCTCAGTCCCTTCTCCTGTTTGGTTTGAGACAAGGTCTCGCATGGTTTCTAACTCCCTATGTAGCCAGGGAGCACCTTAGATGACATTATCCTGCCTCCGCTTCCCAAGTGCCGGATGACAGCCTCAGTTTCCCCTTAGTTGGGGCTGGGCCACACTTGGCACTGTGTGTCTTCTGGTCCTCCCGTGGTGCC
Organism: Peromyscus californicus insignis; assembly: GCF_007827085.1. NCBI lineage: Eukaryota > Metazoa > Chordata > Mammalia > Rodentia > Cricetidae > Peromyscus > Peromyscus californicus. Next base: position 54,629,382 of record NW_026294492.1, read on the forward strand.
CGTAAGTGAGTCACCCAGACAAGGGGGGCCCTCCGTGGGGTGGGAATGTTTGGACACACGGGGATGGCCCTCCGTGGGGTGGGAATGTTCAGACACACGGGGATGGCCCTCCGTAGGGTGGGAATGTTCGGACACACGGGGATGGCCCTCCGTAGGGTGGGAATGTTCGGACACACGGGGATGGCCCGGCCACCGTTAAACAGAAGCATGTGGCGGTCAGGCTGGGATGGAGGAAACGTCACCTCCAGAGCAGATGGTTTCGGGCACTGTGGCATAGCCCTGTCATCCAGCACTCCTGAAGCTGAGGCAGGAGGATCATAAATTCAGGGCCAGCCTGGGCAACAGAGAGCCTGTCTCAGAAACAGAGTCAGGGCAGAGGAGACGGCTCAGTTGGTATAGTGGTCACACCCAGCACCCATGTGAAAAGTGGGGCGGGGGAGGGCACGCACCTGTAACCCTGGCACTAGGGAGCTCTGGCCAGCCAGTATGCCTACTTGGCAAGACAGAGAGACAGTGTCTCAAGAGACAAGATGTCCCTACACCTTTAACCCCAGCACTGAGCAGGCAGAGGCAGGTGGATCCCTGTGAGTTCGAGGCCAGCCTGGGCTACACAGAGAGACCCTGTCTCAGAAACAAAACCAAGTGCAGCTCCTGAGAAGTGACCCCCGAGGTTGTTGACACACAAGACAAATTGTGAAGTCATACCCTCTAGCGAGTGGGTCACTGTCTGTGTGTGTGTGTGTGTGTGTGTGTGTGTGTGTGTGTGTCCCGTTAACCCAGAGTTCTTTCAGCTGCTGCCGACTTGAGTGTGCGGTCTCCTCCCAAGCATGTCCTTCGCGGGGTCGCCCTGACCATAGAGCTCTGTGGTGCACCCAGCCTCAGCAGAGCAAGCCCGCGTCTTCGGGCTTTCTTTTTTTTTTTTTTTTTTTTTTTTTTTTTGGTTTTTCGAGACAGGGTTTCTCTGTGTAGCTTTGCGCCTTTCCTGGAACTTGCTTTGGAGACCAGGCTGGCCTCGAACTCACAGAGATCCGCCTGGCTCTGCCTCCCGAGTGCTGGGATTAAAGGCGTGCGCCACCACCGCCCAGCATCGGGCTTTCTTTAGTGGACGCCCCTTCTACCCCAGCTCTGCTGCGACACTCACTGCTCTCCTCTGTCCCCACAGATGTTTCCACTCCCTGTGGCCAACGGGAAGGGCCGGCCTGCCTCCCTGGCTGGGACCCAGTTTGCAGGCTCAGGTAGGGTTGAGGGACACGGGGGGGGGGGGTGTCTGTGAGGGCTGATTGGAGAGCTCTCTGGTGGTGGTCCCTGTGGACAGTGGCATTGGGTGCCCCACCAGAGTGTGGTCGCTCTGGAGCCCGTTGAGTTGGGCTGACTGGAACCCAGGCCTCTGTGTCTTGTCTGTTCCAATGATGAGGCCCACGGTGTGGCCCGGCCTCCCCCACTGATTACATTTTGAACAGGTATTAGGTGCTTGGTATATATATACATGGTCTAGCCTGGTGACAGGGACCGCAGGGGCAGGGGGCTTCCTAGGACCCAGGACTTCTGAGGTCTCGAAGGAGAAATACCTCATAGATCTGAGATGACATGGATGGGGTTGAAGTTCTCTGGCTTTTGTTAAACAAGGGTCTTTCTGGGCTATGTGGAGGGAACATTTGGGAAGCTGGTGTGGGTGGCTCTTACTTACCCCACCCAAAAGCAAGGCCATCAGTCCCTGCCCTGCTGGTCTTCCCCTCGGCCTGAGGAAGTGGATGGAGGGCCATCTGGGCACTCCTGAGGGCCTGGAAATCCCCACAGTCTCCCATCACCCCGGAAGCAGCCCCCAACCCCCAGTGCCCAGGCTTCCGGCTACAACAGAGGGGTAAGGTCAGGTTGGCAGGCACTGTGAGGGTGGGTGGAGAGGGCTGTCCTGTGGGCAGCACGGCTCTCCAGACCCTCTGCCCTCATCGACAAGGCCTTGGGGATGGCCCAGCCTGATGGGCTCTTCCTGCAAGCCTGGCCTGGATGGGGCCCTGAGAACACTCCCCCACTGGTTTTTATGGTTTCTGTCTGGCTCATCTCACTCTCCAGACCTGCCCTCATCCATGCCCTTGGACCCTCGGGTACCAGGCTCATGTTCGGTCCCTAAGAAGCCTAGTATGTGGCCTTGGAGCTCTGGAACTGTCCTGGAGACACTGTTGGCTTGTCCTCACAGTGGTGTACGTCTAGAGCCCAAAGACTGCAGGGGATAGAGACCACATGGGCCATGTCACCTTTGAGGGGACAGCACTGTCAATCTGGGTTGCAGAGAGGATGTTCATCCTATCCTTGGAGGTCAAGGTGCATGCGACGTGTGTGTATGTGTGTGTGCGCGCGCGTGTGTGCGTGTGTGCATACGGCAGGTCCTCTTAGCACTGCCAGTCCAGGGAGGGCTGGGTCTGCCACTCTGGGGCAGTGCCACGAGAACACAGGACCGAGGAGGGCTGGCACAGTGCTCCGCCGTGGGTGGGAGCTAGGGGTCAGAGGTCTGTCAATCTCATGGTGGCTTGAGCCCTCCTGCATTTGATGAAGGGTTTTCTTGATAACGTTTCATTTTGAAGTTACTCTTCAAGTCTCAGGAAAGGGGTGAGAACTCATAAGAGTAGATGCTGAGTGCCAGCCTCCAGTGTGGCGCCCCGCATAGCCGTCTATGTAGATCCTGAGTGCCAGCCCCCAGTGTGGCGCCCAGCATGGCCGTCTATGTAGATCCTGAGTGCCAGCCCCCAGTGTGGCACCCCACATGGCCGTCTATGTAGATCCTGAGTGCCAGCCCCCAGTGTGGCGCCACGCATGGCCGTCTATGTAGATCCTGAGTGCCAGCCCCCAGTGTGGCGCCCCGCATGGCCGTCTATGTAGATCCTGAGTGCCAGCCCCCAGTGTGGCACCCCGCATGGCCGTCTATGTAGATCCTGAGTGCCAGCCCCCAATGTGGCGCCCCGCATGGCCTCTATGTAGATCCTGAGTGCCAGCCCCCAGTGTGGCGCCCCGCATAGCCGTCTATGTAGATCCTGAGTGCCAGCCCCCAGTGTGGCGCCCAGCATGGCCGTCTATGTAGATCCTGAGTGCCAGCCCCCAGTGTGGCGCCCCGCATGGCCGTCTATGTAGATCCTGAGTGCCAGCCTCCAGTGTGGTGCTCTCAGCCGTCTATGTAGATGCTGAGTGCCAGCCCCCAGTGTGGCGCCCCGCATGGCCGTCTATGTAGATGCTGAGTGCCAGCCCCCAGTGTGGCGCCCCGCATGGCCGTCTCGTCTGTGTTGTGAAACCAGCCCCCACCTCGCAGCTTGTGTTGACTGCACCCTCTTCACAAGGGAACCTGTGTGATACGTGCTGACTTGCGATATACATAGGCGCGCTATACGTAGGAAGGGGCTCTGGTTCTGATCTCTTTGTCTGTCACATCCCTGACCCCGCTGCTACTGCATAGATGGAATCCTTGTAGTCTGCCATCTGGTGAGACCTGTGCCTCGAGGAGCTCAGGATGGTTCCTCCGAGACCTGTCCGAGCTGTCTGTTCTGCCGATATCTCCTTCCCTTTATCACTGCTGGAACAACTTTAAAAATTACGTCTCTGGCCAGATGTGGAGGTGCACACTTTTAATCCCAGCACTCAGGAGGCAGAAGCCAGCCTGGTCTACACAGGGAACTCCAGGTTTCCAGGGCAATGTAGTGAGGCCCTATCTTAAAAACAAAAAGTCCACCACGTCTTAAGAACAATTTCGACCTCCATTTCTAAAGCACTGTGTGTTACACAATAACTTTGGGTGACGTTCTTGGAGTTCCGGGTCCTCACGGGAACAGAATGTGGATGCAGTGGTTACTCCTGTGGAAATGATCCGGACACTGAAACTTGGGGTCTCCTTCTAACTGAACAGGGCTGCCCCGTACCCCACCCTACACAGCCCGTGTTGGTTTGTGGTCACACTTTACATAGGAAGGCTTCTCCGGCCTTCTCATCACCGGAGCAGGGGAGCTTGAGTCAGACAACAGAAACAATGCAGAGGAGTTTCTTGGGTTGTTTGAAACGTCTCCGAGAGATTTCCTTCTCTGAGTGGCTTTCTGGGGTTTGTCGGTTTATTTTGCGTGTGTGGGTGTTTGGTCTGCGTGTGTATCTGTACCTCACGTGCATGCCCGGTGCCTGTGGTGGCCAGAAGAGGGTGTCGGATCCCCTGGAGCTGGAGTTACAGATGGCTGCATGTGGGTGCTGGGAACTGAGCCTGGGGCCTCTGCGGGGTCAGCCCGTGCTGGGAACTGCTGAGTCAGCTGTCTGGCAGAGGGGGTCGATTTTATGTTTGTTTTATTTGCCGACTGGGGACTGGATCAGGAGCCTCCAGAATGGAAGGCAAAAATTCAGTTGCTGCCACACAGTGGTACACCCCTTTAATCCTAGCACTGGGGAGACAGGCAGGGGGATCTCCGAGTTCCAGGTTAGCCAGGGCTACAGAGTGAGACCCTGTCTCAAAACAAACAAAAGCATTCTCTGCTGAGTCACATACACAGCCTTTGCTAGTTTTTAAAATAAGCTCTGAACATAGAAGTATTAGATCGCTGGGACCAGGGTTGTGGCTGGAGGGTGTAGCGGCCACCTTGCACACACAAGGCCCTGGGTTTCATCCCAGGAGCACGTGAACACGGTGGTACCCCGTCACCCCAGCACTGGGTGATGGGGGAGGGGATACTCAGTTCAGGTCATTCTCAGCTAGATAACAAATTGGAGGTCAGCATGGGCTTCTGTGTTACATTTTGGGGGGTCCCTGCCAGCCAGCTCCCAAATAATGGCATGGAGACTTCTTACTGTGAAAGCTCGGCTGATGGCTTATGCTTGTTCCCAACGAGCCCTAACAACTTAAATTAACCGTTTCTACTGATCTGTGTTCCATCACGTGGCGTTCCCTCGCTTCCATCTCGTACCTCCTGTCTCCTCTCCCTGTCTCCTCTGGCCTACATTCCTCATCCTATCCCGGGAAGTCCCGCCTCTCCCTCCTGCCTAGCTGTGGACTGGTCGGCTTTTTATGACACCAATCACAGCAGTACATCTTCACACAGTGTACAACTATCCCACAGCAGCCTGCCTTCCCAGCTCCTCCCAACTGTGCTGTTGGCTGGTGTTTCCAGAGCCTGCACCCAGGGCAGGTGCCAGGGCCTGTGGACAGCGTGGGTTCTGTCCGTGCTGTGTCAGTCCTACGGAAGCCTTTGATCTGTCTGGACAAGCTCAGAACTCTTTCAGGCCAGAGTGGGTGACCACGCCTGAATCCCAGCACTCGGGAGGCAGAGGCAGGCGGATCTCTGAGTTCGAGGCCAGCCTGGGCTACAGACGGAGATCCAGGGCAGCCAGGTCTGCACAGAGAGACCCTGTCCGGAACCACAGTGGCTGACCAGTGTCATAGTGAAGTCTTCTTAGAGAATCCTAGTGTGCTTTCTGTCGCTGGGACAAACATGGTCACCAGAACCAGCTTGGAGAATTCAGAGTCTGTCTGGCTTACACGGTCCATCATGAGGGACACTGGGGCAGGAACCTGGAGCAGGAGCTGAGGCAGAGGCCGTGGAGGGGCGCTGCTCCCTGCTGGCTGGTTGCTCTCCATGGCTATTAAACCTGCTTTCTTTGTTGTTGTTTGGTTTTTTTTGTTGTTGTTGTTGTTGTTGTTTGTTTGTTTTCTTCTTCTTTGAGACTGAGTTTCTCTGTGTAGCTCTGGCTGTCCTGGAACTCACAGAGATCCTCCTGCCCCTGCCTTGGAGTGCTGGGATTAAAGGCGTGCGCTGCCACTGCCCGGCACCACTGTGTTTTTTGAAACAGTAACTCCACACCTAGTGCTCCCCTATCCAGCTAAGTTGGCCGGCCACTGGGTCTCGGGGATCTTCCTGTCCCTGCCTCGCCAGTGCTGGGGTCCCGAGTGTGTGTAGCACTGTGCCTGGCTTTTTAGGTGAGTTCTGGGGCTCAAACTCAGGTCCTCGTGCTTACGTGGTGAGGGCGTCCCAGTAAGTCTCCCCGGCATCTACTGGTAGTTCTGCTTACCCCAGGCAGCCAAGCCTGCCCTGAGTGTCCTCTCACCCAGACAGCCCGGTCAGTGTAGCCAGCCAGTCCTTCCAGGATCAGCCATTCCCACTCAGAGGCTGTGCCCTGGCCCCCCACTGTGTCTTTCCAGCACTCAGGAGGGGGCAGGGAGGGTTGTGAGTTCCAGGCCAGCCTGGCTACGTGAGCCCCACTCCTGCCTTCCCACCTCCGTCCCTTTGTCCTTGGCTCTCCTGGGTCTGTTGCAGTGATCTTACCGTGGGATCTTCTTGGAGAAGAATCGATATTTGCCATCAACTCCTTTCCACTTTTATCTTCATTCCTCCTTTAGAAGTTCTTATCTTTCTTTCCCCGAGTTTAGGAGTTTAGAATCCATGTGTTCACTAATACTTTTGATTATTAGTGGGTGTGTGAAGATGGAGTCCAGGGCCTCAAGCATGCTAAGCAGATGCAAACCACCTAGTCTGCCCTCAGCCCAAGGCTTGACTGAAGAGAGAGCGGGGTCGTGGTCGGGGTGGAGCCCCGCCTAGAATCCTCCCGTGAGGGCTGGGGGCGTGGTCAGGGTGGAGCCCCGCCTAGAATCCCCCCAGGGAGGGTCTGGGGGCGTGGTCAGAGTGGAGCCCCGCCCAGAATCCCCATTGAGGGGGCTGTGGGCGTGGTCAGAGTGGAGCCCCGCCCAGAATCCCCATTGAGGGGGCTGTGGGCGTGGTCAGGGTGGAGCCCTGCCTAGAATCCCCCAGGGAGGGTCTGGGGGCGTGGTCGGGGTGGAGCCCCGCCTAGAATCCCCCAGGGAGGGTCTGGGGGCGTGGTTGAGGGGTGGGGCCCCGCCTAGAATTCTCAGATATGCTGTACTATGTGTTCTATGCTGAGTTTTCTTCTGTCTTTTTTTTTTTTGGTTTTTCGAGACAGGGTTTCTCTGTGTAGCTTTGCGCCTTTCCTGGAACTCACTTGGTAGCCCAGGCTGGCCTCGAACCCACAGAGATCCGCCTGGCTCTGCCTCCCGAGTGCTGGGTTTAAAGGCGTGCGCCACCACCGCCCGGCTTTCTTCTGTCTTTGTATCACGGCCATCTTAGTCATGCAGCCATATTTGTTTTCTTTTTTGTTTTGTTTTGTTTACTTTTACTCTTTCAATTATGTGATGTGTGTGTCATCTGTGTGGGAGTATGCATATGGATATGTGAGTGCAACTGCAGTGTTGAGCTACCACATGGACGCTGGGAATCGAACTCAGGACCTCTGGAAGAGCAGCCAGTGCTCTAACCACTGAGCCATCTCTCCAGCCCTCGTTTTGGTTCTTTTGCTCTCATGCCTTTCTTTGTCTTCCGTCGTCCTGGGTGGAGTTGGTAGTGGGAGGAAGGCAGGTTCTGTTTGAGACCTTTGTGGGGCTTGCTTGGGACAGTGTCAGCTGACCTTGGGTGGACGCGGCCCGGCACTGGCTGCGTTGGCTGATGTTGTCTGTGGACGTGAGGAGAGGTGGTTGGGGTTGGTGAGTTGGTCCATGTACCTGATTAGAAGGCTCATGTGGAGATGGTGCTGTGAGCTGATGTCCCCTGTGGAGATGGTGCTGTGAGCTGATGTCCCCTGTGGAGATGGTGCTGTGAGCTGATGTCCCCTGTGGAGATGGTGCTGTGAGCTGATGTCCCCCAGCCCCTGTGGAGATGGTGGGGGCCACGCTGAGTTCCACCATACTGTGGGCTGCTCCTGGTGAGCTGCGCTTCCAAGTTGTCCTCCACACCAGGGCAGGGGATCGTCTCCATGATGGGCCTAAGAACGAATGTGTGAACCCTGTCGTGAATACAGCTGTAGACAGCACATGAACAGGAGAGCCCTGTACCAGTAAAACTTTATTTATAAAAGCAAGTCAGGGGCCAAAGTGCCAACAATGCTCACAGAAGAATAGAACTCTATGGGCCTTCTCCTAAGTTGTCTGGGCTTGATTGAGCCGAGTTCTGGGTGGAGGTGCCTGTTTCCTGGTGCTTCACCTTGAGGGGCATGAGGAGAGATTGTGGAGAGAGAGAGAGAGAGAGAGAGAGAGAGAGAGAGAGAGAGAGAGAGAGCGCCTGACACCAACATCTTCTATTAGACCGTTTTAATTAGTATGCAAGTGAAACTGCTGTGAATATTCATGTTGAGGTTATTAAGATGCATAATTTATCAGTGGGGTGATTTTAATAACTGTATTAATGGGGTGGGGGAGGGGCCTCCTGAGTTTTGTCATTTATAGAATGGAATGAGATAGGGTTTGTGCTGGAAGGTCTTGGAGTCTTGGGGCGTCCTCAACAGTGCCAGGCTCTGGGGGATGGGACACTCTTTGCTGAGTTCAGGGGTCACCCAGGCTGCTCTGGGCTTCCAAGGCGTTCTGTATACCCCTGGGGTTTATGCTGAATGAGGGTTAGTGGGACCATGACAGTATGGGTGTTGCCTGCCTACCCCACACACAGCTAAAAATTTTGGGGTGTAGACACCCACAGACTACACCTGATGCTGGCGGGGTTCCTGGAGCCCCCAGGGCTTCCTCCCAGCCCCCCACTGCCAACACACTGGAAACAGGAAGGAGTAATTGAGGGGTGAATATTCATGAGGCTGGGAGATTAATATGCATAATTATGTAAATTAGACCACAATTAAACACGATTCTCCAGGGAGCAGTTGATGAACACAAAGGCTCGTAATAAAGTCTCTAAGGTTTGAAAGTTTCTGGTGCGGAGCTGGGTGGCACGGGGTACATGGGGTGCAGAAGGGAGGGTGAGCACAGGAGCCTGCCATCCGCCCCCACCCCCCATCTAGAAAGTGGACGTGGACGCTTCAGTCCTGCGCCTGCTTGTTGGTGCAGTTTTACAATAGGGAAACTGAGGCACACAGCATGGCCATGTAGCCAGTTTGGGGGTGGAATCAAGGTTGGACCCTGGGGTCCCTGTGCATAGGGACGGCCCGGGGTGCCAGGAAGGAGCGAATTTGCTGCAGGTGGAGACTGCTCTCGGGGCAGAGGCCGTTAGCTGCCTGTGAGGAGTGTTGGGGGAGATAAGGGCCCAGCCCTGCTTTGCCCCGCCCCTCAGGACAAGGTCCTCTGGTCTCCAGGCTGGTTAACCCCTGTCTTACCATAGAAACCGTTGACCTTCCTCCGAGGCTGCAGGAGCCCGAGCCAGGTGTACCTCGGCCCCCATCCAACAGTCTGCCTACCCTCTGAGCTGGTCAGCCTCCCCAGTGGAGGCCCCCTTCCGGGGAGACCCTACTTCTGAAGACCCTTCTGAAGTCACCATGTCTGACTCAGATGCCCAGTCCTGCATGATCAGACATAGGCCTAAACAAGAGGCCTGGCTATGGGACAGAGTGGGCACAGCAGCAGAGGTTTTGACAGATGAGTAGAAGTCTGCCCTAGACAGCTGGTAGCCACATGACTGAGCTGCAGCGGCCTTTGTAGGAAGTCCCCGGCTGTAGATGGACATGCCTAACCTTATTGCTGTGGGTGAAGGAGGGATCCTGAAGCCTTCTGGGTCCCCTGAAAACTGGGCTAGGCTTCCCTTTGCCTCCTACAGGACTTGAGGACCGACCCAGCTCAGGCTCCTGGGGCAACAGTGATCAGAACAGCTCTTCCTTCGATCCCAGCCGGGTGAGACGCCTAGGTCCCTGAGTCTCCTTTCCTGGGCAGGGGGTGAGGAAACAGCCTCTGGGACAGTTGCGCTCAGCCCCTGGTGTCTCACCCTGCCTGTCTCCCCTAGACGTACAGCGAAGGCGCCCACTTCAGTGAGTCCCACAGCAGCCTGAGTTCTTCCACCTTCCTGGGACCGGGACTGGGAGGTGAGTGTGGCCTGCAGTGAGCCCAAGAGGGCCTCGGGGCACAGCGGCGTAGTGGAACTCCAGACAGCACCTCAGTAGCCCTGGCCTCTGCCCGGCCTGGGAGTCGAGGCAGGCCGTGTGCCAGGTGCCACTTCCCGCATGTTTGGTTGTGAACCTGCTTCGGTGGGGAATGCGGGGACTGACAGGCAGGGTCAGAAGGCCTGAGAAACCGTGAAGGTTGCTATGTTCTAGAGTCCGGAACTGGTCAGCGCTGACCCCGGCTCCTGCCAGCGTGGCCCAGAGTGGCCTCTGCCGTTGTGAGGTGCATGTTCCCTTTTGGGCTTCCTGCTCCGGCTCTTTCTCGGGTGTCCTGCCTGACAGGGCCACAGGGCAGTTCCCACACAGGCCAGCTGTGTCCGGTCCAGCCTGTCCTCTGCCCCCAACCCAACGCCCTGCTCCTGTTCCCCAGGGTGGACCCTGTGAGCTCTGAGGGCTGACAGGGTCAACAGCCTTCAGAATCCAGCCACTCTGGAGGCTGAAGCAGGACGATTAGGAAGTTAGGGCTAGCCTGGGCTACGTGAAGTTAGGGCTAGCCTGGGCTACGTGAGCCCCCCGTCTCAAAACAAATCAGGGCTAGAGAGACAGCTGAGCAGTTAAGAGCGCTTGTTGCTCTTGCAGAGAACCCGGGTTCAGTCCAGGCAGCCCCGTGGTGGCTCACAGCATCCATAACCCCGATCCCAAAGAATCTGATGCCCGCTTCCAGGCACACACGTGCGCAGACGTACGTGCAGGCAAAACACTCATGCACATAAAATAACAACTCAGACAAAGAAAAAGTAACAGAAGAGCATGCAGATCAGTTGGTCCCAGTGTTGGTAGGCTCCTCTTGTCCCCTGTCCTGTATCCAGGGGGCTGAGCAGCTGGGCCTGTCCAGGCAGGACCCTGGCCAGAGGCCTCTGTGACCCCCACCATCTGAGGGGCCCTCCTGGGGTCTCTGGTGACTTCCTTCTGTCCCTTGCAGGCAAGGGCAGTGAGCGGAGCACCTATGCCGCCTTCGGGAGAGACACCAGTGTTGGTGCACTGAGTCAGGTAAACAGAGGCAGAAGGGCGGAGGTGGCCCGACCTCCAGGATGACCCTTGGGGCTGAGACTGTACCAGGGGAGCTGCAGTTGTTGAGCCCCAGCTGAGAGCAGGCTGTGCACCGAAGATTGTCACGTTCACGTCACCTCTCAAGTCCCAAGCCGCTCAGTCGCCCTACCCCACGTGAGGAGCAGATCTGGGCAGCATACAGGATATGGTGCTCAAAGCCCCGTCTCTGCTGCTTCCATGGGGCAGGCCCCAGCATGGGCCTCTGTGCCCCAGGGTGAGAGGGTGCATCCTGGGCGCTGTGCAACAGCGAGGCTTGGGGCCCTGGCCCAGCCCTGGCCTGCTCTTGTGGCATTGATCTCCACAGCTGGTAGGGTCTCCAGACAGGGATCGGCCTGGATCTAGACATCAGCCCCAGCTTCCTGGTGTCCTCATCCCCCCAGGCTGGCTTCCTGCCAGGAGAGCTGGGCCTCAGCAGCCCCGGGCCACTGTCCCCATCGGGTGTCAAGAGCAGCTCCCAGTATTACCCCTCATACTCCGGCAACCCTCGGCGGAGAGCTGCGGATGGTGGCTTAGGTGAGTTGGGGCTGAGGGCGTGGGTATGGTGAGGGGCAGTTGTGGCAGAGACTGACGCCTGGCCTGGGTGCTCCTGAGCCTCAGTGGCCACAGGGGTGCCAGCCCCTGGGATGTGATGAGCTGGGGGCACACTTGCAGTGAGGGCCTCACACTAGGTGCCTAGATCTGCACCTACAGGGTGTGCTGGCCCTGGGGCTGCTGCACCGGCATTGCTGGGTGCGGTGGCCTGGGAGAGGTCTGTTGGGCTGTCCTGACCCCCGGGTTCCTCTGTGCAGGGGGTTCCCCTGTGTTTTCTTGCATCGCGATCTTGGAGTCCCAGTGGGTGGGACCCTGGGTCTTTAGATTTGTTTTTTGAGACAGGGTTTCTCTGTGTAGCCCTGGCTGTCCTGAAACTCACTGTGTAGCCCAGGCTGGCCTCGAGGTCAGAAATTCACCTGCCTCTGCCTCCCGAGTGCCGGGATTAAAGGTGTGCGTCACCTCAACCAGGCTGGGAGCCAGGTTTTCGTGGCCGCGTTAATGAGGCCCCGGACTGCAGTAGGGTCCCCATGAGGGTATGTGGAGAGGGCGGTGGGCAGACGACCTTACTCCCGCTACTGTTCCCAGCAGATACGCAGCCCAAGAAAGTCCGGAAGGTCCCGCCTGGTCTTCCCTCCTCCGTGAGTATGGGTCAGGCCGTCTCTGGCTTGGTGGGTTTTCCATGCTAGGAGCTGTGGCCACATCCCGTGGGTGACCAGGCTTTGAGGGAACATGTGTGAACTGAGCATGCCCCTCTCCGTCAGGGAAGTCCTTCCTCAGGTCCGCCTCACTCCCTCTTGCTTTAGGAGTGGGTTTTTGTAGCTGTAACCTCTTAACAGTGGTGGGGTGGGGGGGTGATGGGCGCCCTGGGAGCTGGGGCAGCCAGGTCCCGTCTGTTCCCCAGCCACACCCACCTGCCAAGGCTGGAAGTGTCCCCGCCCCGCCCACCGACTTGGTGTTTGGCTGGTTGCCCACCCTGGCAGATGGTGGCTGGCCCTCGGAGGTTCACGGCGCCATGCGCCTGTGATTTAATCACATTAGGAAAGGCAGTGTGCTGGATTCTCTGGCCTGGCTGCCTCCCCCAGCCCTGGGGAGGTAAGGTCACGAGTTCTAGGGTGGCCTGAGCTACACGGTGCACCTTGCTTCCTCTGTGTCCCAGGAACCCTGCAGTCCTCATTGATGTCAGCACTAGTGTGGGCCGTGGTGGAGGGCATAGACCAAGGCTCCCTAGAAACACACATACTGGGGAGCAGAGCTGGGATCCGAGACTATGACCAGCAGAACCCAGTTAAGCTTAGTGGAAGTTAACCCAGCAGCCAGCTTAGACTTACTGCCTGCTCCCCTACCAGGGCAGGCCTGAGCAGCCGATCCCCTCCCGAGTCCTGTGCAGGGCAGCCCTGAGCAGCCGATCCCCTCCCGAGCCCTGTGCCAGGGCAGGCCTGAGCAGCCGATCCCCTCCCGAGTCCTATGCCAGGGCAGGCCTGAGCAGCCGATCCCCTCCCGAGCCCTGTGCCAGGGCAGGCCTGAGCAGCCGATCCCCTCCCGAGCCCTGTGCCAGGGCAGGCATTGGTGGTAGACGCCCACTCTGTTTCTCTAAGCTGTCAGAGTTCCAGCCAGTGCCAGCTGGTCAGGGTCGATGCCGTTGGGTGCTCCCTCTGCACCTTCTATGCTGTGGGGGAGCCCGGCCCAGATGCTTGGCTGGGACCCTGCCTCTGTGGCCTAGGATCCTGTCTACCCAGAGGGACAGGGAGATTCCAGCACCTGCAAATGCTAGACAAGGGAAAATCGAGAAATGAGCATTGGAGATGGGGCTTTGTGCATTCACTAGGAGTTTGCTATATGGAGGCAGGCCACAGTGTTCCCGAGAGGCAGAAGCGGTCTGTAAGAGGCGGGGAAGGGAAGTGAGGTCACCAGTGCCTCAGATTCTCGGGCCTGGGTCGGGCCTACCTGAGCAGGCAGGGAGGCGTTTAGGAGGGTGGGGCTGGGAGGACATGCCCCCCCCCTCTTACTGTGCTCTCCGGCAGGTGTATCCGCCCAGCTCAGGTGACAGCTACGTCAGGGATGCCGTAGCCTACCCCTCCGCCAAGACCCCCAGCAGCGCGTACCCCTCCCCCTTCTACGTGGCAGGTGCGTGGGGCTCCCTGGACGGGGGGGGCTCTGCAGAGCCAGGTCCCTAGCCTCACCATCCTCCTCCACACAGACGGCAGCCTGCACCCCTCGGCGGAGCTTTGGAGTCCCCCCGGCCAGGCTGGCTTTGGTCCCATGTTGGGTGACGGTTCGTCCCCTCTGCCCCTTGCACCGGGCAGCAGCTCTGTGGGCAGCGGTGCCTTTGGGGGCCTCCAGCAGCAGGAACGCATGGTAGGTGCCGTGGGCGGACCTGGGTGGTGCCAACACCCGCCTGGTCCTGCCCACCCCTCACCCATCGCCCTGGTCCCCTCAGAGCTACCAGCTGCATGGATCTGAGGTCAACGGCACGCTCCCAGCTGTGTCCAGCTTCTCCGCCGCCTCTGGCACTTACGGTGGAACTTCGGGCCACACGCCGCCTGTGAGCGGGGCTGACAGCCTCATGGGTGAGCTCACACTCAGGATTCCTGGGTGGGAGCCAAGGGGAAGGAATCGGAGCTCCGTGGAGATGGGACACTTGCTGGGCTGCAGAGCTGGAGGGCGTGGGCTCCTCCTTTTGCCACCCCAGGTTGGCCCTGGAATGTTAGAACAGGCCCCATGAAAAGTGGATCTTCCACTTTACTCTGGGGGAAACTGAGGCAGAGGGAGCCTTGTTCGTCTGGTGAGCAGGTGTCAGTGTTAGGCAAGACTTGGACACTGGTCACCGCTGCCTGTGCTGACCCTGGGGAGGTGGGTGTCATAACAGGGAGGGTCCCATCCAGTTGGCGGGATGGAGGCTCCCAGCGCGGGGCTCACCTGTCTCCCCCAGCAGGTGCCCGAGGGACTACAGCCAGCAGCTCAGGGGACGCTCTTGGGAAGGCACTGGCCTCGGTGAGCAGGGGCCTGGGCTGGTGGTGGCAGAGCGGGGCTCCTGGTAGCCTCGCGGTGGTCCTGACCCCGGCCCTCTGTCCCACACCGCAGATCTACTCCCCAGATCACTCCAGCAATAATTTCTCGCCCAGCCCCTCGACGCCTGTGGGCTCACCCCAGGGCCTGCCAGGTGTGTATGGGACGGGCATGGGAGCCGTGAGTGGCCTCAGGGCTGTCCCCAGTCGGTAGCCCTGGCCAGGTAGTGCCGTGAGGGTGAGATGGGCTTGAACCTGTCAGACAATCGATAGACCCCGATGGTTGACCGGGGGCTGGGCAATGGTGAGGCACACCACCCCGGGGTGGGTGGTGGTGGGGCCGGGGTCAGCTAGGGCCGGGGGAAGTGGGAGCCGGAAGCCTCTACGAGTCTGGGGAGACTGGGGTCAAGAGCAACGTGCTCTGCCGGGTGTGGCACACACCTTGATCCCGCGCTCGGGAGGCAGAGGTGGGGATCTCTGAGAGTTCAAGGCCCACCCTTCGCTTGGGTTCGGAGCCGTGGTCCTAGGTGTGGAAGGACGGAGAGGAACTGCCCCTGGGGTCCCTGCTGGCACCCGGAAGCTGTCGTGTCAAGGCTGGTTCCTCGGGTCGGGTGTGGGGTTTGAAAATGGAGCAGTCTCTGGTGTCTGTGTGGCTGTCGGGCATCTCTGAGGGCATGCAGCTGTGGGTCTCGCTCCTTCTCTGTCCCCACCGTCTTCCTTCATGCCTTTCCTTCCCCTCCAGGGACATCACAGTGGCCCCGGGCAGGAGCGCCCAGTGCCTTATCTCCCAGCTACGATGGGGGTCTCCATGGCCTGGTGAGTGTCCCTTCCCTGCTGGCTAGGCACCAATGCCAGTACCACAGAGTACGGAGCCCTTCAGGGGGAGAGGTCGCCTCAGTGTCGGAGGGGCGGCTTCGAGAGGCGGTGGCTGAGCCTTGGGAAGCCCGGGTCTTAAGGAGGGGTGGGGACAGAGGGACCTGCTGCTGGGCCGGGGCTCACCGGGCATGTGTGCAGCCCTCGCTGGCACCTCAGATCTTGGCCGTGGTATGTCCACCTGTCACCTCTGTACTCAGGAAGTGGAGGCGAAAGGGTTAGGAGGAGTTAAAGCGTCTTCAGGAGTGAGGCAGGGGGATTACAGGTTTGGCTTCAGCCTGGGCCACAGAGGGAGACCCTGTGTGCAGCGTGTGTGCGTGCACACGCACACGCGCGCACATGTGCACGCTCCCCTCAGCGCCTTCTCTGCCCACACTCACAGCAGAGCAAGATGGAGGATCGCTTGGATGAGGCCATCCATGTCCTTCGCAGCCATGCCGTGGGCACCGCTAGCGATCTCCACGGACTTTTGCCTGGCCACGGGGCACTGGCCACGAGCTTCGCAGGCCCCATGCCACTGGGCGGGCGGCATGCGGGCCTGGTGAGTGTCAGCCTGGGGCAGGGGTGGGTGGCACGTGGGGGCCCTAGCCACCCTGACGTGTCTGTCCTCCATAGGTCAGTGGAAGCCACCCTGAGGATGGACTCCCCAGTGGTGCCAGCCTTTTGCATAACCATGCCAGCCTCCCCAGCCAGCCCAGCTCCCTCCCTGACCTCTCCCAGAGGCCGTCTGACTCTTACAGCGGTAAGTCCCAGCGGGAGGGGAAGGAAGGACAGAATTACTGTTGTTCCGAGGCCGGAGGAGTGACGCGGCCCGGGTTTAAGCTGCTGAAGCGCGCACACCCGAACTGGATGCACAGTGGTGTGTGCCTGGGCCTCCTGCGCCCAGGAGCTGCCGTTGGCAAGCCCCGGGTTCGTGAGAGCCTGGGCCTCAAAACTAAAAGCCACAGTGTTGGGGACGGACGTTGTTCGGTTGGTGCTTTTCACGTGAGAGCCTGAGTGTGCACCTCGTAACCCGTCACTGAGGAGCCGGAGGTGGGGGTGGGGGGACACCCAGCTTAGCGGTAAAACAGCGAGCTCTGGGTTCGGTGACAGTTGTCTGGGGGCCGGGTTAAGTGACCAGAACAGGGCACTTGGTGGACGTCTTTCTCTGCTCTCTGTACTTACACGTGCCCACATGTGCAGACACGCGCACACACACGGACTGTCACTTGCCACCAAGTGGCCAAGAGCAGTCAGCGGTCTAACTATTGTCATATCCTCACGGTAGCCCGAAAGCTTGGGACCGTTGTGTTCTGATTCAGTCTGGGACACTGAGTCCCAGCAGGGCCAGGCTGACTCCTGGCGGGGAGCCTGCTTCTCAGATGAGGGCCTGGGACAGGTGCGGTTCCCACGGTGGCTGTCAGCAGGGTGGTGGGGGCAGTTCCCTACCGCAGTTTTAGGGGACATTAGGGCCAGCGGGGTGTAGTTTAGGGCGAGTGTGGGAAGGAAATGGGACGGTGTCTCAGGGTGCCAGTGATGCTGAGTCTGGGAGGTGACAGGCGGAGGCTCCCTCCGGCAGGAAGGTGTAGCCTGTGCAAGGCCCCGGCCGGCGGAGCCTAAGAGAGCAAGGGGCATGGGGGAGGGGGGGAGAGGGGGCTGTGGCGGGCCAGCGTGCAGGGACCTGTGGCCTGTGGGAGCATGCGGCCAGTGGAGGACTGAAGTGTCCCACCTGGAATTCGCAGGTGCCTTCTGGTAGCCTTAGGGATGCCGATGGTGGTGTTAAGGGCTGTGTGGATATGGGGTGGGAGGCCAGGGGTGACGTCCCGCAGGAGAAGCCCGGTCCCAAGTGTCAGCTGTGAATGGTCTTTTCCAAGTTCCCCTCGGCGCCTCCCAAGCTGGCCCGTGGATCCCCCAGGTTGCTTCCGCACCCAGCATTGTGTGTAGCTGAGATGACCTTCAACTTCCCATTTCTTTCTGAGGCCTCCCAAGTGCTGGGGTGATGGCATGTGCCACCACATCAGCGTTAGGGTTTTAGTGTTTTCTTTTAGACACCCTCACCCTGTAACACAGCAGGGTTTTGAACTTGTGATCCTTCTACCCCCACCTCCACGTGCTGGGGCGATGGGTGGGTACACGCTCTCTGGCTCCTCCTGTAGCATTCCACAAACTCATTCCCTGCCCCAGAATTGACCGCAGGGTTTGTCTCCCCGCCTGTCAGAGCTGTGAACGTGCAGTCTTCAAGCAGTGCGTGTGTCTGTCTGCAGCCGCCCTGTGCGGAGGCCGGATCCGAGTCCGGCTCGGTGTCTGCAGTCGCCCTGTTTGGAGGCCGGATCCGAGTCCGGCTCGGTGTCGGGGGCGCAGAGTGCGGAGGCCGGATCCGAGTCCGGCTCGGTGTCTGCAGCCGCCCTGTGCGGTGAGGCCGGATCCCCGGCCCGCTGGGTGTCTGCAGCCGCCCTGTGCGGTGAGGCCGGATCCCCGGCCGGCTGGGTGTCTGCAGCCGCCCTGTGCGGAGGCCGGATCCGAGTCCGGCTCGGTGTCTGCAGCCGCCCTGTGCGGAGGCCGGATCCCCGGCCCGCTGGGTGTCTGCAGCCGCCCTGTGCGGTGAGGCCGGATCCGAGTCCGGCTCGGTGTCGGGGGCGCAGAGTGCGGAGGCCGGATCCGAGTCCGGCTCGGTGTCTGCAGCCGCCCTGTGCGGAGGCCGGATCCGAGTCCGGCTCGGTGTCGGGGGCGCAGAGTGCGGAGGCCGGATCCGAGTCCGGCTCGGTGTCGGGGGTGCAGAGTGCGGAGGCCGGATCCGGATCCGAGTCCGGCTCGGTGTCGGGGGCGCAGAGTGCGGAGGCCGGATCCGAGTCCGGCTCGGTGTCTGCAGCCGCCCTGTGCGGTGAGGCCGGATCCCCGGCCCGCTGGGTGTCTGCAGCCGCCCTGTGCGGTGAGGCCGGATCCGAGTCCGGCTCGGTGTCGGGGGCGCAGAGTGCGGAGGCCGGATCCGGATCCGGCTCTGTGTCGGGGGCGCAGAGTGCGGAGGCCGGAGCGCCTCCAGTCGTGGCCTGGGGCAGCAGCGGTGCTGGTGGCCTCGTTTCGCTTTCCATCTTCGTTTATCTGCCCCACGGATGAGGCTGCACCCCGGCCAGGGGCCCCCAGGGCAGC
Source organism: Peromyscus californicus insignis (assembly GCF_007827085.1). NCBI lineage: Eukaryota > Metazoa > Chordata > Mammalia > Rodentia > Cricetidae > Peromyscus > Peromyscus californicus. The sequence goes on from NW_026294492.1 coordinate 54,647,867, forward strand.
CTGGTGGCCGCTGCCCCCCTCATCGCAGGCTTCTTCCAGGACTCGGGAGGGCGGGCGCCGCGGCAGGCGCCAGTGAGATCAAGCAAGAGGAGAAGGCCGACGAGGAGGACGCGTCCGTGGCCGACGCCGCCGAGGAGGACAAGAAGGACCTGAAGGCCCCGCGCACGCGCACCAGGTGCCAACCCTCCCCGTGGGCCACGCACGCACGCACGCACGCACACGCCACACGCCACAGGTGCACACACGTCACACCCGTGCACACAGACCCCGGGAGGCCCCGCAGGCCACCACGCCACCTCACTGTCTCCCTCTGGCCCCCGGCTCCCCTCCCCCGTAGCCCAGACGAGGACGAGGACGACCTTCTCCCCCCAGAGCAGAAGGCCGAGCGGGAGAAGGAGCGCCGGGTGGCCAATAACGCCCGCGAGCGCCTGCGCGTCCGCGACATCAACGAGGCCTTTAAGGAGCTGGGCCGCATGTGCCAGCTCCACCTCAGCAGCGAGAAGCCGCAGACCAAACTGCTCATCCTGCACCAGGCCGTGGCCGTCATCCTCAGCCTGGAGCAGCAGGTGCGAGGTCAGTGGGCGGCCCGCGGCCCGCGCCTCCGCCACCCCCTCCCTGCTGCCCCGCCAGAGCGCAGTGAGCGGCCCTCCCCGACCGGCCCTCGCACCCTCGGGTCCCCAGACGGCCCCCCTGCACTCGCTCTTCCTGTCTGACCCCCTGAACTGACTGTCCATGCTCCTTCCCCACACTGCCGCCGTGATGACCCCGTCCACACCGACCGACCCGTCCACACTAACCCCGTCCACACTAACCCTGTCCACACCGACCGACCGGTCCACACCGACCGACCCCATCCACACTAACCCCGTCCACACCGACCGACCCGTCCACACTAACTCGGTCCACACCGACCGACCCGTCCACACCGACTGACCCGTCCACACCGACCGACCCGTCCACACTAACCCCCGTCCACACCGACCAACCCGTCCACACAGAGTGACCCCGTCCACACCGACCGACCCCATCCACACTAACCCTGTCCACACCGACTAACCCCATCCACACCAACCGACCGGTCCACACCGACCAACCCCATCCACACTAACCCTGTCCACACCGACTAACCCCATCCACACCAACCGACCGGTCCACACCGACCAACCCCATCCACACTAACCCTGTCCACACCGACCGACCCCATCCACACTAACCCTGTCCACACTAACCGTGTCCACACTAACCCTGTCCACACCGACTGACCCCATCCACACTAACCCTGTCCACACCGACTGACCCCATCCACACTAACCCTGTCCACACCGACTGACCCCATCCACACTAACCCTGTCCACACTGACTGACCCGTCCACACTAACCCTGTCCACACCGACTGACCCCGTCCACACAGTGACCCCATCCACACCGATTGACCCCATCCACACTAACCCTGTCCACACCAACTGACCCCATCCACACCAACTGACCCCGTCCACACAGTGACCCCATCCACAAAGACTGACCCCATCCACACTAACCCTGTCCACACTAACCCTGTCCACACCGACTGACCCCATCCACACCGACCAACCCCGTCCACCCCTACTGACCCCGTCCACACCGCCTGACCCCATGCTGGCGATCCCCACTCCCCCACTGACATCACAGCTCTTCCACACCAGCTACTCCCTGCACTGACTGGCGTCCACACTGACGGATCCCACACACCGACTCCCTCACACCTCAGCTGTCTCACGCCAGCTCTTCCCCCACACGGGCTCTTTCCCACGCTGATCTCCCCGACGATGGCCGCGTCCTTACTGTCCCACACCAGCCGCCCCTGCGCGGACTCCGTCCCTGTGCAGACTCCGCCCCTGCACTGACACCCCTCCACAGGGAGTTCCCCTCTGCCGGTGCCCCCTGCCCTGGAGGGACGGTCCCCTTTGACTGACTGACTTCCCACCTTCCTGGCCTTGAGGACCACCTCTGACAGGCCTGGACTCTGCACCCGGGCTCCACTGCCTGAGGACTTCAGTCCGACTGCCCCACCCCAGGCTCTTGCTAGCCTGTCCTTATCCCGGACCTGGCTGTTAGGGGCCAGTGCCCCCCCAGCCCAGGAGCCAGAGGTGCCAGCTGGTGTGGGAACCACCATCACTGCTGACCCTGTCAGGGCCCCGACCTACCCCTCAGAGCATCTTCCCTGACTCAGTTTCCCCATCCCAGATGGTGTTAATCCACCTGCCCAGGGCCGGTAAGGGAGGACCAGAGCTTGGACCTACCCCGCTGCTTCCTTCACCCGCACCCGCCCCGGCCCTCCCGCCTGCCCGCCTGCCCTCCTGCCCGCCCGCCCGCCCGCCGCTGTTAACCTTCTCTCCTGCAGCATGGTGGACTCGGCCCAGCCGCCCACTGTCTCCTTGGCTCCAGGGGCTCTATGGCTGTGGCGGCAGAACGCGCGGCCCACCCTGTGCCCACGAGTCCGCCTCATCTGCTCTCTGTCTTTCATGCTGTGCTCTACCCTGGCTGTCCCCTGCTTGCCACACGCCGCCCCTCACCTCGCACCTGCCGCCCCGTGGACAGGGCTGGCCGCACCGCCACCTAGGGGCCTTTTGTCCCATCAGGCCCTACATGGCCTCAAGGGAAGACAAGGGTCCGTTGGGCACACAGCCTCTGGTGCCCACATGCAGTTTGGTCTGTGCGCTTGTCCTGAGGTCTGGGGCCACTGCCCGCCACCCAGGGGGATCTGGTCCGTCCCAGGGCAGCAGGGGACATGAGTAGCAAAGGCCACGGGCTGGGCCTTCACAGCCTAGGTGCCAGGGTTTTGACTGCCACCCCGCTCTCCCCCGGGAGGAGACTGAGGCACAGGTTCAGCACAGGGTGAGGGGGGCTGTGCCAGTGTGTGCTTCCTATCAGGAAGCCTCAGGCCAGAGGCAGGGACAGGGTCTCAGCCTTGGGTTCAGTCGTCTGTAGCCACTGCAGGGCGTCCGTCAGTGGAGGAGACAGTCGCCCGGCCTGGGAGTCAACGCTCCGGGCCCAGCTAGGGTGCCTGTGGCTCTGGGGCGCGGGGCTCAGGCCTGAGTGCAGTTTGCTCTCATGAGCCCTGGCTCGGTCCAGGCCTCAGCCTCTGCCTTGCAGGGCAGCCCAGCCCTGAATCCTGTCACCCAGAGCCATGAGCAGGGGCAGGGACAGCTAAGAACCCACTGCCCTGTGAGGCTCCACCTCCCCCACATGTGTTAGGGGACAGCGGGCCTCTGGCCTTCCCGCAGACATGGGTCTAAGGACACACAGACAGATGCCCTTAGGGGTGTCGCCGGCACAGGGCACCGGTCACCCCGTCACCCTGAAGAGCGTCTGTCATGCACATCTCCCCAACACTGGCTGCCACCCACGTTGTCACCTCACACATTAGCACATAGCACGCAACGGCCCGGCCCCCCCTGACGGAGGCTCGGTGCTGTGACCCAGCAGTACGGACGAGGTGCTGTCCCTGGAGGAGAAGGACCTGAGGGACCGGGAGAGACGCATGGCCAATAACGCACGAGAGCGCGTGCGCGTGCGGGACATTAACGAGGCCTTCCGGGAGCTGGGCCGCATGTGCCAGCTGCACCTCAAGTCGGATAAGGCGCAGACCAAGCTGCTGATTCTGCAGCAGGCCGTGCAGGTTATCCTGGGCCTGGAGCAGCAGGTGCGAGGTAGGCCGCGCCCGCCCCATCCTGCTCTGCCCTGGCCTCTTGCTGGCCAGGGGTAGCCACGGCACAGTCCCAACCCTCCCTGTCCCCACCTGGGGACCGTCTCCCACCGCGCTCTCCTCCCCCACTCCCCCCAGAACGCAACCTGAACCCCAAAGCGGCCTGCTTGAAGCGGCGGGAGGAGGAGAAGGTGTCCGGCGTGGTCGGAGATCCCCAGCTGGCGCTGTCGGCCGCCCACCCTGGCCTGGGTGAGGCCCACAACCCGCCCGGGCACCTGTGAGCCGTCCCGTGGGTCTCCGTGGGACCAGGGACCACTGCACTCTGCCCAGGGTGCACCAGGACGGTCCTGGATGAGGCGTGGGAGAGGGCTCAGGCTCACCGTGGTGGCGCCGGGGCTCCAGGATCGCTTCGGGGCCTCGGGGCTCCGGGACAGCCCTGTGTCCTGGCCCCAGTAACCAAGCTGAGGGGAGCTCCCCCCTCGATTAACCGAAACTGGAAACAAAAGCAGCATGCTCACTTTTCAGAAAAGAAAAAAGATGCCTTAACTGTGGAAGAGTCGGGCCGCACCCCGGCGACGGGCGGCCGGGGACTGGCTTCTGGTTCAGAGCCACCAGCACATCGTGCCTAAGCGTATTTTTTTTAAGGAGAATAAAAGAACATTAGTTATCAGATTTTTTTTTTAATGTAGACAAAACTTAGCGAGAACGAGGCCTTCCGTGTCTTACTGTTATTTTTTTTAGCTTTCTTTTGAGTATGTTTTGTAAGCAACAAATTTTTGTATAAAAGTCTCCTGTCTGTTGCTGTTTCTAGAGCTCGGTGTCCTATTTCGTGGTCTACGAGGTTATTAAAGTAGCATTCAAAAGACCCAGTGTTGATGGAAGGGTCACGCTGCCTAGGGCCTGGCACAGGGTCTGGACGTCCGGCGTCCCTCCCCGTTCCCACGAGCCCAGAGCCTGCTTGTGCCCGGCACGCGCCGACAGCCCAAACGCAGCCTGCCTCTCGGAAGGTGACTAGTCCCCATGGCCTTGGACTCGATGCTCCTTTTTTCTCACTGCCCTGAATGCTTGGGTAACAGGGTGCAGGGGTCTCTAAAGGGACAGAATCGATGGAGCGAATATATATAGATACATAATTACGTTTGTGGGTTGGGGTATTAGCGTGGCTTAAGGGCTGTAATCTGGGTAGTCCTGGTTCAGCAGTTGCTCAGTCCACAAACAGGTCTCAGCAGTCCCAGTCCAGCGCTGGAGTCCTGGAGGGTTCCTGGGGAACTGCTGGTCTCAGTCTGCACTGGGATCCGGGGAAGTGGGCTCTCACACCAGTGAAGGAAGCCTCAGCCGCAGGGCAGAGGAGCCTGCCAGCCAGAGCGGGCAAGCAGGCGGAGAGCAAACGCGGCCTCCTCCTGTGGGCTGCCGCCGGAGGGTGTGGCCTGCCGCCAGAGGGTGTGGCCTGCCGCCGGAGGGTGTGGCCTGCCGCCGGAGGGTGTGGCCTGCCGCCGGAGGGTGTGGCCTGCCGCCGGAGGGTGTGGCCTGCCGCCGGAGGGTGTGGCCCGGGTGAGGGTCCCGTCAGCAGAGTCCCCACAGGTGTACCCAGCTGCTTGGGTTAGTTGTTCCAGATGTGAAGTTAACTGTACTCAGGCACCATTCACACAGCCGCAGCTGGCTCTTCAGTAGATGGTTCTGGCTCTGGCTTCCCTCGCTCTGTCGAGGGGTGCATGAGTCCCCCTTCCAAGTATCTTCGCCCATTGTTCAGATCCCTGTGGCATCATTTCTTCCCATCCTAGACCCTGGGGAGGATGTTGGTGGGACTACCAAGGACCCCCTACAGCACTCTGGTCATACCTGCTCCATGCTGACCTCTGTCCTCACAAGCTACCCTCCCTTTGGAAACCCCAAAAATCTCCAGTGAGGCGATTTTGGTGGGAACCATGGTAACACCTTGTTAGGACAGATAGTATTCACCGCTCTGGCTCAGGGACTCAGCGCCTCTGGAAGCCTGTGGGAGGAAAGGCTGGATTGGAGGGAACACAAGATTGCCATACCACATCCCTGCTCCCGTGGCTAGTTCTCAAGGTGGACCGGCCGGCCATGGGGGCTCCTCCAGATTCCCTGCCTGCTGGGTTATCCAGGAGCAATCGATCTGCCCTCGGCCTGAGCGTCCAGGAGTCCCTGTGTCCCAGGGGGGTCCACAGACGCCCTGCACACGGCTGCCCAGCTGCAGGACCACAGAGGGTGGACTGAGGTGGTGGCTCAGTTGGTAGAGTTCTGCCCACATGTGTGCCTGAAGCCCTGGGTTCCCAGACCACCTGTGTCCCTCTCGGCCTCCTGAGCTGGAGTTAGAGGGTTGTCACGGAAACTCTACATAGGTGCTGAGTATTGGAAGTCAAGGGGGCGGGGGGTTGTTTTTGAACCTGGTTTCTCTGTGTAACAGCCCAGGCTGTCCTGGAACTCACTCTGTAGCCCAGGCTGGCCTCAAGCTCACAGAGATCAGCCTGCCTCTGCCTCCCGAGTGCCGGGATTAAAGGCCTGCATCATCACCACCACCTGGCTGGTTTTTTTAGAAAAAAATTGCACTGCGGATGTCTGTTTGGCCTGGACCTTGCTATGTAGTGGAGGATAGCCTTGAACTCAGCTCCAGATTCGTCAGTTTCCCAAGTGCTAGGATTAGAGACATGGCGACCCAACTTTGTATTTTTAAATTTTAAGTATATGAGCATTTTGCGTGTACATGTATGTATGTGCGCACCATGTGTGTGCACTGTGACAGCCAAAAGAGGGCATCGTATGCCCCAGACTTGGAGTTACAAGTGGTGGTGAGCAGCCATGTGGGTCCTCTGCAAGAGCAGCCGGTGTTCTCAAGCATGGAGCCTCCTCTCCTGGTCCCACCTTTGTTTGTGGGATGAGGTCTTTGAACCCGGAGCTGAACTAACCTCTTAGGCGGGAGTAGCTCAGCGCTGAGCCTGTGCCTCCTGTGGTAGCAAGGCCCACCCCCGAGATCCCAGCACTGCGGTCTCTGTTGGTTCTCGGCCAAGGACGGTGGCCCAATGGAACCTGCGGTCCCCAGGGAGGTTCCCCCGGGAACTGTGCGGTCCAGGAGGGAGTCCAGCGCTGAGCAGATACCGCATGCCAGTCTAAACACTACACACACTTCAAAAGTGGGGCCCAAGGGACAAAGGACGGAGCTTCCTACGGGCTTTTGTGCCCCTGCATCCAGGTGGGGCAGCCCCAAGTGCTTGCTGGGGGATGTGTATCTGGGGGTGTTCCTGCCTACCTTCTGCTGGTCTTCTCATTCTGGGAGGTCAGACAGGACAGGGACTTCAGCGGAAAGGTTGACCAAGGAGGGCCTGCCCGTGTGCCAACCAGGGGAACCCAAGGTGTCCCGTAAGGAAGATCCGAGCAGGTGGAGGATACCTCCAGTGCAAGCCTCCCCCTCGGGGCCTGCACAGGTCCCTTGCCTGTGTGGCCTGCTAACTCCTGTTTAATCGGATGGGGCAGGCCTGTGGCCCAGTGGGTAGCCTGCTCCTCTAGCTTGCACAAAGCCCTGGGTTCCACCCCCAGCACTGCCTGCCTATGCCAGGCCTGGAGGTGCAGGCCCAGGGCTTAGGAGGTGGAGGCACCTTCTCAAGAACAACAGAGCGTGTGGTTTTGTTCTGTTTGTTGACGTTGTTTGGTTTTTCGAGACAGGGTGTCTCTGTGCAGCCCTGACTGTCCTGGAGCTCACTCTGTAGCCCAGGCTGGCCTCGAACTCAGAGATCTCCCGCCTCTGCCTCCCGAGGGCTGGGATTAGAGACGTGCGCCCCCACCAGTGTGTACGATTAGTCATCACGTTCGGACCCCGGGCCCGAAGTCCCCTTCCAGTGCCTCAGGCCGCCTGGAGACAGCGTCAGGATGGGCTGCGACCTCAGGCTAGACGCCCCGCCCACAGGGGCGGGGCCTAGCGTGTCTGTCAGCCCTCCCCGGAAGTAAGAAGTCAATGTCTTCGGAACCGGCCAGCACGACCGCCGGAAGCGGGTGGTGCGTTTCCCTTCGCGCATGCGCCGTTGGTCCGCACATGCGCAGTGCTCCAGGGCAACGGGAACGGGGTGACCCAGAGTGCCGAGACCCTGCCGCGATGTTGGGCAAGTTTCTGGGCCCGCGCTACCGGGAGTTGGCCAAGAACTGGTGAGGAGCCCGCCCACCATCCCACCCCTGTGCCCTGGGAACATGGGGGAAACTGAGGCTGGGGCAGCTGAAGTACTCCCGGACACAGTGCAGGTAGAGGATCCAAGGTCAGTCTGAGCTGCCCCGAGCCTCAGTTTCCCCAGCCCGACCTGGGGATCCCTGTGCGGTACGGGCGGGTACCCTGGGCTCCTACGGCTCGGGACTCCGGCTTTCAGCCCGGCGCCTTGCTGCTTTTGGCTCCGATTTTGCCTTCTTTAATTTTTTTTTTTTTTTTTTTTTGGAAACAGTGTTTCTGTAACCCAGGTTGGCCTCGAACTCCCGGCAGTCCCCCTGCGTCACACTCCTTGAATACTGAAACCATAGGCACCCACCATGAGTGTTCTGTTTGCATGCATATCTGTGTACCGTGTAGCCTGGAAGCCGCGTAGGCAAAGAGGGCATCGGATCCCCTGAACCCGGAGCTAGAGATGGTTGTGAGCACCATGTGGGTGCTGGGAATTGAACCTGGATCCTCCGGAGGAAGAGGCATCTCTCCAGCCCCTTTCGTCCCTTTTTAAATTTTAGTTTATTTCCACTTACATGTATATGTGAGCGTTTGTGCTCACGAGAGTGCGGGTGCCGGAAGGGTCCAGAAGGCGTTGGATCCCCTGGAGCTGGAGACGTGGATCTTCTGCAAGAGCAGTGAGCTCTCCCAACCACTGAGCCACCTCTCCAGCCCCCACCTCCCGGCTTTTAAGTTTTTTTAATTTAATTTTGATTATTGCTTTTTGCAACGATGGCAGTGAGATTCGGACCCTAGACCCGTTGTCAAGCTAACACCTCTAAGTGACAACCCCAGCCCTCCAAAACGGTTGTCATCCAGGTGTGCCAAATCTGCAGCTGTGGCCCAGCGGGCGGATCCCTCGTTCAGCTCTGTGTGCCAGTCCTCAGCACTGCACATGGGCTTGGCAGGCTGGGACAGGGCCAGCACTTAGGAGACAGGGCAGGAGGATGAGAAATTCAAGGCCAGCCTTGGAGACAAAGGACGCACCTCTACAACAGCAACAACGTGTGCGTGTTATAGAAGTTATCACATTAATACTGCAGTCCCAAAGTCACCCTTCCAATCTCACACGCAATTCTGAGGTCTTAGGGGCCATCCCCGGTACCAGGGGCCTGTCATGGGGCTGTCATCCCAGCACTGGGGAGCTGCAGGCAGGAGAATCAGGAATTCATGCCTGTCCTCTGATGCATCGTGAATTCCAAGCCAGAGTGGAACACATGGAACCCTGTCTCAATAAACAGATGATGGACAGATGGTAGATACATAGATAGATGATAGATTATAGATAGATTATAGAGTAGATAGATGATACATGATAGATAGATACATACATAGAATCATACATACATACATAGGTAGGTAGGGAGATGTAGGGTAGATAGTAAGTGCATCAATGCCAACAACTGTACCTTGCCTGACCCCACAGGATAAGCTGTATAGTATTGGTGATCTCAGTGGACAGCAGCATGAATTTTGTGATTGTTACAGGCAGAGGTCACCTGCTGGGAGACCAGGACGTGGGGCTCACTTGTGGGAGGTACTGTTTGTATCTGAAGCTTGGAGGTGCCAGCCTGTGTGTCTTGGTAGGGGACAGGGGAGGTCAGGTTCTAGCAGTGTAGCTGGGTGGCTGGTATCTTGGTGATCTGCATAGTTGAGGTTCACAGACTCTCTCTTCCAAACTCCACACGGTCCCACTGGCCATGACCAATGGAACCCAGCAGCCTGGGACTGTCACCCGAAAGGGAAGGGTCTTACAGTGAACCAACCCCAAGTCCTGAGCTGACCCAGACGAAGGTTTCATGGCCATCCAGTGCTTGGAATCCAAGTTCTTTTTTTGTTCATTTGTTTTTTCGAGAAGGTTTCTCTGTGTAGCCCTGGCTGTCCTAGAACTCTGTAGACCAGGCTGGCCTCGAATTCAGAGATCCACCTGCTTCTGCCTCCTGAGTGCTGGGATTAAAGGTGTACACCCTCAGGCCCAGCCTTTTAGGCTGGTTGTGAACCAAAAGCAGCCTTCCTGCCTCAGCCTCCCACACGCCCTGTGGTCAGGCACTGGGAGGGCTCTGGACTGTCATCATGGGATGTCGTGGGAGAAGATTCTCAAAGGCTAAGTCACCAGCAGCTTCTAACTGCTTCTGTCCCCCCAGGGTCCCCACAGCCAGCATGTGGGGTGCCGTGGGTGCCGTGGGGCTCGTGTGGGCCACAGACTGGCGACTGATTCTGGACTGGGTGCCTTACATCAATGGCAAGTTTAAGAAGGATGATTAGGCAACCCCTCGCCACACACAGGACCTCCCTGGTGAGTCTGAGTGTTGGGCCTGACTGCTGTGGGTTGGGGGTTCTGGAGTGGTTCTGGAGGGGATCCCTGAGACGTCCCCATACCCCAGGATTTTGGATCCTGGTCACGACCTCAGCTGCTAGACTGGCTTGCAGCCTAGCTCACAGAGCTGGTGCCCACATCTGGTGGGATGCAGACACTCCATTGTACAGATGGAAGCGCTGAGGCTGTCCCTTGCCCCGGGCCTCTTGGGATATGCTGAGGGCATGCAGCACCGTGTGTCTTCAAGCCACACCAAACTGGCTGTTTGGTTATATTGGTAGCTTGTTGCCCACAATACAGTCCTGTGTAGACCACTCATGCCCCAACTTGTGCGTGTGTGTATGCATGTATGCATGTATGCACGTGCATAGGCATGGAAGCCAGGGATTGGGGTGGGTGATTTCCACTATCTGTCTCCACCTTACTGCCTTGAAACAAAATCTCACTGAACCTGAAATCTGCCTCTGGCTAGGCCATTTGGCCAACCAGCAACTTCGTGGGGTCTTCCCGTCTCTTGCAGCCTCCCTCCCTAGAGCTGGGGCTGCGAGCATGCACAGCAGAGCCTGACTTATGTGGTGCCAGAGCGTGGGTCCTCATTCTTACACAGCAGGTTCTCACTCACTGCGCTGTCTCTCCAGCCCCTGCACGCACGCACACCCCTACACCCCTGCAGTGCCCCACACACACACCCCTACACCCCTGCAGTGCCCCCACACACACATACACACACACACACACCCCTACACCCCTGCAGTGCCCACACACACACACACACACACACACACACACACACACACACACACACACAAACACCCCTACACCCCTGCAGTGCCCCCCCACACCCCTACACCCCTGCAGTGCCCACAGAGGCCAGAAGAGGGCTCCAGAGCCCCTGGACCTGGAGTCACTGGTGGTTATGAGCTGCTGTGTGGTTCTGGGAACTAAGTCCAGGTCCTCTCCAGAGCGGCTGGTGTTCATCACTTGCTGAACCGTCTCCAGTGCCAACCACACAGGCGTCTGAACCTGGAGCTCATGCACTGGCTGGACTGGACAGCTACCACCTTCTTGTTTGCCTGTCTTTGGGGGATGGAACTTGGGTCCCGTGTTTCTGTGGCAGGCACTTAGTCTATTAATTACCCTCCCAGCCCTCTTTCCCATCCTCCAGACAAGGGCCTGTAGCTCATGTGACACTGTTGGCATCATTCACAGGGTTCGGGGCCCTGGGCTGGCTCCTTGTGTGCTGAGCTCACCCTGTGCTGTCCCCTCCCAGGTGCCATCCTGCTGCCTCAGGAACAGCTTAGCCCAGTGGAGGATGCCGAGGAAGCCGGACACTGAGGACGCCCGCATCGTCCTGGGGGAGCCTCTGCATTGATGGACACTTGGGCTGCCTTCGTGGGTTTAGCATTAAACCTTGTTCTTACACCTCCGACGCCTGGGTCTCCTCATGCTCCCCCAGCTCCCTCCTCCTTGTCCTCCTCAAGGCTCCCCCAGCTCAGGGGTCCTGTCAGCACCCAACATTTGGACGTCTGGAAAAGTCTTCAATGGCAAGCAGAAATCCTTGCCACACTGAAGTATTTTCTGGATAGAAACGGCACCGTGTGTTCCCTGGGGCTGACTCGTAAGTCACTCAACTTTAATGGCTCGTAAATAGTGTTCAGAGTCCCTGCAGCCTCTGCAGCTGCACAGCAGCCGCCTTCCTGGTTTAGTTGTGCTGAGACAGGGTCTTAGGTAGCCTAGGCTAGCCTCAAACTCAATATGTAACCAAGGCTGCCTTAAACTTCTTACCCATGCCTCTGCCTCCCAAGTGCTAGGACAACAGGTGTGCTCCGCCATGCCTGTGTTTGTGGGGCTGAGAGGCTCCCCAGGGCTTCCTGTGTGGTAAGTGAGAGCTGTCCTGAGCTACAGCCACAGCCCTAGAAAGTGCTGCTTTGGTTATAAAAAATGCTGCCATCCATCCTGGTGCAACACACACATTTTCATCTGAGTTCCAGACAGTGTGGGCGATGTAGTGACGTCGTCTCAGAAAGTCCTGGGTACAGTGGCACCCACCTATCCTGTCAGCTCTCTGGACATTGAGTCAAGAGGATCAAGAGTTCAGGGTTATCCTCTGATACTTGGAGAGTATGAATGTTTATGTGTATGAATGTTTTGTCTACACGTCTGTCTGTGCATCATGTGTTTCTGGAGCTGAGGCCAGAACGGGGTATGAATCCCAAGACTGGAGCCGCTATGTAGGTGCTAGGCTACATGGAACCTGGTTTCAAAAAAGGGGATTGTGGGGACAAAAAAAGAGTTTGGAGATGGCTCTGTGGTAAAGAGCCCTTGTTCTTGCAGAGGACCCAGGTTCTAGTCCCAGCACCTACATAGCGGCTCCAGTCTTGGGATTCATACCCCGTTCTGGCCTCAGCTCCAGAAACACATGATGCACAGACAGACGTGTAGACAAAACATTCATACACATAAATCTTTAATAACAAGACCAGGGCCCGGGAATGCAGGCCTGTTGTCCCAGCTACTCGGGATGCTCAGGCAGGGGGATTGGGAAGTTAAGGCCAGCTTGAGAGATTTAGTGAAGCTTTTGACTTGAGGAGTGGTCCAGCAGGGTCCTCCCACACTTGGAAGGCTGAGGCAGGATGGGAGAGTGACAGCCGGAGCTGTCCCAAACCAAGCAAAAAGGGAGGCTGGGGTGGCTCCATCAGACCTGAGCACCTGAGGTAAGCCTCTGGGTTATTCAGGCGTGGGATTCAGGAAAACGGTACAGGTCAGAAACCAGGCTGGGGATGTAGCTCCTTACCATGTGCGAGCCTCCATCCCCTGCACCACATAACTGAGTGTCCTAGTGCCCACCTGTCATCCCCAAACTGTGGAGGTAGAGGTGAGAGGATCAGTACGGGCATCCTCAGCTTTATAGAAGGCCGGGAACACCCTGAGCTACTTAAGACCTCCTATTAGTCTAATAAAAAAAAAAAATGGAGAGGGGTGATAGTTCAGTAACCTGCTTGCCAAGCAAACAGGAACATGAACCCTTTCCCCAATACCCACAGAAGAGCCCAGCAGGGCACATGCCTGTGACCATGGTGCAGATACCTCCCTGGCCCGCCTGTCTAGGCAAAACAGTGAGCTCCAGGATGAGAGACCGTGCCTGGGAAAATTAGATGGTTCTGGATGGGAAAACGTACAGTTTTTGTTTTTAAATTATCTTTCCAAGACAGGGTTTCTCTGTGTAGCCCTGGCTACCCTGGAACTCACTCTGTAGACCAAGCTGGCCTGGAACTCACAGAGATCCACCTGCCTCTGCCTCCGGAGGGCTGGGATCAAAGTTGTGCTCACCACCGCCCGGCAAGAATAAACTTAAAAAACAGTTTTGGGTGAAGCCGAGTGGTGGTGCACGTCTGTCAACCCAACATTGTGGATGCAGAGGCAGGAGGACCGCAGAGGTATGCGGGGTGGGATTGGAGCTACACTACTGTCGCAATAGGCGAGTATGTCGAGTCCCTGCCAGACGCACACTGCGCAGGTGCAGCCGATCCCAACCCCAGGACAGACGCCTGCCCGGCGGAAACGATTCCAGCGTGCTAAAGACCAGGTGCAGAACGCTCGCTGCTTGAGGAGTCCAGAGCGCAAGCGCGGTTGGTGTCCCACCCCACCACGCTGATTGGCTGTCTCTGTCGAGGCGGGCCATACAAGTGAACGGAGACATCCTGGGCACTCTGATTGGTCGGAATGCCACGGGGCGTGTCCAGGGCGGGGCCCACGAGGTACTTTTGAGCGGAGGAGCGCAGACTGATCCGATTGGCCTCCCCGCCGTGGGGCGGGTCTTGCGAGCGAATAGGGGCGGGACCGAGGCTGCGGCTGCGCAGAGAGGCTCGAGGGCCGTCAGACGAGTCCCACGAGCTGGGAGGGGCGGGGCCAGACTCCGCGACTGCGCAGACGGGCCCCACGCGCGGGCGGGTGGGCGGAGCGGCCCCCCTAGCGGGGGCTGTGAAGCGCGGGGAGGGGGCCGAGCGGGTGGCAAAGCCGGCGCGCGCCCGGCTGGGGGCGGAGGGCGGAGGCCCGCGGGGCGGAACAGCCGCGGCGAGTGGCGGCGGCGGCGGCGGGAACCGAGGCGGCGACGAGCTTGGGGGTCGCGACTTGCGGCATCGGCGGCGGCATCGGCGGCGGCGGGCCCGGAGGCGGGCGGAGAGCCGGGGCGCAATGGAGCGGAAGAGGTGGGAGTGCCCGGCGCTCCCGCAGGGCTGGGAGAGGGAAGAAGTGCCCAGGAGGTCGGGGCTGTCGGCCGGCCACAGGGATGTCTTTTACTATAGGTGAATGAGCGCGCCGGCCGCGCAGGGCCCCAACGGGCGCCTCCCAGCGGCCTCTGCGGCGGCCTGGGCGCCCCGACTGCGGGCCGCGGTCTGGGCCGGGCGACGTGCGTGCGTCCTGCGTGCCGGCCGTGGCCGCTGCGCACGCGCCGGCCTCGGCTCCTCGCCCAGCGCGCGTGCGCCCGGCCCAGCGCCTCGCCTACTGCTCGTGCGCACCGCTCCGCGCCGCTGTCACCCAGCGCGCGTGCGCCGCGCGGGGCTTTGGCCGGCCCAGTACGCGTGCGCGCCGCCCGCCGCGGCAGCCTCGTGGCTCGGCGCCCGTCCGTGGCGCGAGCTTTTGTCCTCTGCGGGATCGGGGACCGTGCGCGCCAGGCGAGGGGCGCCCGGCCGTGGCCAGACGCCGCTGGGAAGCGGGGTGGGGGGGCGGGGTGGACCCCGGGGCCCTCGTGGGGAGTTCGCGGGGGCCACACCGAGGTTCCGGGGAGCAGGGCGAGCTGCCCGGGTGGCTTGATCCCCTCAGCTGCACATTCTGCCTTCTCGTCCCCCCCGCCCCATGCCTCCATTTCTGCGGTTCTTCCACGGCCCTTGCGCTTCAGTCGTGCCCCCGGAAGTCACATCTGCCACAGCGGCTTCTGATCACTGTGAACACCCAGCCTTTCCTGTTTCTGTGTCCATACTTTTTTAAATTTTGATGCGGTGGTGTCTAGGCAGTAGTCTACGTAAACCGGGCTGGCGTGCAGCCTCTCGGGCAGGGTAACACAGCTGTCCGAATTGCAGCCCGCACCTGCTGCTGTCTCCCCTCGGCTTTTGTGCGGTGTGGTGGGCACAGCACCCCGGGCCTTGTGCGTGCCAGGCCGGCACCCTGCCGCTGTACTGCATTCCCAGTCGCCCTTTCCTCATGCAGCCAGAATTGCATGGCGGCTTTGTGGGGAAGTTCTGCGGGCCCTTGGTCTTGTGGAGTCTCAGGTTCCTTTAGGTCTGAAAAGAGGGGCGGGGCTGTTGGTTCCTAAAGGACTGAGGGGTCTTCCCAGGAGGGCTGCTAATGGTGTCTCTGGGTCCCATGTGCATGCGGCCCCACCCCCTTCTTCCTGACTTGTGCAGCCTCGCTGGGGCTTTGTAAAGCTCGTTAACCCCGGTGTTCTGTCCTCTAGAGTCCAAGGACATGATTCCAGCTCTGCCACTTTTTTCCTGGGCACCTCAGGCCTCGCAGCCCTCCAGCCTGCTGCTGTCCTCACCTCTGTCTAAAGCACAAAGTGTGAGAAACACCTGTGCCTGCTGGGGGCTGTGGCCCGGACAATGGGCCCTCCTCCTTTGGGAGTTGGTCCAAAGCCACCTGTCCCCAGGCTGTAATTACCCCACTTACCCTGTCCTGCATATCCATGCCCCAGAACAGCTGCAGATGCCACCCACCTCATTTGTGCATGACATCCTGTCAGTCAAAAGGTTCTTCGGTGAGCTTCCTCACTAAGAACCCTCCCACACGTGGCCTGACACCATGTGCACTCTTCGGCCCGGGAACTTTGTCCCCAGGGTTACTGCAGGTCTACACCCTGCCTGCTGAGGGCAAGCTCGAGCTGCCCAGCTCTGGGTGCATTGCATGGCCTTGTGTGGGTCTGCAGCAGTGCTCAGAAAGCACCCTGCACTGTTTGCCACACACTACATCACAAGGCACCCCCACCCCAGCCGCCACAGCCTTTCTGACTGGGATTTGTTTTGTTTTTGAGACACGGTCTTGCTATGTAGCCCAGGTTGGTCTGGAACTTGGGGCCCTCCTTCCTCAGCCTCAGCTGAGAGGCATGTGCCACCATGCCTGGTTTTGTAGTTTTGTTTTCTAAATTAATACAGCTTTGTTGAGATGATTCAACCTATATGCCAAATTCACTCACTAGAGGGTAGTGGGCTTTGGCGTGTTCACAAAGGTGGGATCACCATCAAATATGACTTTGGAGCATTTGCCATTTTAAAATGAGGCCCCAGGGGCTAAGGCCGGAGCTCAGTGAGTAGACTTCCGCCTGGGGCATAGTTGGCTCCGGTTTGTCCCCATACCAACCACAAAAACCAGGCTTCACTGCCCGTCATCACCACATTCAGAAGGTGGAGACAGGGGACCAAGGTTTCAGTGTGGCAAAGCCTTTGCCTTACACTACCCATGCTCCCTCCCACCCCCTAAGCAGCTGCCAATCAAAGGCCTGTGCCTGGCTGGGGTCCAGCTGATCTGAAGCTTGGGGCACATGTGGGCTGCTCAGTGCCAGCCCAGTGGTTTTGGGACCCCAGGCCCTGGCAGGCAGTGTGGGCTGGGGTGCCTCATTTCTGTGTGGTTCTCACACTGGGGGGTCTCTCCTGGCAGGGTGGGTTCTGGGGGCACTCTGGGATCCTGGTGTGCGTGGGGCATTATCCGTCTGGGCAGGACAGTCACATACAAAGGTTCCCAGCAGACACGACCACCTCAGCTGTCAAGAGGGACAGTGATTGCCAGCAAGATGTAACGTCAGCCCGACTGCCAGAGCTCCCCTGCGCTGAGACTAGGATGGAACCCCGAGCCTTCACACGCTCCCACGCTAGCTCACCACTGAGCCACACCCAGCCTGCCACCACTTGTGACTTTACTGAGAACAGAGATCGTGCAACTATGAAACCAATCCCAGAATATCCCACTCAGCCCTGACAGACCTGCTGCTGGTCCTGGAACACTCTCTATCCTACCCCACGGATAGTACGATGTCCTCAGGGCTCCTCCGTACTGTAATATGTCAGAGCTCTGTTCCTTTTCGTGGCTGAGTAATACTCCAGCATGTAGTGGATCACACAGGCTGCCCTACCTTTTGCTCTGAGTGTTCATCACAGTTGGGATCCAGTTTCCAGAAGACCTAGAGTTTGACTGGGGCAGTTAGGGTTGTCAAAACTATGCCTGTCCTGTGTGCACGGGCCTAAGAGAACACGCTGGTACACGTGTGCCAGCCCACACTCGGGAGTTAAGGAAGCACTGACTATATGGCAAGTTAAGGCTAGCCTGGGGTACATGAGACCCTGTCTCAAAACCAATCAAAGGAAGCTGAGGACTGTGTAGCAGTCCTGAAGCCATGGGTCCTACCTCTAGCAACACTTGAATCCAGGCAGTGGCCACTCAGGAGCTGGAAGCCGCAGGATCAGGAATTCCTTTGTTTAAAATTTATTTATTCTTTTTTTTTCCTTTTCTGGAGCTGAGGACCGAACCCAGGGCCTTGCGCTTGCTAGGCAAGCACCCTACCACTGAGCTAAATCCCCAACCCTTTTTTTTGGTTTTTCGAGACAGGGTTTCTCCGTGTAGTTTTGGTGCCTGTCCTGAATCTCACTGTAGCCCAGGCTGGCCTCGAACTCACAGAGATCCGCCTGCCTCTGCCTCCCGAGTGCTGGGACTAAGGTGTGCGCCGCCACTGCCCAGCAGGACCAGGAATTGTTGGTTACATAGTGAGTTTTGAGACCAGCCTGGGCTACATGAGACCTGTACCCCTACAGATAGGTGGTTTCTGACCCAGGCACCCGAGGGTGCAGGTCCCAAGCCCCGGCTCCCTAGGGCTGTTCTTCCCGTTCGCTTTCCCTATGAGACCCTGAAGCGCGGAGAGCACCCCCTTCCAAGAGTGGTGGGCCGGGGTGACCTGCTCGGGCTGACCAGCCTCCCGCCCGCAGCCCCAGCGGGAAGAAGTTCCGCAGCAAGCCACAGCTGGCGCGGTACCTGGGCGGCTCCATGGACCTCAGCACCTTCGATTTCCGCACGGGGAAAATGCTGATGAACAAGATGAATAAGAGCCGCCAGCGCGTGCGCTATGACTCCTCCAACCAGGTCAAGGTGAGGGCGGTGACGTCAGGGCAGGGGGCGGGCCCTGCGGGTTAGCCACCATCGCCATCGAGTCAGTACCTCGGCTGGCGGAAGCATGGCGCGCATTTGGTTTGGTGGGTGGGAGATCTGCCCGCCTGATCGCCCGCCCAACACCATTCAGGCTCTGGCTAAACGCCTCCCTGGCCCCTCCAACCCTCCGTGGATCCCGGTCGGAGCGGCCCGCTGCAGAGTCTTCTCCCCCCAGGGCAAGCCTGACCTGAACACCGCACTGCCTGTACGGCAGACCGCATCCATCTTCAAGCAGCCGGTGACCAAGATCACCAACCACCCCAGCAACAAGGTCAAGAGCGACCCGCAGAAGGCGGTGGACCAGCCGAGGCAGGTGAGCCCCCGCGCAGTTTCCAGGCGTCCTTCTGGGAGCAAGGAGCCAGCGCCTTGATCGAGATAGGCAGGTTCCCTTGCCCCAGAGCTGCATCCCCGGCCTCTGTGTCTTTGCTTGTAAAGTACTTACTCTTCAGAAAGAATGCCCCGAGCTGGGTGGCTCACCCTTAGCCCAACCCTGCTCAGCAAGAAACCTCCGCTTAAAACAAAAAAAAAAAAAATCAACATAACAAAAGCCAAGGCTCATTTGTGTTTTTCAGGCCTATTTGTGAACACCCCCGTGGCTCCTAGGGGCTGGGATGGATGGATTGGTCACATCCCTCCCACCTCTGCTTCCTGTAACCTTGCCTCTCTCACCCTAAAGCTGTTCTGGGAGAAGAAGCTGAGCGGCCTGAGTGCCTTCGACATCGCTGAGGAGCTGGTCAGAACCATGGACCTGCCCAAGGGCCTGCAGGGTGAGCTGGGGCGGGGGGATGCTGCCCTCTTGACGTCAGTGAGGCGGGTGGTGCCCTGGTGGTGAGGCCTCTTCTTTTTTTAAGGTGTGTTTATTTGTATGTGTGTGTGCCTGTGTGGAGTTCTTTGTACTGCCTGGGTACTGGTTCCCGTGGAGGCTGAGGGCGTCAGATAGCCTGCATCTGGAGTGACAGGCGGTTGGGAGCCCTCTGAGGGGTGCTGGGAAGCATTCCCAGGTCCTCGACGAGATTAGTAAGCACTCTGCTAGCCACCTCCCGGGACTTAGTGTGGAACCCTGGCAAGCCTCAGGCGCACAGATCGCCTGTCTTCTGCCTTTGCCTGGGCTTACAGGCTTGGGCCGCCACGCCAGGCTTTGGTGAGGTCTGTGGACTGACTCCTTGTCTTCTGACAGACTAGCCTAGGGTGAGGTCATGGCTTCCCAGGTGGCAGCCTAGGCCTGTGGGGCGTGGAGCAGCCTGTGCTGGCCGGGCCTGCCCACACTGTCCTCCCCACAGGGGTGGGCCCAGGCTGCACCGATGAGACGCTGCTGTCGGCCATCGCCAGTGCGCTGCACACCAGCACCCTGCCCATCACGGGCCAGCTCTCGGCAGCCGTCGAAAAGAACCCTGGCGTGTGGCTAAACACTGCGCAGCCACTGTGCAAAGCCTTCATGGTGACTGATGACGACATCAGGTACCTGTTGTCCCGTGCCCCGCCCCCATCTCCACAGTTCGTCATGGCAGGGATGCAGGGCAGGCCGGCAACTACCTGGCTTCTCAGTATGTTCTAGAATGGCTGGGGTCGAGGGGGGCGGGGGTAACAGACTGTGAGGTTCAGTCTTGGCTCAGTAACCATGACTACCACAGGCCTGGGAGAATTGGGAAACTGAAGAAGCTGGGTGGGGCTGGACCTGAGTGACAGCCCTCAGGAAGGGTCCAGGCCTGGTCGGGAGTGGCCAGGGAAGGAGAGGACCCGGGTGGCTCTGCGCTCCTGTGTGGACAGGGCTGCTGAGCGCTGAGACAAGGCTCCTCAGCGGGAGGCCCTGGACCCTGAGGGCCTGGCCTGGGTTTCCTGTCTCACACCAGTGTGTCAGGCCAGACAGGGACAAGAGCAGGACCTGGTGGAACTAGATTCGGGGCCCATGGTGGCCCTCAGCCGGCTGTCATCTGTGGTTCCCATGTATCTTGGACCTGAAAAGCTGAAAATGTTAGACCAGCGGTCGCTCAAGCTGATGGGGAAGCCGTCGGAGTTCCTAGAAGGGATGGGTGGTGGCGTACCTGTGGACCGATCACTGGGTTCCTTGAGGCCCTGAGGTGAGGGTGCCCAGCCCGTGTGCCCTGTCAGAGTGTGTCCTTCCAGGAAGCAGGAGGAGCTGGTGCAGCAGGTGCGCAAGCGTCTGGAGGAGGCGCTGATGGCCGACATGCTGGCCCACGTGGAGGAGCTGGCCCGGGATGGGGAGGCGCCACTGGACAAGGCCTGTGCTGAGGACGAGGAGGACGAGGATGAGGAAGACGACGAGCCTGAGCCTGAGCGGGTCTAGCACAGGTACTGCAGGCCGGCCAGGGTGACGGGCTCGCTCCCACCCCAGTCAGGCTGCTGATCTCTTCCCTCTGCCTCTTGCAGATGCCCTGCCACGTCTGGGTTGCAGACGCCTCGAATGGCCTTGCACACTTCCCTCAGCCTTGCCTGGACCAGGTGGGGGCCAGGCCAGCAGGAGGCAGGCCTCCTCCAGCTTCCGGGCCTCGGTGCAGGGAGCCCCTGTGGGCCTCGGACTCCCTTGCCCCTGCACTCGTGGCAAGAAGCCCCACATTGAAAACTGCAGGTGGGTGGGGTGCAGCTAGGAGGCAGCCTTCACCGTGGTCACCCTCCTGCCTCCTCACCATAAGAAGCAGCCCTGCTCGGCACCAAGGAGCTACAAGCTTTGTTGGGCCGCTGGAGGAAGGTTCTGGAAACACGCCTGGCTGTTCCTGTCTTTCAGCGCCACAGGCCAGGGTCTGGACTGCTACCAGGGTCTCGGGGTCGCCAGCCTCCCTGAGCTAGGGCCAGCAGCCAGCCAGGAACTTGCTTTCCTTCAATAAACCGATGGTAGGAACTTAGCCTCTGACTTCTCACTCTGTGTGAGCCACAGCTCTGAGGGCACCTGGAGAACCCACAGTGCCTGCTGCCCAGCCCGCGGGACCCACATGCTTCTGGGCCTCAGGGAGCCTTGGGGAGGGCTCAGTGGTTCTACAGAGCCCAGTGAGTGTACCTGGCCGTCCTCAGTCCCAGCAGGGTCTCCTCCAGGCTGGGCAGCACCCAAGGCTAGAGCTGGCACCTCCAGCCTGCCCTCACCCCCAAGGACCACGCTTCTCACTGGATCGTACCCAGGCAGCCCCTCCAACAGAGATGTCACTCTTCTCTGGGTTCTCCCTAGGGCTGATCATAGTGACCTGTGCCACCCCAGAGGACCCAGGGTTTGTAAGTTCCCTCCAGGACAGGGACTGGTGACCCCAGCATCCATGGGCAGAATGATAAAGGTTTGGCATGGGAGACTTCCAGCGAACGAGGCTCCGTCCTGTATAGCACACTAACCTGTGAATACTTGGGCAGCTCTGGGATGCCACTATCACCCCTGGTGTCCCCTACCAAAGAGGGCACTTTCCCTGTTCTCTCACTAGCCCCCTCTACTGTAAGACTTTTCTTGGACAGGTCTGCATCCATCAGAGAGGACCTGGTCCTGCCCTGGAGACTTCTGCAGGACTTTCCACACAGCCTGCCCAACATAAGCCTCCCCTGTGCCCAGGCTCTAAGTCACTGGTGGCCCCAGCAGGCCCAGGGCAGTACAGCCTGTGGTGGGGCACCCTGCCGTGGGTGCTGGGCCTGCTCCGGGAGGTGGGGATGGGCCCTCTGTCTGCACCCAAGGGTGCACAGGGCTCCCTACTGTCCTTCCACGAGCCCTGCATTTTTCTGAAAGCCTCCTGCCACACTTAACATCCAGCCCACAGACCCCAGGTCCCCCGGCAACCCCATGGCCCTCGCACATGACCACGTGCCCTGCTGTCCATATTTCTGCCCATGGGCCAGCATGAGAACAGATGGTGGTAACGTAGGTAAAGCTTCCCTGGGTGGGGCCGTCCACTGCCAGCGTGTTAGCCGGCCATGGGCGGGAAAACAGGGCTCTGACACAGGCCACAGCCAGGGAGAGGCCGAGAAAGCTCACAGTGGGGGCTGGGTGCGGTGGCTACGCCTTTACCCCCAGCACTAGGGAGGCAGGTGGCTGTGAGTTCAAGGCCAGCCTGGTCTACAGAGCCTGTTACAGGATGGCCAGGGTTGCACAGAGACACCGTTTCAGAAAGAAACAAAAAGCTCACAGTGGAGTTGGAAAGGCAGGGACAGGGAGGAGTGCTCAGAGCTGGGGAGGACTCAGGCTCCGGAGGATCGCCTCTTGGGATGATGGAATATTCTGCAACTACGTGAAGGTAGCTCAGTGTTTTGGTGCTGGGGTGGAATCCAGGGCACCATGCTGGTCAGCCGGGGAGAGGTCCTGGACACTGGTCACTGCAGCCATTTTCAAATGAACCGAAGACTCTCCAAATTTAGCTTTATTATTAGTATGTGAAGCCTGACCTGCCAAGAATCCTCACATGCTCAGAGACCTGCGTGCCAAGGCTGGCGTCAGCATGGCCACCTTGCCTTCCAGAGTGTCCTGCAAACTGCCGCCACACACACCTTTAATCCCGTGGCCCTGGGGCAAAGGTCAGAGGACACGGCCCACAATCGATCGCAAGTTGTCATGCTTGGAGAGCAAGCGCCTTTCCACGCTTTCATCTACTCTGTGCGGGTGCCGTGCACACGGAAGGCAGCGTCGGAACCCTGGGGCTGGAGTTAAGATGGTTGTGAGCCACCATGTGGGTGCTGGGACTTGAACCTGAGTCTACTAGGAAAGCAGTGCTCTAACCACTGTGCCATCGTCACTCCTGCCCTCATTTTTTGTTTTTTTGGTTTTTTTTAAAGATTTATTTATTCATTATGTACACGGTGTTCTGCCTGCATGTGTCCCTGCAGGCCAGAAGAGGGCACCAGATCTCATTACAGATGGTTGTGAGCCACCATGTGGGTGCTGGGAATTGAACTCAGGACCTCCGGAAGAGCAGTCTGTGCTCTAACCGCTGAGCCATCTCTCCAGCCCCCCCCCCCATATTTAGTTCTTTGATGGGGGATGAACCTAGGGCCGGGTGCATGCTGGGATGTGCTCTACTGCTGAGACACCACACCCCTGCTGAAGTGTCCAGTTGGTTTTGTGGTATTTTACTTCACGGGGTTGTTTGTAGGTTGTTCATGCTTGTGTGTGTGTGTGTGTGTGTGTGTGTGTGTGTGTGCGCGCGCGCGCACGCACGCACGCACGTTCACTTGCCGGTGCGCACATGCATGCAGGTGGTACCTCCCGTCAGGTCACTCTCGGGGTTGGCCCCACCGCACCAGGCTTTGACGTGCCTGTGACATGGGGAGGTCACCCCCTCAAGTACCTCGCCCGGTGCCGGCACCCCTGGGTCCCACTCTCATGGCTCCCCCATGCTGTCCCTAGACCCGACTTCTCCCCAGTGCTGGGGTGACGGACAGGCTTGAACCAGTGCAGCCCGTTTATGTGGTGCTGTGACTGGAACCCAGGGCTCCCTGAGTCCCAGGCAAGAGCAAGGCTGGTGCGCCAAGGCCTTTGTTTTGTTGTGATAGTTGTAGACACAATCTCACTCTGTAGCCCAGGCTGGCCTCGAACTCACAGAGACCCGCCTGCCTCTGCCTCCCGAGGGCTGGGACTAAAGGTGTATGCCACCACACTCAGTTCACTTTTCAGTTTTATAACTTAAAAAGTGGTGGTGGGGGGGCTGGAGAGATGGCTCAGCGGTTAGAGCACTGGCTGCTCTTCCAGAGGTCCTGAGTTCAATTCCCAGCACCCACATGGCAGCTCACAACCAATGCGTGTAAAATTAAGTTCAATTATTCTTTTAAAAAACTGTATGTGAAATGCCTGAGTTTATGTCTTTGCACTACACGCACATAGGAGCCCACAGAGGTCCAGTGGGGGTCCGGCGAGAGCACTGGATCCCCTGGAAATGGAAGTGCAAGCGGTTGTGAGCTGCTCCGTGGGTGCTGGAAACTGAACCCGACTTCTGCAAGAGCAGTGAGCAGCGAGCGGCCTCTCCAGCCCCTCACGGCCTGGGCTCGGCCTCAACCGGAGCTCAGCGTTCAGGCTAGGGCTGCTGACCGGATCCGCCGGGGTCCTGGGATTACGCGCACACGGCTGTCATGAGAATTTGGGTCTCCTCAGCCCCCCTCCCCCATCTCCTGGACTGAACCCTGACTCTTCAGAAGCTCTCCCGCCTCTCCCCTCCCCAGAACTTCCTTCTGTGCTCCATCAGCCCACCAGCCCCAGATTCAGAGACCCGGGGGCAGGCAGGGCAGAGGTGACCGGCTTGACTGTGGGCATCCCGACAGCCTCTGGCTGAGAGCACCTGCCAAAGCGGCTGGAAGTTTCTGCCCAGTGAAGGGCAAGGCCTGGAGCTGAGCCCAGGGAGGGGCTGGACATCGGGTGTTAGGGAAAAATCAGTACCTCTCCCCCAGGCAAGGTTTCCCTGTGCAGCCTTGGCTATTGTGGAACCCGCTCTGTAGCCCAGGCTGGCCTCGAACTCAGAGATCCGCCTGCCTCTGCCTCCCACATGCTGGGATTAAAGGCGTGCGCCGCCATCGCCTGGCTTCAACTTCTTTTTTTTTGGATGTGAGGATCAAACCCAGGGCCTCGCACTTGCTAGGCAAATGCTCTACCACTGAGCTAAATCCCCAACCCCTCGACTTCTTAATATTGTTTTTAAGATAGGCTGTCACTCAGTCCTGGCTGGCCTGGCACTTAAAGGTGTGAGTGACAAGACCCTGCCAGCTCCTGACCTTTTAATTAGTGAGGGTGGCTTCTGGGCAGGGGACCCAACACACCGGAGGAATGAGGACGCGCCTCAGGGTTGCAGGCTGTACTCGTGTCCATGATGATTATAAAAGTGACCAAAAGCCACACACACACACACACACACACACACACACACACACACACACGGAGCGGAGGAGCAGGGGCGGCCTGTGCTCACAGACCCCACACAACTGGCCTGAGGTTGCAATCAGCCATAGGCAGGGACCCAGGTCCATCTTGTTCAGCGGCGCTGGGGACAGGGTGGCCATGGCAAGGGACAGAGCCCGCGGACAGGGTTCTCTTCCTCCAGAGCCCGGGCACCGCGGGTGAGGGTGGGTCTCAATGACTGTGGGCAGTGGCTGGTGGGAAGCTACGCACCCCAAAAGCCCCATCCAGGGGATGATGTCTAGGTTTGGGGGTACACAATCCCCTCCACCTCCATCCCCAAGGGGGACAGGAGGCTTGACTTGGGGAAAGGAACCTCAGAGGCTGCCCAGGCACCATGCCAAGAGGTATCGGACCAGGGGATTGCGCTAGCAGGATGCCAAAATGCAGGGTCATCCAAGGGTTCCCCGGGTCATTAGATGCGCTCGGAGTGGGGGCCCTGGCTGAAGGAGGACGGCAGCAGCCGGGAGAGGACAGGCACGGGAGCGGGACGCCACCCTGGACTCGGAGAAAGGTTCCACGCCTGGGGGGGGGTGAGATGGGGCCGGGAAGCACTGGTACCCGAAACCAGAGGGTCCCCAGATGCACAAAGGTACAAGTCCCCGGCTCCTGGAGGGCAGAGACAAGCTGGGGCAGGCCAGGCCCGCAGGAAGGGCCATGGCTGCGCCTTTGGGATGAGAAGGAGTGAGAAAACACCCGGTGTCCGCGAGGCGATCCCTGCCAGGGGGTCCCCGTGGTCCCCAGGGGGAGGAGTTCTCCGCACTCGAAGGGCGGGGGCTGACTTGGGGCGACGGACGCGGGAGGGGACACCACACTTCTGCATGCAGATGAGAGTCCGTGTCTTAAGAGTGGGATGGCGAGGGGAAACAGCGTGACCGCGAGGGGATCCCCGACCGAGGTCCCGAGGGTCCCCGGGAGCGCACTGGGAGGCCGGGGACGGCCGGGGACCGGCGGGGGTGACGGGAAGGGCCTCTGCCGCGCACGCCCACCCCGCTCCCCGGTCCCCCCGGACGCGAAGACCAGGCCCGGAGGGCTCCCCGCTCCTCGGGCGACCCACCTGCGGCGCCTCCCGCACGTGTGAGCGCGCTGGGAGTGGGGGGGGAGGGGGGGGGGAGGGCGGGACACGTGACCGCCGGCCCGGCCCGCGCGTGCGCAGCGGCGGTGCCCATTGTTGGCCGCGGTGACGTCGCGGGGCGGGGCCGGGGCGGGGCGGCGGGAGGGCGGAGGGAGGGAGGGCACGAGCGTCCCGTGCCACCGCCGCCCTCGCCGCCGCCGCCGCAGCCGCCGCCGCCGCCGCCGCCGCCGCCTCGGCCGCCCAGGAGCCGCCGCCAGCCCCGCCACAGCGCCACCGCCCCGCAGCCCCGCGTCCCCGCAGCATCCCCGCGCCGCCGTCCCCGCCCCGCCGCTGGATGCCGGCGGCCGGCGGCCGAGCTCGCAGACGCGGAGGGCGGCGCGGGCGGCGGCGGCGGCGCGGGCCCGAGCGCTAAAGCCATGCCGGGCTCCAGCGGGCAGCCCGACGCGGGCGGCGCGGGAACCGGGACCACGGCCGGCGACCCCGGGCATCCGCGCCCTGTCCTCGCGGGAGCCGAGGATGCCGCGCCCCGGCCGCCACCCGAGCCCGACGACGCGGCCGCTGCGCTGCGCCTGGCGCTGGACCAGCTGTCCGCGCTCGGGCTGGGGGGCGCGCGCCCCGGAGATGAGGAGGGGACGGCGACGCGCGGCGCGGACGGGGCGGCGGAGCGCGGGGAGGACGGGCCCGCGCCCCCCGACGAGCTCGAGACGGCCGTGGCGCCCCCGGTGACTGGCGCGCCCTCGATGGGCGTGGGACCCTCGGTGATGACCGGTGCGCCCTCGATGGCCCTGGCACCCTCGGTGATGACCGGTGCACCCTCGATGGCCCTGGCACCGTCGGTGACCGGTGCACCCTCGATGGCCCTGGCACCGTCGGTGACCAGTGCACCCTCGATGGCCGTGGGACCCTCGGTGACCTGTGCGCCCTGCATGGCCGTGGCAGCCTCGGTGACCGTGGCACCTTCGATGGCCCTGACACCCTCGGTGACCGTGGCACCCTCAGTGACCGTGGGACACTCGGTGACCCTGGCACCCGCGATGGCCGTGCCTTCCTCGGTCGCCCCCGGCGGGCTGCCTCTTCTGGACCCCGACGTGAGCCCCCGGCCGTCTCCCCCAGACGTGTTCGCCAGCTTCGCCCCGCACCCGGCCGCCCTGGGTCCCTCGACGCTGCTGGCCGAGCAGCTGAACGTGATCGGCAGTCGCAAGAAGAGCGTGAACATGACCGAGTGTGTGCCGGTGCCCAGCTCGGAGCATGTCGCGGAGATCGTGGGTCGTCAGGGTGAGTGGCTGCCGTCGGGGGGGCTGCAGGGCCACTGCTTACACTCGTGGGCCGATGTCAGGGGGGTGTGTTTGGGGGGGGGAAGGAACAAGCCCCGGCTCCTGCTGACCCTGTGTGGATGGGACCAGGAGACCCCGGGACACGCCCCGCGTGGGCTCTGGGCCCCGGCGGATTCCTTGGCGCCTTTGTTCAAAGCTGCCGGCTGCCGTAGAAGTTGGGCGCAGCCCAGGCTGTGGCCACTGCCGCCGCCTTTGTCTGGGTTCCTGGGGACAACCACAGCCCATGGGCCAGTAGCCGGGGACCCCCGAAGACACAGACAGGCCCCTCAGAAGCGGCAGCCGGGGCTCAGCGGGGGGTGCTCCCCATCACCACCATAGGCGCGGGGCGGGGCCGGCCCAGATTCGGTAGCCCGGGGAGGGAAGTGTAGTAGCTTAGGAGGTGCCTCCCTCAGCCCCTCGGGGTGCACGCGAGGGTGCTGTCGCCTGAGAAAAGGACTCTAGCCCTAGGCCATGCCCTGAGCTTGAGAACCTGGGATTTATAGGAGGACCCTCCCGGTTGCGGCGCGCCAGCGGGGCGCACCCCCCCCCCAGCCCAGCCCGTCTTGACATGCTGACCCCGGGCGGGCCTAGGGTGCAGGGCTCCAAGCCGCCCGGGGTCCGGGGGTCCCTGCCGCAGCGCCGTGGAGCTGGGGAGCGTGTCTGTCGCCCTCCCCATTGTTCTCTTTGTTCGAAAGCCAGGCTGAGATTCGCACGGTGACATCAGGCCAGCCGCTGCTCATTGGCCCTTGAGCTGCCGGGGCGGGCAGGAGGGTGGTGGGCAGTGCCTGGCCGTGCTCACACCCCCACAGGGCTGGGTAGCAGTGGTCCCCAACTTTCCCCTGCCTTCCGCACCCACAGGTGCCTGCCCCGGGCACCCCCTCCCGGGGAGGGGCGACCCGCCTCGTTGTGAGAACTCTAGGGCGGGGCTCGGGCACCCCCGGACCCTCCTCCTCCGCGTAACCCCTGGAGGAAGCTGGTGGTTTGGACTGCAGGGTCGGCCGTCACCCTCCAGCGGGCGGGGACACCTCAGGGCCACCTCCCCCGGCCCCAGGTGGGTGGGGGCAGAGCCCGTGTCTCCGGACTCTTTGTCCGTGGACCTGTTCCACGCCTGCTGGGAATGAATGGACCGTGCCGGGCCCAGGGGCGCATGGCCAGGGCGAGCCACGGAGTGAGGCCGCCGCCTCTTTGTGTGGGCAGCCTCTGCCCCCCGGGCCGGCTTCCCACGGTCTCCCCTCTAACTACAGGGACCAGTTCACCAGATCTGTTCAGAGTCTGTGTGGACGAGCGCGGAAGCCACGGCCTGTGGTCTTTTGTCCCAGACCCGGCTGCCGCCTCCTCCCGGAGGGGGGAACGTACAGCCCAGCACTGTGGTGGTGGAGACTCAGATCCAGGGGCGCCGGGCTCAGTCCACACCTGCGGTGTGACGGGGACCCAGGTTTTGGGTTGTCACTGGTGGCCCGCAGCAAGGCTGGCCCTGAGTTCACTTCCTGCTGGGGTGCCCCCCGCCACGCGCGTCCGCGCGCACACACACACACACACATGCGCACACACACGCGCACACACACACGCGCGCGCACACACACACACACACACACACACACGAAGCAGATGCTCTCCGGTCCTGGTTCCGTGGGATGCACGGGTGTGTGCTGTGTAAATGGGCTCCGGCGCCCAGGGAGGGCACCCCGAACGTGGAGACGTGACGCCAGCCTCGCTCCCACCTAAAGCAGCCCGAGAGGAAAAGGTTTATTTTACCCTTCCAGCCGCAGCCCGCCCCTGAGAGAAGTCAGGGCAGGACCTGGCGCAGAGGCCATGGGGTGCCCCCGACTGGCCTGCCCCCCATGGCTCGCTCGGCCTGCTTTCTTAGAGCACCCAGGACCAGCACCCTAAGGGTGGCCCCGCCCACCGTGGGCTGGGCCCTCCCCGTCAATCATTAATCACGAAAATCGTACCCCCGGCCAGCCTGGTGGACGGTTGTCGGGGAGTCCCGCTTCCCGGGTGTGCCCAGCTCTGGGTCCAGTCCCTTGACCTGCCCGCCCGTCCCTGTGCTCACCCACCCCGTCCTCCCCCAGGCCGCTTCCCTGAAATGCTCGTGTCCACCCTCTCCCTGGGGCCCGAAAGATGTTCCCGGACATGGCTTCCGCACCTGACCAGAGCAACAGGGAACCCAGGCCCCCTTGACCCCTGGCGTCATGCTGCCCCGAGCCTCAGTCTTTGCAGATGTAGATAGAATGGGTTGGAGGGTATTTTGGGCCACGCCCCCAGCCCCTCTCTGGGGGATTCTAGGCCGGGCTCCACCCTGGCCACGCCCCCAGCCCCTCACGGGGGACTCTAGGCGGGGCTCCACCCTGACCACGCCCCCAGCCCCTCACTGGGGGATTCTAGGCGGGGCTCCACCCTGACCACGCCCCCAGCCCCTCACTGGGGATTCTGGGCGGGGCTCCATCCTGACCACGCCCCCAGCCCCTCACTGGAGGTTCTAGGCGGGGCTCCACCCTGACCACGCCCCCAGCCCCCTCACTGGGGGATTCTGGGCGGGGCTCCATCCTGACCACGCCCCCAGCCCCTCACTGGGGATTCTGGGCGGGGCTCCATCCTGACCACGCCCCCAGCCCCTCACTGGGGGACTCTGGGCGGGGCTCCACCCTGACCACGCCCCCAGCCCTTCACTGGGGGATTCTAGGCGGGGCTCCATCCTGACCACGCCCCCAGACCCACACTGGAGGATTCTGGGCGGGGCTCCGCCCCTTGCCACGCCCCCAGGCCAGTGTCCACCGCTGACCTGCAGCCCCAGCTCTGTTTTTGTTGGTAGCCCAGGCTGACCTCCCTGGGGCAGTGAGAGCTGAGGTGATGGGTGTGTGCCAGTGTGTCCAGCTCCTTGCAGCCTCTTGGTCCTCAGGGCCATACCCAAGGCTGCCGCCTGGGCCAAGGCATGTGGGCACAGCCAAGGGGCAGCTGCTGGCTGCAGCGCGGGGGTCCTTTCCTCGCTCCTCCCCTCCGGGTTCACATGCCTGCCCCTAACTGCACCGGCTCCCGCTGAGTCCCAGCTCTGCATCAGTCCCCCCAGGCCCTTGTCCTGTAAGCCCCGTGTAAGAGCTGAAGGGTGGACAGAGACCCCATCTGTGGGGCTTCCTTCCTGGCTTCCTGTGCCTAGGGGTAGAAGAAGCCCGGGCAGCCAGATGAGGGGCAGCCTGGGGAACTTTGAGGGTGTCAGAACTTTGGGTACCAGCTGCTCCTTTTTCTTTTTTTTTTTTTTTTGTTTTGGTTTTCCAGACAGGGTTTCTCTGTGTAGTTTTGGTGCCTGTCCTGGATCTCGCTGTATAGACCAGGCTGGCCTCAAACTCGCAGAGATCCGCCTGCCTCTGCCTCCCCAGTGCTGGGATTAAAGTCGTGCGCCACCACCGCCGGGGGGGGGGGGTGTACCATCTTCTTATTGGGGTCCCATGGCAGAAGACACATAGCCAGGTAGGGGGCAGGCCCTCAACCCCGGCCCAGGAGATGGCAGGAAACTGGCCTCACTTGGGCTGTGACAGAGGTGTGACTTCCATAGTTGGAGCACCGCTGAGTCCCGGAGGCCCCGGTTCTGGTGGGCATGGCGCCCGCCTGCCCGGGCCTGCTCGGCGTCACATCTGCTGGTCCCGCTGCTCTCCTGTCTGGCTGGGGACGGGAGCATCACTGAGGCCCTCTGCGCTCCGGGTAGTGCTGACAGCGTGCTCCCGCCCCGCCTCCCAGGCGCCCCCGCCCCCGGGAGAGCCCCCAGGGCTGGAGGGTTTCTGGGATTGGAAAGGCCCCCCCACCTGAGCGCTCTGGAGTGTCCCAGAGTTATGGCCCAGGGTCCTGGGTGGCAGACCTGCCGGCCTGGCAGGGGAGGGAGAGGAGCATGGCAGGCGTCCCGTCCCCTGCGCCTCAGCTCCCGCCCCACACACCGCTGTCAGGGGGTCGAGGACCGGATGGGGCTGTCATGTTCGCCCACGCTGGCCTCGAACTCACTGTAGCTGAGCGTGACCTTAGACTCCTGTCCTCCTGCCTCGCGTCACCAATGCTGGAGGGGAGACTGGGTGTCACCAGGTAGCCTGAGCTGGCCTTGAACTCGCGACTGTCCTCCTGCCTCAGCATCCCAGGTGCTGGGACGGCCGAAGCGCGCCACCAGGCTGCCATGAAGGGTGAGCCAGCCCACTGAGGGTGGCGGCAGGCTCCTGACTTCCCTGTTACCCTGGTTATTGCCTTCCCGCTAGGGCTGGGGAGGGACACAGTCAAGCCACAGCTGGTGGGTGTGAATTCTGAGGAGGCTACACCAGGTCTCCGTCATTCATTCACTCATTTCATTCATTCATTCCTGGAGTGGGGGGCGGGGCAGATTCGAGACTGTGCGGCAGCCAGAGGCCGGATGGTGGGATTTGGTTCTCCCCACCGCGTTGGCCTTGGTGATTGGAGCTCCTGTTATCGGGCGGGGCAGCAAACCCCTCTAGTCTAAGCCTCGAGCCAGCTCGCCTTCCCCGCTGCGGCGCGCGCGCGCCCTTCTGACCAATCCTTTGCACCCGGAGATGGAAATGGGGCTCAGGGCAGCAGGTCCATGTGGTGCCTGGGGACGGACGGTGGAAGTGTGTCCAGCTCGGGTGTCCTGGGTCACGTGTCTCCCGTCTTCCTAGGGTGCAAGATCAAGGCTTTGCGCGCCAAGACCAATACGTACATCAAGACGCCGGTGCGCGGCGAGGAGCCGGTCTTCATCGTGACGGGGCGCAAGGAGGACGTGGAGATGGCCAAGCGCGAGATCCTGTCGGCCGCCGAGCACTTCTCGCTCATCCGCGCCACGCGCAGCAAGGCGGGCGGGCTGTCGGGGGCCACCCCGGGCCCCCCCAACCTGCCCGGCCAGACCACCATCCAGGTGCGCGTGCCCTACCGCGTGGTGGGGCTGGTGGTGGGGCCCAAGGGCGCCACCATCAAACGGATCCAGCAAAGGACGCACACGTACATCGTGACCCCGGGTCGCGACAAGGAGCCGGTGTTCGCGGTGACCGGGATGCCCGAGAACGTGGACCGCGCGCGGGAGGAGATCGAGGCGCACATCACGCTGCGCACCGGGGCCTTCACCGACGCGGGGCCCGACAGCGACTTCCACGCCAACGGCACCGACGTGTGCCTGGACCTGCTGGGGGCCGCGGCCAGCCTCTGGGCCAAGGCCCCCCACCCGGCACGGAGGCCCCCCGCCGCCGCCGCCGCCAGCGGCCTGCGTGGGGACAGCGCCCTGGGCGCCGCCAGCACCCCTGAGCCCTTCTACGTGGGCGGCCGCGGGGGGCCGCCCCTGCCGGACCCGAGTCCCGGCAGCCCCTACGGGGGCTCGGGCAACGGGGGCTTCACCTTCGGCGGGGACGGGCCCGGGGCCCCCGCGGGGACGGCCGCCTCCGAGGACTGTGACTTTGGCTTTGACTTCCTGGCGCTGGACCTGACCGTGCCCGCCACGGCCACCATCTGGGCGCCCTTCGAGCGCGCCGCGCCCCTGCCGGCCTTCGGCGCCTGCCCCGCCGCCGCCGCGGTGAACGGGGCGCCCGCGCAGCCCGGCCCGGGCGCGCGGCGCAGCAGCAGCAGCGGCGGGGGCGGCGGGGGCCGCCACCACCCCGCGCCACTCGCCCACGCTGCCCGAGCCCGGGGGCCTCGGCCTGGAGCTGCCGCTGGCGCGCCGGGGCGTCCCGGACCCCGTGGGTGCTGTGCCTTGGCGACCCCCGCAGAGCGCGCTGCCGCCCTTCTCCGGGGGCAGCGCCGCCTTCCCCGGCGGCCCCTCGCTGCCCAGCCCCGCGCAGGCGTCCTCCGCCCTGGACGCCGCCGCCGCCGCCGCCGCCGAGGGCAACCACAAGCCATCCACCACCGCGGCGGCGAACTCCTCCTCCGCGCCCGCCGCGGCCCCAGGGCCCCCCGCCGCAGCCCTGGCTCGCGAGTGCGTGGTGTGCGCGGAAGGCGAGGCCATGGCCGCCCTGGTCCCCTGCGGCCACAACCTCTTCTGCATGGACTGCGCCGTCCGCATCTGCGGCAAGAGCGAGCCCGAGTGCCCCGCCTGCCGCACGCCGGCCACCCAAGCCATTCATATCTTTTCCTAGTGCGCCCCCCCCCCCCCGGCTCGGCGGGGCGGCCCCCGGGGGTGGCGTGGGAGAGGCGGGAGGCAGGGGGGCCCACGCGTGTCGCAAACAGCTTTAACTCCTGCAGCAGGCGTCGAGGCCATCAGCTTGCGGCCCAGCGGCAGCGCCTCCGTTCTTGACAAGTGACAGTATTGAGTGAGCCGGTGGTAATAAAGCCGGAGAATTCTCTGTTTGCACTTTTTATTAAGACACCCTTTCCCGTTTCCGGGGTGATCTTAGAACAAACGAAAAAAAATAACACGATATTTACAACTCTCACTGGATTTAACAGTGTGGATTCTTGTAGAAACTTCCAGAAAGAGGCAGGTGGCTTTGTTCCCCCCCCCACACACACACACACACACACATACACACTCCCTTTTTTGGGGGCAAAGATAGACATTTTGTACATCCGCCGCGGGGTGGCCAGAGGAGGGGAAGGGGAGGGTGTCGAGGGGCGTCCCATCAACAGATTTATAACTTTCGTTTTACTGTGGTTTTTTGTTTTTGTTTTTTTTAAATTAAGACTCAGTGTTGCAGTTTTTCTGTTGTTTTTTAAAAAGGTTTTTAAAGTTTTTTTTAATTGTTATTTTTACTTCATACTTCCTGTGTATATGTAGGGAATTTATATTAGATATATGTACTTTACGGAATAAATTTTAAGAACTAAAATATATTTTATTTT
Source organism: Peromyscus californicus insignis (assembly GCF_007827085.1). Taxonomy (NCBI): domain Eukaryota; kingdom Metazoa; phylum Chordata; class Mammalia; order Rodentia; family Cricetidae; genus Peromyscus; species Peromyscus californicus. Next base: position 54,682,305 of record NW_026294492.1, read on the forward strand.
AAATAAAGCAACGGACCTTTAATCTTTGACAGCTAAATCACTGATTATATATTTGCTGAACTGATTTAAGGGTTTAAAAAAATTGTATCAAGAGTTTTATTTTTGGACTTGACAGCCTTCTTAATAAAGTTGTTTTCCTATATGTCAGCGCTGGCGTCCACGTGGTGTGGGAGGACGGAGACCCTGAGGATAGGCGTCCCCATGGAGCTTGGCCCCATTGCCCTCCAGCCCTGAGATCCAGGCTCCTCCTCCTGACGGTCTGGAATAAAGAGATGGGGTTGGCCGGGCAGTGGTGGCGCAGGCCTGTTTAATCCCAGCACTCGGGAGGCAGAGGCAGGAGGATCTCTGTGAGTTCGAGGCCAGCCTGGTCTACAGAGTGAGTTCCAGGACAGCCAGGGCTACACAGAGAAAAACCCTGTTGAGAAAAACAACAGAAAACTGGGTATTGAGATACAGCCAGCCCTGGTGCGGGCCTGGTTGTGTGGTCCCCCCACCATAATAACAGTCCCTTTACTGTATGGGAAGGCAGCTGCCCCTGGGGCTGTCTGCCTGGTGAGCATGCTGGGGACCCACCATCCACCCCTGAGGTCTGCAGACAGGGTGAGTCAGCCCCTCTCACCCCAGGAACTACCCTCACCCACCAAGACAGGATGAGGAGGGCGTGGCCAGAGTTGGACAGTTGCTGGTCAGTGGACGCCACACACTTATGTACAAAGAACCTGGGATCTGTGACTGGCGGGGTGGGTGTCGTGCTGTTCTGACATCTGGCAACGGCCAGGGAGGGGCTGTGGGGAAGGGTGTGGGGGTGTCCTGTGGGCGGGGGACACAGCACACCTCTATGTAACCCGATACAAAGCGCCCGGCAAGTGAGGACGCCACCGAAGTGCAGCTCGGTGAGCCAGTGGGTTTTCTTGGGGTCACAGGAGTGTGGTGAGGGGTCACTCACAGGAACAGAAGACTCAGAGTCAGCCGCCTCACCAAGGCCACCCCAGCATGAACTGGAGCACAGGGCCCAGCCTGCAGGCGGCCCACAAGCCCAGTGAGTCCTCTGTGCCTGGTCGGGTCAGACACGCCTCCCCCGAACTTTCCAGCTTTGGGACCTGAGTGCACCAACTTCCACCTCCTTCCTGGCTGCATTCCATCTCCCAGGAACTAACACACAGCAGGAGGCAGGCCCACGGGAAAGCTAGGCATGCGGAGGGCTTCTTGGAGGAGGTGACAGGCACTCAGAAGGAAGAGGGGGGACGCCGTACGTGGCATCCCCCCTCATAAGAAAGGGGGTTACTTAGGGCCAGCATCCTACCCTGGGAGCTGGGGGCTGAGGTGTTTGATGGCTTTCCTTACCTCCGCCACACACACAAAGATAAATCCCAAGAACCTCCCGCCAGGACTCTGTCCTGAGGGCGCTCTCCAGACACCGTGAAGGACCTGGAGTTCCCCGGGTGGGCATGACAACACACGCCTTTAACCCCAGTCCTCAGGAGGCAGAGCCAGGCAGATCTCTAGTTCGAGGCCAGCCTGGTCTACAGAGCGAGTTCTGGACAGACGCCAAAACTACACAGAGAAACCCGGTCTGGAAAATTAAAAAAGAACCTGGAGATGATCCTGGCTTAGATCCCGTGGCAGGTGTCCAGGACAGATGGGGCCTGCTTATGTCACCCACCTGGGACCCTCAGGAGGCTGAGGCTGGAGGCTGCTGAGTTCCAGGTCAGCCTGGGCTCCTGAGAACTTGTCTCACGAAAGAAACTAAAAGGAAGAGACGGATGGGTTGGGGCTGTGGCCTGGTAGAGTGCTTACCCAGCATGCACGGGGCCCTGTCACCCCAGCACTCAGGAGGCTGAGACAGGAGGAATCGGGGCCAGCAGTGGGAGCCAGATGGACACAGGAGGCACAGCCTGAAGGGACAGGCATGGGGTTGCGGCCCGCGGACACGCAGTCCTCGGCCTTCAAGATAACGGAGTCCGCCCGGCCTCCCTCCCGGTCTCGGTGACTCCACCGAGGCTCTTTGTCTCTCAGCCCTGGCACACGCAAGGCCACGGAGGCGGGTGGTAGGTCAGCAGGGGAGTGTGGCCATGGCCGCAGGGTCACCCGGGGGCACAGGACAAGTAGCCTCGATAAACTGCAGAGGGGGGTGCGGGAGGGGGTGCGGATGACAGCGTCGAGAACCGCCGCAGTTTGGAAACCAAGGTAAGGTGACCCACAAGAGGCCGAGGACTTAGAAAGAGGACAGGGCACGTGGGCGCCCAGGGAGAGTTCCAAATGGCACCGTGACCCTGTGGCACCCCGCCGGAAGGGGTCTGGGTGTTGGGGGGCTCCACCTTCTCTTCACTGAAGTTTACAGTTTGGCGTATTTTGACCTTTAGGCTCCTGGGTGTGTGGCTGAGTGTATATTGGTGGGGTGGACATGCCACAGCGCTCCCGCGGAGGTCAGAGGTCAGCCCGAGGCAACAATGCACTGAACTGCCGAGCCGTCTCACTGACACTTTAATCTGCTGTACTTCTTGACTTCTTTTTAAGGAATTATTTTATTGTTTTATGTGTGTGTTTACCTGCATGCCTGGGCATCATGTGTGTGCAGTGCCTGCAGAGGCCAGAAGGGGGTGCTGGGTCCCCAGGACTGGAGTCACGGGCGGTTGTGAGTCCCGGGTGGGTCCTCTGCAGGGGCAGCCAGTGAGCACCTGTAAGTCTGTCCAGCCCCTCTTTCTTTCTTCTTCTTTTTTAAAGATAGATTCTCACTCACCATGTGATTCTAGTTCAAACTCACTATGACCTGGCTGTCCTGGATCTCGCTCTGTAGCCCAGGCTGGCCTCCAACTCACACATCTGCCTGCCTCTGCCTCCAGAGTGCTGGGATTAAAGGAGTGCACCACCACCGCTGACTTCTTGGCTTAAAAGATTCATTTTGAACAGTTGGAGAGCTGGCTCGAGGTTAAGAGTGGGTCTTGCTCTTGCCAAGGACCCTGTTTGCTTCCCAGCACACGCCGGGTACTTCACAACCACCTGTGATTCCACGATGCTCCCGTCTGGCCTTGGGCACACAGTCGGCATACAGTCACACAAAGGACACACAAACAAATTAACATAATTTTTTAAATCTTGTTTTTATTGTTTTTTGTGCTAGGCAGTGATGGCACACGCCTTTCATCCCTGTGCTCAGGAGGCAGAGGCAGGAGGATCTCTGTGAGTTTGAGGCCAGCCTGAGCTACACAGAGAAACCCTGTCTCGAGAAAGCAAAAAAGCTTTAAAAACTCTTCTTTTAAACGTGTTTCTCGGTGCAGTGCTGGCAGAGGCCAGAGGGGGATCTCCTGGAGCTGGAATAACAGACAGTTGTGAGCCACTTAACGCAGGTGCTGAGACTTGAACTCGGGTCCTCTGCAGGGGCGTGAGTGTTCTCAGCCACCAGGCGTCTCTCCGGCCCATGTCAGTTACTTGATGTGCATGCCCGTGGAGGCCAGAGGACAACAGGCAGGGGTCCTCTCTGAGGAATCAAACTCCAGTCGGCAGGCTTGGCAGCAAGCTCCTGTGCGGCTGAGCCATTCTGCCGGCTCTTTTCACTGTTTAGTCATTTATTTATTTTTAATTTTCCGAGTCAGGGATTCTCGGTGCAGCCCTGGCTGTCCTGGAACTCACTCTGTAGCCCAGGCTGGCCTCGAACTCAGAGATCCGCCTGCCTCTTCCTGAGGTTACAGGCGTGCGCCACCACGCCTGGCGGCTCTCTTGTCACTTTGCAACAAAACCTTTGTGTGTGAGTGCGTGAATGCCACCGCGTGAATGCCACCACGTGCGTGCGGAGGTCACAGCTCAGCTGCTGTCTTGTTTGCTCCGCCTCAGGAGTTCTGTCTCCACCCGCCCTCTCCTGTAGGACGCTGACTGTGACACACTGCTCCGCCCAGCGTCGTGGATTCCAGGCGTAGGGCAGGATCCTTACCCACCGTCTCTTTGGTCTTCCTTCGACTCTGAGACGGGACATCCCTGAGGTCCCTAGCCGCCTCCTGAGTGCTGGGGTCACAGGCCCGCACACCTTGTGCCACTTCCAATTTCTTTGACATCCAGGTGTGGGCACTGTGCCTGCTGCACACACACAGCTCATCCAGAATCAAAGAGCGGGCCTGGGGAGATGGCCCAGTGGTTAGAGCACTGGCTGCTCTTGCCAGAGGACCAGGGTTCAATCCCCCAGCACCGTCTGTAACTCCAATTCCAGGGGATCTGACACCCTCTTCTGAGCTCAGTGGGCACCGGGCATGCACATAAGCAAAACGGCATACACATTAAATAAAATAAATAAATCTTAACCCCAGCACTTGGGAAGCAAGTGGCTCTTTGTGCATTCCAGGGTAATCAGGGTGACATATTGACACCCTATAAGACAGACAGACAGACAGACAGGGCCAAGAAGAGGCTCGGTGGATGAGGGTGCTTGATACCAAGTCTGAGGACCCACACGGTAGAGGAAACAACTTCTACAGATTTGTCTCTGCGTTCTGCAGCTGTCACGGTACCCCCCCCCACACACACACACACAACAAAGTAACAGCTTCAGACATGTCCCCAGGGACCTGAGGACACTCACCTAAACAGAGACAAGGACACACTGCATGGGCTCATCCTGAGCACAAGGGAGCAGGACCCCCACGTGGAATTGCTCACGGTGGCTAAGTTATAATAAAGCCAAGAAGCCACCCCGGACAGTCACAGGGCCCAGCCAGCCTCCCCAGCCAGACACTCGGGAGGTGGAGGATCAGGAGTTCCAGTCCAGCCTCCCTACGTAACGAGTTGGAAGGTCGGCTTGGGCTTCATGAGACCCGGTCTCATGAAATGGGGGTGTGGGGGGATGAGAATATTTGAATCTACCCACTAACCCCTGCGCCAGCAGCAAGTACTTTATTTTTTCCTTACTGCTTTCTTTCTCCCTTTCCTTTCTCTTGAGACAGGGTTTCTCTGTGTAGCCCTGGCTGTCCTGGGACTCACTCTGTAGCCCAGGCTGGCCTCGAACTCACAGAGATCCACCCGCCTCTGCCTCCAGAGTGCTGGGACTAAAGGTGTGTGCCACCACCGCCTATTTTAATTTATTTTTTCATATATGCATGTATTTGTAATTTGAATCTGGTAAAACTGTTCTTGGTGTAGTTCCCAGATGTCACGTGCAATATCCTTAAACCCACCAAGGCTGCCCCGTCCTCTAGGAGTTCAAATGGAATGCGGGAAACCTTTTCCTTGCTAAATACAGTAATTTCATGATGAGTGGGGGAGGGGGTGCAGCCTTGGGTTATACAAATATCTCTCCTGGGCCTGGGAGACGGCTCAGCCGTGCAACCTGAGTTCAATCCCCAGGACGCGCATGGTGACCCACACGATGGAGAGGGACGGGGACTCCACCGGTTCGTTCCTGACCTCCCCACGGCTCCCGTGCCTGTACACGTACACGAGGCAAATAAGTACTGGCGTTTTAATTTATATTTATTTAAGAATCCTATGTTAAAAAGTTCACCCGCCCCGAGGCCAGCCTGGTCTACAGAGCAAGTTTTAGGACAGCCAGGGCTACCCAGGGAAACGCGGTCCCTGGACCGGGCGGGCGGCGCGTCTTCTGTCGCCCCCGTGTGGCCAGAGCTGCACATAACACCCTGCCCACAGCCGCCGCTTGCACTTCCAACACGTGCCGCGAGGTGGCGCCGTCAACCCGCTGGCCAGGTCCTCCGGACGCGTCCGGGACCCCAGGGGTTCTCTTGCCCCGACTCTGACTGCTGTAACAGGGATGGGGTTTTAAATCTCAATGAAAAACTTTCTCCAGACAGCACCTCACTATGTACCCCTGGCTGCCCTGGATCTCGCTCTGTAGCCCAGGCTGGCCTCGAACCCGCGGACATCCTCCTGCCTCCGCCTCCCGAGCGCTGGGATTGAAGACGGGTGACACTATGTCTGACTTCAGTAGAAAACCCTGTGGTTTTGTGTGACGGTGTATCGTGTGCGGAGTCCAGGCTCTGAGCGCCTGGCATGGTGACAGGCTGAGGCAGGAGGATCTCTGGCAACTCCAGACCAACTCCTTGGTCTAAAACACAAACACGAAAAGAAGATGGTCCGTCTTGGCGGCTCAGGGGCTCCTGAGTTAGGTTCCCAGAACCTACGTGACGCACCTGGGGCGCCGGCCTCTACCCCTCGGGAAAAGTAACGATTTTTGTAATTGCCAAAAGGGCCATGAGGTGACAATCGGGGAGCAGCTGGGGTCACCTGGGAAACATCTCCCTGGCTTTGGGGTCTAACGTGGGTAGGAAAAAGATCCATTCTCTTCAAATACGTTTCTTTTTGTTTTGTTTTCCAAGACAGGGTTTCTCTGTGTAGATTTTGGAGCCTGTTCTGGATCTCGCTCTGTAGCCCAGGCTGTGGGCCATCCCCGTCTGGATTGTTTCTTTTCTTTTTAAAGATTTATTGCCGGGCAGTGGTGGCGCTCGCCTTTAATCCCAGCACTCGGGAGGCAGAGCCAGGCGGATCTCTGTGAGTTCGAGGCCAGCCTGGGCTACAGAGTGAGATCCAGGACAGGCGCAAAGCTACACAGAGAAACCCTGTCTCGAAAAACAAAACACAAAAAGCAAAAACAAACAAAAAAAAAAGGGAGCGAGCACACCTTGCAGACGTGGCGGGCGGTGGTCAGGGCAGGTGGGAGCCGCAGAGACACATCACGCAGACGGCACTCCCGTGAAAAGTTTTATTATTAAAGGAGGAAGGGGAGGGAAGGGCGGGGAGGGGGGAACGGAGGGGAGGAGTTTTCTCTTAGAGGGGACTTGACCGGCCAGGGGCGGGTCTGAGTGTGCACGGTGGTCCCTGGGGAGGCCAGAAGGGGGAGCCGGGTCCTCTGGAGTTACACGTGGTTGTGACCCTCCGTGTGGGCGCTGGGAGTCGAACCCGGGTCCTCTGGAAGAGCGGCCAGTGCCCCTCATGCCCTGAGCCAGGCCCTGGTTTCTCAGAGCGTGCGCTGCGCGGGCTGCCTCACCCTCGGAGCCAGGGCTCCGCCCTGACCACGCCCCCAGCCCCCTCACTGGGGGATTCTGGGCGGGGCTCCACCCTGACCACGCCCCCCCAGCCCCTCACTGGGGGATTCTGGGCGGGGCTCCACCCTGACCACGCCCCCAGCCCCTCACTGGGGGTTCTGGGCGGGGCTCCGCCCTGACCACGCCCCCAGACCCTCACTGGGGATTCTGGGCGGGGCTCCACCCTGACCACGCCCCCAGCCCCTCACTGGGGATTCTAGGCGGGGCTCCGCCCTGACCACGCCCCCAGCCCCTCACGGGGGACTCTAGGCGGGGCTCCACCCTGACCACGCCCCCAGCCCCTCACGGGGGATTCTAGGCGGGGTTCCACCCTGACCACGCCCCCAACCCTCACTGGGGATTCTAGGCGGGGCTCCACCCTGACCACGCCCCCAGCCCCTCACTGGGGATTGTAGGTGGGGCTCCACCCTGACCACGCCCCCAGCCCCTCACTGGGGGTTCTGGGCGGGGCTCCGCCCTGACCACGCCCCCGCTGAGTGGCTTCCGCCCTGACTCCGGCTCTGTCTCCGCAGAGGGTGTCGGTTACCCAGGCTGGCCTCCTCTCCGCCTGCTGGAGTAGGACGGCTGGCCTGTGCCAAGAGTCCCAAATTCACCCCCGTTTTCCCTACCGTTTACATAATGAGGAATCCCGGCATTCGGGGATTCACACAGCCACGTCACTCACGGTTGCCATGGCAGCGTCCGCCGGCAGCTGCGGGCTCCTGTCCGGCTCCGGATTGGACGTGTCACGTGTTTGAAAGCACCAGTGAGGTGTTCCAGGGTCACCTGTTGCTTCCGGAGTGCTGGAAACAGAGTCTTCCTTCCTGTGTTAGATCCCCTCAGACACAGTCTGAGCAGCGTCAGCTCAGGCCGAGTGAGGGTTTTACTGCTTTTTGTTTGTTTTCTACCCGAGGCAGGTTCTCTGTGCAGCCTCGGCTGGCCTCGAACCCACAGATCCGCCTGCCTCTGCCTCCCGAGGGCTGGGATTAGAGAAGGCCGTGTTTTGTCTTCTTTTTGAGACAAAGTCACATTTTGTCTCCTAGGCTTGTCGAAAGCTCATAGTAATCCTCCTGCCTCGGGTTCCTGAGAATTGGCGTCGCAGGCATTCGTCCCCAGGCCCAGGTTAACAGCCCCTTCCCTTGCCCACGATGTGCGTGAGCGCCGGTGCCCGTGTTAGTGGGGGGGTCACAGGACACCTTCTACCACGAGAGTCGCAGGTCAAACTCGGAGCCTCAGTTTACCTTTCCCAGGGAACCATCTTGCCAGCCCAGGATTTTTTTTTTTATTGTTGCTTTTGTTTCGTTTGTGTTTTTGAGGTAGGGTCTAGCGTAGCCCAGGCTAGCCCGGAACTAACGCAGTATGTGGTTGGGGATGGCCCTGAAGGTCTGCTCTTCCCACTCCTCAAGGCCGGGCCGACAGGAAGTGTCACCACCACACCGGGTGGACAGTTTTGTTTCTTGATCTCCCTGCTAAGCCCTCGGAAGACAATTCCCGAGTTTCCGTGGGCGGCGGAGTGGGCTAGCCTCCTTGGTTGAAGTTCTCTCTGCCTAGAAATAAATCGCCCTGGGAGGTTAGGAATTAATGTATTCTGTAGTTAGTTTATTTTTAATAAACCACCCGTTGTGGGCTCGGGGCGTGGGAGATTCTCACAGATCGCTCCGCTCAGACGCCCACGGGCGGATGGAAATAAGCACGTTAGGTAGGTCATCCAGCAAGACAGTCACTCGGGTGGGCTCCCTGCCTTCTGTCCTGCTCTTACCCCGGAGGGGCGCATTCTGGGCGCACACACACGTCAGAAGTCACCCAAGCTTGGCCTGCAGCCCCACAGTCAGAGGTGGTGGCTTGCCCTGTCCCGGCCCTTGGAGCAGTGCTCTAAGTTTACTGCAGGGGTGGGGGGAGGAAGGGGTGGGGGCTGCGGCCGTGGTGGCCGGGGTGAGGAAGGGGTGGGGGCTGCGGCCGTGGTGGCCGGGGTGGGGAAGGGGTGGGGGCTGCTGCCGTGGCCGGGGTGAGCAAGGGGTGAGGAAGGGGTGGGGGCTGCGGCCGCGGGCGGGGTGAGGAAGGGGTGGGGGCTGCGGCCGCGGCCGGGGCGGGGAAGGGGTGAGGGCTGCGGCTGTGGCCGGGGCGGGGAAGGGGTGGGGGCTGCGGCCGTGGCCGGGGCGGGGAAGGGGTGGGGGCTGCGGCCGTGGCCGGGGGTGAGGAAGGGGTGGGGTCTGCGGCCGTGGCCGGGGTGAGGAAGGGGGTGGGGTCTGCGGCCGTGGTGGCCGGGGTGGGGAAGGGGTGGGGGCTGCGGCCGTGGTGGCCGGGGTGGGGAAGGGGTGGGGGCTGCGGCCGTGGTGGCCGGGGTGGGGAAGGGGTGGGGGCTGCGGCCGTGGTGGCCGGGGTGAGGGTCGGTTCCCGCTGGTCCTGGAGACCTGGGCTTCCTGACCAGCACCCCGGGGTGGATCTCGGCTCCTGTAACTCCACTGCAGGGCAGCGGCGCCCTCCTGGCCCCGGCAGGTACTGCACACCCATAGCACTCACACACATAAGTAAGAATAAAAAGAAATGGATTTTGACGGCAGCGGTGGGGCACACCCTTAACCCCAGGCAGGAGGATCTCTGTGAGTTCGAGGCCAGCCTGGGCTACAGAGCGAGATCCAGGACAGCCGGGGCTACCCAGAAACCCTGTCTCAAAAAAAGAGAGAGAAAGAAGAGAAATAGATTTTAACTGAGGGGCTGCCGTCCACTTCAGGCAGATGTGCAGGGTGAGGCCATGTGGTCCAGGCTGTGGTGGGGCGCAAGTGAGGAGGAGTGGTTTAATTCCTGTGCTCACTGAGCTGTTCGGATTTCAGGACATTCTAGGCCCGGCTTCCTCTCTCTCCCTCGGTCTCTCTTCTCTCTTTCTGAGAGAGAATGTCTTATAGCCCAGGCTGGCCTCAAACTCACTATTGTAGCTGAGGTTGACTCCTGATCCTGCTACCTCCACCTCCAGGGCACCGAGTCGGCAGGAGTGTGTGTCACCACAGCTGGTTTATGTCCTGCTGGTGAAGGGACCCAGGGTCTCCTCAGGGCGGGCGAGTGATGTTGGTGTTTTTGTTTGGTTTGGTTGGTTGATTTTTGGCTTTTCTAGACATGGTTTCTCTGTGTAGCCCTGATTGTCCTGGATCTCGTTCTGTAGCCCAGGCTGGCCCCAAATTCACAGAGATCCACCTGCCTCTGCCTCCCGAGTGCTGGGATTAAAGGCTTGTGCCACCACCACCACTTGGCTTAAAGATGTGTTTATCCTTACTTTTTTTTGTTGTTGGTTTTTTTCGAGACAGGGTTTCTCTGTGTAGCTTTGCGCCTTTCCTGGAACTCACTTTGTAGACCAGGCTGGCCTCGAACTCACAGAGATCCTCCTGCCTCTGCCTCCCGAGTGCTGGGATTAAAGGCGTGCGCCACCATCGCCCGGCTGTTTATCCTTACTTTATGGGCACAGGTATTTTGTCTGCGAGCATGTCTGGGCACCACATGTTTGCCAGTACAGTGGAGGCGGAAGACGAATCGGATCCCCTGGAACTGGAGCTACGGGTGGCTGTGAGCATCCATGTGGGTCCTCCGCAAGAACAGCCAGGTCTCCGACCAGCCGGGGGATCATGTTTTGCCAGCAGGTTGGTTCTAAGTGCTTGCTTGAAAGAAGATGACCGCCACAGGAAGTGGCCCTGTTGGGAGCTGTGGTCCTGCCGGAGGAAGTGTGTCACTGTGGAGGTGGTCTGTAAGGTCTCGTACATGCTCAAGCCATGCCAGGCAGACCACTTCTGTTGTCTTCTGGTCAAGATGCGGCCAGCAGCACATCTGCCCGCAGGCCGCCACGTCCTGCCATGACGGTAATGACTGAACTTCAGAAACTGTACGCCAGCACCCCAATGAAATGTTTTCCTTTGTAAGAGTTGCTGGAGCCGGGCGGCGGTGGCGCACGCCTTTAAGCCCAGCACTCGGGAGGCAGAGGCAGGAGGATCTCTGTGAGTTTGAGGCCAGCCTGGGCTACAGAGCGGGATCCAGGACAGCCAGGGCTACACAGAGAAACCCTGTCTCGAAAAACCGAAAAACAAAAAAGAGTTGCTGCGGTCACTGTGTCTCTTCACAGCAATAGAAATCTCAACTAAGTCAGGCACCAGGTGGGAACAAGACACACACACACACACCACATACACACACACGCACCACACACACACCACATACACACATACACACACACACACCACATACACACACACACCACATACACACACATACACACACACATACACACACACATACACACACACACACACCACATACACACACATACACACACCACATACACACACACACACCACATACACACACACACACACCACATACATACACACACACACACACCACACACACACACACCACATACACACACACCACATACATACACACACACACACACCACATACACACACATATACACACACACATACACACACACACACCACATACACACACATACACACACCACATACACACACCACATACACACACACATACACACACACACCACATACACACACACATACACACACACACACCACATACACACACCACATACACACACCACATACACACACACATACACACACACCACATACACACACACATACACACACACACACCACATACACACACATACACACACACATACACATACACACCACATACACACACACCACATACACACACACACACACCACATACACACACATACACACACCACATACACATACACACATACACACACACATACACATACACACCACATACACACACACACAGAGGAAGAGAGACAGACACACACACATATATAGAGAGAATCCTTGCCTTTGTCTGTCTGAGCCCAGACCCAGCTGTTCCCAGTCACCCATCCCAGTCCTTCCCAACAACAGACACACACGAGTGGACCCATCACGGAGCACCCAGACACTGGAGGATTAGGTAGCTGTAGATGTATCCAACCTTCTTATTAAATAAGAAACACAGAACCAATGCAAAGAAGAAAGCCAAGAGGTCAGAGCTAAGAGCTAAAACCTTACCCTTCCTCCTGCGGTGGTCCTACCTCTCCGAACCAGAGCTACCCCTGTGTTAAAGTCTTTATATAGAGTTCCTGTCCTGCCTTCTCATTGGTTGTAAACCCAACCACATGACCGCCTCCTCACGGCCTGTCTGTATAGGCCTCCAGGTTTTCCATGATTGGTATTGAGATTAAAGGCATGTGTATCCAATAATGGCTGTATCCCTGAACACACAGAGACTTACCCAGCTCTGCCTACCAAGTGCTGGGATCACAAGCGTACGCCACCACTGCCCTGCTTTCCTATGGCTTGCTAATAGCTCTGACCCCCGGGCAACTTTATTTATTAACATACAAATAACATTTTAATACAAATAAAATATCACCATAGGTAGCTGTGAACAAGAACGAGTCTCTTGACACCACAGCATGGAGGGAGCCTGAGGACATTGTGCTTGGTGAGGGGACCAGACACAACCGTGTGGGACTGCATCATGACAGGGAATGATGGTCAGGGCACTCCGCTGGGTTCGGGGAGGAGACAGGTTGGTGTAGACGAGGAAGCTGGGGAACCGCGTCTACACAGATGTCTACACAGAGCTGTGATGGAGAAATGTCAACGAAAGGGCAAATTGTAGCTCCACAACAAACACCCCCAGCTTGGCTGGTATTTTCCTTCTGCTTTCTCTGCTCCACTCCCAAAATTCCTTCCCAGTCCCCAGGGCCCCCTAAAACCCCACCTGCTCCACGCGGATCCCGTTGCCCCTCCCTGCTATACAAAGGAGGGCGTATGACTTTCAGATCCAGGGCGTCCACCGCCTTCACTTGAAGTGACCACTCCTGGGGTCTGTGTGCAGACCGCCTCTCCCCAACATCCACACAAAACAGCTGATCTCGTGTCCTCTCCCAGTAAAGCCCAAGGTGGATCTGTGAGGGCCGGGCCCTGAGGAGCAGGCTCTGCCCGGGTGGGGGGTGGGGGGGAGGTGGAGGGGGGCCCCTCCTTCAGTCCATTCTGCCGGCTGTCCCTCAGCCCTTTCCGGTGTCTAACACACACCCCGCCCCAGCCCCACTCTGGCTGAGTGCCCCTCCCTGTCCCCTCCCCACCCAGGGTCCTCCGGTGAGCCAGATGACAGGCGTGCGTTCCTGTGACTTGCGATGCAGCCTCCTCAGGTGCTGGTGCTTGTGCGGCCCCGATCCTCCCGCCTCTGTCCCCCAGCTCCTTGTTTTGATGATGGAGGCCACACGCCTTAGGCATTGTATCTTTCCTCCTGAGGATTTTCTCTTTGTTTTTGTTTGTGTGATGGTTGTTGTCAACTTGACACATGCCAGAACTGAGGAACCTCCATCAAGAAAACACTTCCATCAGATTGGCCTGTGGGCAGTTGATGTGGAGGGTCCAGCCCACAGTGTGTGGGGCCACCCCTGGGCAGGTGGTCCTGGGTGCATGAGAAAAGAAGCTGCTGGGCCCCGATGTCACACACCTTTGACCCCAGCACTCAGAGGCAGAGGCAGGTGGAACTTGGTGAGTTTGAGGCCAGCCTGGGCTACATGGAGACTTCTAGGACAGCCAGGGCTACACAGTGAGAGCCTATCTCGAAGATAGATAGATAGATAGATAGATAGATAGATAGATAGATAGATAGATAGATAGACAGACAGATAGAAGTCGAGCGGCCAGGAGGAACAAGCCAGGCAGCAGCCCCCTCCACGGCCTCCGCTTCAGCTCCTGCCTCCCGGGTCCCGCTCCGCCGTCCCTCATGACGGACTGTAAAGTAGAAGCCAGACAGACACTGTCCTCCCCCATCTGCTTTTGGTCACTGTGTCTGTCCCAGGAGAAAGCACATGAGAACACACTGAAGATGAGTCTAAGATACAGTTCCCTGAAGCACTGAGGACACTGTTCCAGGTTCTCAGTGAAGTGTCCTGGGCCCTGAAGGGGCCAAACGTGTCCTGATCTCACCCATCTGTGCAGGAGCATCTCCCCGGGTGACAGGCACCCAGGATTCCCCCTACCGTGTCCCACAGCCCTTTTCCTGAGGACCCTCATTTAAGTGAACACCTCCTGTTACTGCTCATTTCAGGTTACACACCCCCACTTCTGGTACTAATTGTTACAAGGTGAAAATCTAGCTCACACCTGCCCAGGACTATTGGAGAAATTATTCAGGCCACTCCACGTAGTTAAAAGGGAGATTTATTTAATGGCGTAACTTACAAATGAAGGGATAGGTACATTGAGGGTTCTAGGAAAGGCACAGCGCCATCCGGCCGTTCTCTGGAGAACTCTCCTTGGTCCACCTCTAGTGTCCGGGGCCCCTAGCAGGAGAGAGCGCATCCAGATCTCGGGTCTTCAGGACCCTCCCTTGGCCCCGCCTTGTAGGCGTGATAGTTACGGAAGCCTCAATGGGGGTTGGAACTTCCAGATCAAAGCTGGAATGGCTACCCACTGCACAGGACAGGCCCCTGGCAGGCATTCCTCCCAGCCTTTGTCCAAAGTGAGCCTGAGAAAACCAGGTGTGGTGGTGTGCATCTGCCCCTGTGCTTGGGGGAGGCTGAGGCAAAATTGCCTCCAGTTCCAGGCCAGCCTGGGCTAGGGATAAGATTATGTCTGAAAACATACCTGACATCTCAGCCCCCAGGAGACAGGGTCAGGTGGGTCAGGAGTTCCAGGTCAGCTTCCAAGTATTGAAATGAGTTTCTGTAGCTGGAATCTTCTTTGGACCGCCAACCAATGCCCAAATAGACACAGACTTATTATTCATTATGAATGCTTGGCCTTAGCTTAGGCTTGTCCCACTCGCTCTTTTAACTTAACTTAACCTGTTTCTCTTCATCTACATTTTGCTTCAGGGCTTTTTATCTTTCTTTCATTCTGTATGGCATACTTTCTTGCTTCCTCTGGGTCTGGCTGGCCCCTGGCATCTTCCTGGCATCTCTTTCTTTTTTTTTTTTTTTTGTTTTTCGAGACAGGGTTTCTCTGTGTAGCTTTGCGCCTTTCCTGGAACTCGCTTTGGAGACCAGGCTGACCTCGAACTCACAGAGATCCGCCTGCCTCTGCCTCCCGAGTGCTGGGATTAAAGGCGTGCGCCACCACCGCCCGGCCTGGCATCTCTTTCTATCTCTTCCCCAGCCTAAATTCTCCTCCTACTTACTCACCTTGCCTGGAAGTCCCACCTTTACCTCCTTCCTCGCTATTGGCCATTCAGCTTTTTATTAGACCAATCAGGTGCCTTAGGCAGGCAAGGTAACACAGCAACACATCTTTACACCATTAAACAAATGCAACACATCTCTGCATAGTTAAACAAATATTCCACAACAAGTTGCAGACCAGCCTGGGCTAAGATCACCCTGATTCCTAAAGACGAAAGAGCTGGAGAGATGGCTCAGTGCTTGAGAGCACTTGGTGCTCCTGTAGAGGAGACAGATTCGGTTCTCAGCACCCATATGGTGGCTCACAACCATCTGTAATTCCAGTTCCAGGGGCGGGGAAGTCTTGACACCCTCATCTGGTCTCCACAGACACTAGACAGTCATGTGGTGCCCAGAGATACATGGAGGCAGAACACTCACACATATAAAATAAGTAAATCAAAACAAACAAACAAACAAAAAGAGACAGACACCAGCTTACAGGGACATGTTTTCTTTAATGAAAATCCATCAGGGCCCAACAAAATTCTAGCTTCAATAGTCAGACCAAAAATCAAAGAAAGCCCCCAGTGTGTCCACCCTCCATGGACGCCAGCTGTAGCAAACAGACGCCGAGCCCAGGTCCCCAGCACCCTGCAGAGGTCCCCTCAGACACTCATCGGACACTCTGCAGCAGGCGCAGCCCGTGGCGCAGGTGCTGGTGGATGGCGGGGGTGCATCCGTGGCTCCGCAGGACATCTAGGGAGTAGGAGATACCCGGACTGGGTCCTCCTGGCTCCCAAAGGGTGAGCAGCAAGCCTTCGCCCTCCCCACTCAGCACCAGCTGGGTTTGGGATGTCCTGAAGCTGACCTGGGAGAGAGTGACACTAAGGACAAGAACCAACCGTTCGCCCCAGTTCTGACCCTGGGGGGATGGGCACAAACACTGACGTGAGGACTGCACCCCCGAGATAAGACTCAGGCCGAGGGCTCCTTGGAATTAACAGAGAAACCGGCTCAACTGGGGGTCCCTCCACCCCAACCCCATCACCCTGGTAACACACACACACAACTTTCCTTTATTCTCTCTTTCCATTTAATTTACTATTTGTGTATGTTTGGGCATGGGTTTGACGCAGGGTGTGACCTCTGGGTTTCATTTTTTTTTCAGAGGTCACATAGTCCCTGGTGTCCTGAATGCTGGCTCTCCACAGCCCCGCCGTCCTGGTCATTTACCTGCACCGTCCCATTGCTGAAGAGCAGGACCAAAGCCTGGGAGTCGGCAGCGAAGGTCAACAGGGAGAAGTCAGGAGAGGCAGGCGCCACAGGCGTGGACACAGTCCCCTCCTGCGGGGACACGCTGGGTCAGGGTCCCTCGGTCCGCACCTCCCTCCCGTCCCTCCCCACACTGCAGACCCTCACCTCCCGCAGGCGCCTCTGCATATAACAGGCAAAGAGCCGCAGGACAGCCAGCTTGGCCCGAAGCGGGCTGGGGACGTCCCTCAGGGCGAAGGTCCACAGAGTCCCTTGGTCAGCTTGGTAGGAGACATGGCTGGGAACCAAGGATCTGAATGAGTCTCTGGCCTGGACGCCCCATGCTCGGGGGTGTCTTCCCACACAGCTGCACCCCATTGATGCTCTGAACATCACTGTGCCTACGATAACCTTGGCCAGCGAGGGCGCTGGCCACCCCAGAAGCACCGCTCATTGCCCAACTACATCAGATCTGGGCTCTTCTCCTGTCTCCATAGAAAGGGCCGCTACCCTCCTGGCCAGCCCGGCCACCTCCTCCCTCACACCAAGAACACTATGGTAAAATATCAGGGCTTGGGAGGTGGGTTCGGTGGCAGAGGACCCCTGAGGCTCCGGGGTCCATCCTCAAGAAAAAGAAAAACTGAAACCAGTCACGGGGCTGAGGAGAAGTCTCAGCAGGAGAACCTGACCCCAGCACGCAGGTCTGTATCCCTGTACCAGGAGTCGGGTCTGTATCATTTAACCTGGCCTGACGCTGTCTGATGTCAGCTCCCTTGTGTTTGGAGACATTGTGTTTCCCTGTCTCACGTAGCCCAGGCTGGCCTTGAGGTTGTTATGTAGCTGAGGGTGACCCTGAACTCTTGACCCTCCTGCAAGGGAACCCTGGGCCTTGTGCGTGCCCGGTGAGCACTGTCTACGGAGCCGCAGCCTCTGACCTCCGTGAACATGGCTTCCCCAGTGACACGCGACAGCGTGTTATCAAAAGTCCCCTCTCCCGCCTCTGCCGGGTTTCGTCCCGTGGAAAAGAACATGACGCCACCTCCTGGTCCGTTTCACTGTGCCCTCCTACTGGCCGATGCCCAAAGAGTAGTTGAGGAAAGAATCAAGAGAGGTTGGGGTGGAGCCTGGTTCCCGGGGGATGCGAGCCCCACAAATTACCCTCCTGGGGGGCGCAGGGCCATGTGGGAGCCGTCCCGAAACAGCACGCCACTGCCCCCATCCGACAGCTGGTAGCCAAAGCCGTACTTGAGGGAGTAATCCACCCACTTGGGGGCCCAGAGGACAGGCTGCTGCTCCCCTGGGGGGTCCTGTGCAGCTGAGCGCAGGGGAGAGAAAGGAGCCAGGGTCAGGTACTGGGCCAGGCTGGGGAGGGGTGGGGCTGGGGAGGGGTGGGGCTGGGGAGGGGTGGGGCTGTGCTGGGCTGTGGAGGGGTGGGGCTGGGGCTGGGCTGTGGAGGGGTGGGGCTGGGCTGTGGAGGGGTGGGGCTGTGGAGGGGTGGGGCTGTGCTGGGCTAGGGAGGGGTGGGGCTGGGCTGTGGAAGGATGAGGCCGGGCTGTGGAGGGGTGAGACTGGGCTGGGGAGGGATGGGGCTGGGCTGTGGAGGGGTGAGGCTGGGGCTGGGCTGTGGAGGGGTGGGGCTGGGCTGTGGAGGCGTGGGCTGGGGTTGGGTTGGGGCTTTGCTGGGGTGTATCGGGTGGGGCCGTGGCTGTATTGGAGGGGGGCGGCTGGGGTGAGGATGCAGTGGGCCTGGGCTAGGGCCGCTCTAGGCTGCCTCAGCCTCGCACCTTTCGGTGGCGGTCCTACCCATAGGTCCTGCGTCCAAGCAGAGATGCATTTTCCTGGCTGCCGCCTCCACCTGAGGTGCCAAGTTCCCCTTTGGGTCTGTTGAGGGAGTCACACAGGTGCCCAGGCAGCCCCGGACCTCCACCAAAGCGGGAGCCCCCCCATCAGCCGGTAAGTCCCTGTCCCGAGCATCTGCAGCCCCGCCTGGGCTGAGGCTCTGTGCTGCTCACCCGCCAGGTCGGTCTGCAGCATCCCGAGAGTGAGGAGGTGGACGCGGCTCTCAGCGCAGAGAGGAACCCCTTCCTGAGACAGAGGTGTTTGGAGAGAACAGAGGTGAAGTGTGGCTCCCACCCCTGAGGGAGCCCCCAGAGCCCAGCACCCCACTTTACACAAAGAACAGGTTTCCTCTTCAGACAGCACCTGCCAGCTGCATGACGTCACAGCAGGCACTCAGTGAGTGTGGTGGAAACTGATGTGAACAGGGTCCCCGGGGCTCAGAACGCTAGGGTGGGGGGCAGGAGCTGGAACAGACCTGTCTAGAATCCCCAGAGAGGGGCTGGGGGCGTGGCCAGGGTGGAGCCCCGCCCAGAATTCCCCAGTGAGGGGCTGGGGGCGTGGTCAGGGTGGAGCCCCGCCTAGAATCCCCCAGTGAGGGGCTGGGGGCGTGGTCAGGGTGGAGCCCCGCCCAGAATCCCCAGTGAGGGTTGGGGGCGTGGCCAGGGTGGTCTGAGGTCTCTAGAGTAGACAGATGGAGGCTTCAGTCCGGGCGTCAGAGGCCTACAAGTTCCCAGGCCTCAGGAACTACTCACCTCACGGCTGGACTCCATGCGATCAGGTTCTGTCCCTTCCTCTCCAGGGCCTGAAGCCTCTTTTGGGGTGAAGGGACCTGAGGGGAGCACAGGATTGGGGGACAGTGATCACGGGAACTCCTGCCCCCCCATCCACCTTTGTCGGGGCCACGGAAGGAAGAGGCCGAGGAGAGGGGCGGGTGGCAGGTCCGAGGAGGCTGGGACGCGCCGGGCAGAGCTACTCACAGGGCGGCCGGCACCGGGTCAGCAGGAGCCGGCCCACTTTTCGGAACAGTCTGCCCAGCGGTGGCGGGAAGGCAAAGACGGGCGCGCTGTGGCAGGAGTGTGCGGGCAGCCGCTCGGGGGTGAAGCCCTTAGGAGGCAGTGAGCTCAGGGTCAGCCGGGTCTGCAGGTCCCGGCTCCCCGGGCGCACCGGGCACCCCTCACCTGGGTGAAGAAGTCGTCTTGGAGTAAGTGGTCCAGGCTGGGCCGCTCGGCAGGGTTGGGCGCCAGCAGCCGCGTGATGAGGCTGCGGGCGCTGGGCGACAGGTGCGCGGGCTCGGGGGTAGCGGCCGTCCCGGATATTCTGGTACATCTCCGACAAGGGTGCCCCGGCAAAGGGCGGGGTGCCTGTCAGCACCGTGTACCTGGGCCCGGGTTCGACAAGAGTGAGTCGGTCATTCCCGGTGTGCAGGGAATGCTCACACTTTGCACACCTGGAATGCTCACACTTTGCACACCTGGAATGCTCACACTTTACACACCTGGAATGCTCACACTTTACACACCTGGCCACACCCCCGTACTCTGGTTCCCCCACCTCCACACCCGCCCGAGGCCCACTCCACCTGGCTGGCACCACCCGTGTGCACTGCCCTGCCTGGCCCCTGTGGTGCCCAGGGTGGCAGCCGGGGTGCACGCTAGGCCAACCCTAGCCCCAGCCACACTTTAATTCCATTGGCACCCGAGACGGGACAAGAAACGGAGACCCGGACCTTAAGGGCAGGACGCTCACTGGGTGTCAGGGAGCCCGTCTTTAATCCCAGCCCTCGGGCGGCAGAGGCAGGGGGGCCTCTGTGAGTTCAGGGCCAGCCTGGGCTACCGAGCGAGATCCAGCTCTAGCCGACGTGTGTCTAATGTGTTGTGTGCATGCACGCCCACCCCCTATGCGCCCTCCCCCTGCCCACACCTCGTCCCCAGACCTGGGTCCCCCAGAGTCTCCCTTACATGATGCAGCCCAGAGCCCAGATGTCAGACTTGCAGGAGTGTCCACTTCGGGACACGACTTCAGGAGCCTGGAAGCTTGGAGTCCCACAGAGCACCCTGCGGGGGATCACGGGAGGTTCAGGAAGGCCAGGGCTTCCCGGCCCCCGCTCCGGACCACGCAGAACCTCCGCCCGCACCTGTGGCAGTGACCGGTGGGCCCCACCCGGGCAGCCAGCCCCAGGTCTCCGATCTTCACCTCCATGTTCTTGTTAAGGAAGAAATTACCTGCGGGCGGGGGGACCGCATGAGGGCGTGCGCAGCCTCCCAGCCCTCACCGTCCTCCCAGCCCCTCAGCGTCCTCCCAGCCCCTCAGCGTCCGTCCTCCCAGCCCCTCAGCATCCTCCCAGCCCCTCACCGTCCTCCCAGCCCCTCAGCGTCCGTCCTCCCAGCCCCTCAGCGTCCGTCCTCCCAGCCCCTCAGCGTCCGTCCTCCCGGCCCCTCAGCGTCCGTCCTCCCGGCCCCTCAGCGTCCGTCCTCCCAGCCCCTCAGCGTGCGTCCTCCCAGCCCTCACCGTCCTCCCAGCCCTCACCGTCCTCCCAGCCCCTCAGCGTCCGTCCTCCCAGCCCTCACCGTCCTCCCAGCCCCTCAGCGTCCGTCCTCCCGGCCCCTCAGCGTCCGTCCACCCAGCCCCTCACCGTCCTCCCAGCCCCTCAGCGTCCTCCCGGCCCCTCAGCGTCCTCCCGGCCCCTCAGCGTCCTCCCAGGCCCCTCACCGTCCTCCCAGCCCCTCACCGTCCTCCCGGCCCCTCAGCGTCCTCCCGGCCCCTCACCGTCCTCCCAGTCCCTCACCGTCCTCCCGGCCCCTCACCGCCCTCCCGGCCCCTCAGCGTCCTCCCGGCCCCTCACCGTCCTCCCGGCCCCTCAGCGTCCGTCCTCCCAGCCCCTCACCGTCCTCCCGGCCCCTCACCGTCCTCCCGGCCCCTCGGCGTCCTCCCGGCCCCTCAGCGTCCTCCCGGCCCCTCACCGTCCTCCCAGCCCCTCACCGTCCTCCCAGCCCCTCGGCGTCCTCCCGGCCCCTCGGCGTCCTCCCAGCCCCTCGGCGTCCTCCCAGTCCCTCACCGTCCTCCCGGCCCCTCACCGTCCTCCCAGCCCCTCGGCGTCCTCCCCAGCCCCTCGGCGTCCTCCCAGCCCCTCGGCGTCCTCCCAGCCCCTCGGCGTCCTCCCAGCCCCTCGGCGTCCTCCCAGCCCCTCGGCGTCCTCCCAGCCCCTCGGCGTCCTCCCAGCCCCTCGGCGTCCTCCCAGCCCCTCGGCGTCCTCCCAGTCCCTCACCGTCCTCCCGGCCCCTCACCGTCCTCCCGGCCCCTCACCGTCCTCCCAGCCCCTCGGCGTCCTCCCAGCCCCTCGGCGTCCTCCCAGCCCCTCGGCGTCCTCCCAGCCCCTCGGCGTCCTCCCAGCCCCTCGGCGTCCTCCCAGCCCCTCGGCGTCCTCCCGGCCCCTCGGCGTCCTCCCGGCCCCTCACCGTCCTCCCAGCCCCTCGGCGTCCTCCGGCCCCTCACCGTCCTCCCGGCCCCTCACCGTCCTCCCGGCCCCTCAGCGTCCTCCCGGCCCCTCACCGTCCTCCCGGCCCCTCAGCGTCCTCCCGGCCCCTCACCGTCCTCCCGGCCCCTCACCGTCCTCCCGGCCCCTCACCCCCGAAAGTGTCCCCCCCCACCCCGCTCACTGGGCTTCAGGTCCCTGTGCACTATGCGTTGCTGGTGCAGGTAGCGCAGGCCGCTGACCAGGCCCCGAAGGTAGTAGCGCACCTCAGGCTCCGTCAGGGTCCGGCGCGCCTTCAGCACGTGAACCAGGGACTGTAGGAGGACCTGGCACGCGTTAGGCGGGTTCACACCTGGGCACCGGGACACCCGACTCGGCCAGGGAGGGGGAGGTCGGGATGTGTGGGCCCGGGTGCGTGCAGGAGGTCATATGGGGGGACAGGGGACCCTGGTGGCTGGACGGAGGGCACCCGGTGAACGTGGCGTGGGCACCATGGGGACAGGGAGGAGGCCTGACCCCTGCCTCCTCCAGCCACCGCCTCAAGCAACAGGGAGCTCAACACCGCCCCGGCTTAGGGACCCAGAGCCACAACCAAGCCCCGCCCATCACCAGGAGCCCCGCCCGACACACCAAGCCCCGCCCACCACCAGGAGCCCCGCCCCAACACACCAAACCCCGCCCACCACCAGGAGCCCCGCCCCAATCCGCCAAGCCCCGCCCATCACCAGGAGTCTACGCCCCAACCCACCAAGCCCCGCCCACCACCAGGAGCCCCGCCCCAACCCACCAAGCCCCGCCCACCACCAGGAGCCCCGCCCCAACCCACCAAGCCCCGCCCATCACCAGGAGCCCCGCCCAACACACCAAGCCCTGCCCACCACCAGGAGCCCTGCCCAATCCGCCAAGCCCCGCCCACCACCAGGAGCCCCGCCCCAACCCACCAAGCCCCGCCCATCACCAGGAGCCCCGCCCAACCCACCAAGCCCTGCCCACCACCAGGAGCCCTGCCCAATCCACCAAGCCCCGCCCACCACCAGGAGCCCCGCCCCAACCCACCAAGCCCCGCCCACCACCAGGAGCCCCGCCCCCAGCCCCGTGCCACCTGGCGGCTGCAGTACTCCAGCACCATGTACACGTGGTCGCGGTCCGCGAAGTGTGCGTGGAAGGCCACGATGTTGCGGTGGCGCAGGCGGCTGTGCAGGGCGATCTCACGCTCCACCTGCGACCCCATGAAGGCCCCTCAGCTGCCAGGCCGGCCCCAGGCCCCGCTCTCGGCGAGGGGGAAGCGGGCCGCCCCGGGACAGGCTGGGGGCGGGTCTCACCTTCCCGCGCAGGCGCAGCCGCCCCGCCCCGCCCCGCGGCACCACCTTGAGGGCGAACACGGCGCTGGTGGACATGTCGGTGAGCTTGTAGCAGCGGCTGAAGGCGCCCTGCGCAGGACGGGAGGCAGGGTGTGGGCCGCGGGCCACACCCGGAGACACAGGCCTGCACACGCCCCGCTGTCACACCCCACAGAGACCCACGGACTGTGTCCCAGCGGGAGGCCCATGAACTCTGCTGCAGCGGGCAGTGAGGGACCCACGACACCCAGAAACACACACACACACACACACACACACAGTACCCAGACACACAATACCCACACATAGCAACCATATACATAACACCCAGACACGCACCCTCACAGCACTTCCACACACACCTACAAACAGCACCCACCCCACTTGGCATCCACACGCAGCAGCCACACACAGCATCCACACGCAGCATCCACACACAGCATCCACACACAGCATCCACACACAGCATCCACACACAGCATCCACACGCAGCATCCACACACAGCACCCACACACAGCATCCACACGCAGCATCCACACACAGCACCCACACACAGCATCCACACGCAGCATCCACACACAGCATCCACACGCAGCATCCACACACAGCATCCACACGCAGCATCCACACACACAGCATCCACACACAGCATCCACACGCAGCATCCACACACACACAGCGTCCACACACAGCATCCACACACAGCATCCACACGCAGCATCCACACACAGCATCCACACGCAGCATCCACACGCAGCATCCACACACGCAGCATCCACACACACAGCATCCACACACAGCATCCACACACAGCATCCACACACAGCATCCACACACAGCATCCACACACAGCATCCACACGCAGCATCCACACACAGCATCCACACGCAGCATCCACACGCAGCATCCACACACGCAGCATCCACACACACAGCATCCACACACAGCATCCACACGCAGCACCCACACACAGCGGTCACACACAGCATCCACACACAGCGGTCACACGCAGCATCCACACACACAGCGTCCACACACAACATCCACACGCAGCATCCACACGCAGCATCCACACACGCAGCATCCACACACACAGCATCCACACACAGCATCCACACGCAGCACCCACACACAGCGGTCACACACAGCATCCACACACAGCGGTCACACGCAGCATCCACACACACAGCGTCCACACACAACATCCACACGCAGCATCCACACGCAGCATCCACACACGCAGCATCCACACACACAGCATCCACACACAGCATCCACACACACAGCATCCACACACAGCATCCACACACAACATCCACACGCAGCATCCACACGCAGCATCCACACACGCAGCATCCACACACACAGCATCCACACACAGCATCCACACACACAGCATCCACACACACAGCATCCACACACAGCATCCACACACAGCACCCACACACAGCGGCCACACACAGCATCCACACACACAGCACCCACACACAGCGGCCACACACAGCATCCACACGCAGCATCCACACTCAGCATCCACACGCAGCATCCACACACAGCATCCACACACAGTGGCCACACACAACATCCACACGCAGCATCCACACGCAGCATCCACACGCAGCATCCACACACAGCATCCACACACACAGCATCCACACGCAGCATCCACACACAGCGGTCACACACAGCATCCACACGCAGCATCCACACACAGCATCCACACACAGCGGCCACACACAGCATCCACACACAGCAGCCACACACACAGCAGCCACACACAGCAGCCACACACAGCATCCACACGCAGCATCCACACGCAGCATCCACACGCAGCATCCACACACAGCACCCACACACAGTGGCCACACACAGCACCCACACACAGCATCCACACGCAGCACCCACACCCAGCATCCACACACACAGCGTCCACACACAGCATCCACACACAGTGGTCACACACAGCATCCACATACATAGCATCCACACGCAGCATCCACACACACAGCATCCACACGCAGCATCCACACACAGCGGCCACACACAGCATCCACACACAGCATCCACACACAGCGGCCACACACAGCACCCCCTGACACTTGGCATCCACACACAGCATCCACACACAGCGGTCACACACAGCATCCACACACAGCGGTCACACACAGCATCCACACACAGCATCCACACGCAGCACCCACACGCAGCATCCACACACAGCGGCCACACGCAGCATCCACACACAGCGGCCACACGCAGCAGCCAGATACAAAATGCCTACACACACCCAAACACCCCCCACAGCACTTCTACACACACAGCACCCAGACCGACAACACCCAGACACACAGCACCCACAAACACAAGACACTCACACACCAAACACCCATACAAAATAGCTGGACACACAACACAGCACCCAGACTCTGGATACCCACGTACACAAGACCCAGAAACAAACTCGTGACAACACACGACCCAGCACAGATACACAAAACAACACCGAGACTCACCACACTCAGCTTCACCCTGACACACACCATCCAGACACCTGCTACAACATTTAACACACGCATGAGGGCCCTCAAACACAACACCCAGACACACAGCACAGCACCCAGGCACACCCCGATACACAACCCCCGGACACCCACACTCACAGCTCAACACCCTCCGGAGTCCGACCGCGCACTCGCCGGCCACCAAGGGAGCAATCCCCAGCCGCAGCCGGGAAGGCGAGCTGGGCGCAGGGCGTGGACCCCAGGCGCACCTCAGCACCCACCGCGGCTCGTGCGGAGCGCCGGCTGTGCACCCAGGGAGGCGGGGGACGCACACACGCCCCGCACACGCGCCCCGCACACAGTCCGCAGGCGGCGCGCCAAGTGCCGTTCCCGCCTCGCCATCCACCCCGCAGCCCGGAGCCCAAACTCGGGACCGGAGGCGCCAGCGATCGCGCGCGCACTCCGGCCCTGCCCGAGACCCCCTCAGCTCTCCCTCTTCCCGCGTTTTGAACTCGGGTGTGTGTGAGCGTGCGCGGGAACTCCCACCTTGCCGATCAGCTTCCCGCGCCGGTACACGCGCCCCGAGCCCGGGTCGCGCAGGAAGGCGGCCACCAGCGGGCGGCTCCGCCGCCGCCGCTGGGACCGGGGCTCCATCTGCACGGGGTGGGCCGGAGCGCGCGGGGTGGGCCGGGGCGCGCGGGGCGGGCCGCGGACTGCGCCACCCAGTGCGCCTGCAGCGCCGCTCGCTGCTCTGGGCCGCCCGCCCAGCCGCCGGAGCGGGTCTTATTGGAGAGAGGGGGCGGGGCGGGGCGGAGCACGGACGCCCATGGGATCCTGGCAGCACCCGGAGCCGAGAGGTTGGCGCCAACCCGGAGCCAGGCTCAGTTCTACCACGCTCCCATCCCTGCGCCTCCTGGGACCTGTTGACAGCACCCGGTTCACCCACCGGGGAAACCGAGGCCCAGAGGACTCGGCTGGTTCCTCTGCAGAGAGGCCGGCCCCAGGAGTCTGTCTGGGGCACACGGGAGGCCTGAGGCTAGTGGACCGAGTACCACTGGCTGGGTCCTCCCTGCAGAGGCGACCTGTGGGGCTCCATCAACTTGGGCCCTGGGAAGCCACAGCAGGACTCAGGAGGGCAGCCTGTGAAGGTTTGAGGACATAGGGACCAAAGCAGCAGGGCTGCAAGGCTGTGGGCACCAATGGGGCACCGTGGGGTGGGGTGCCGTGGAAGAGACGGCCACCAGGATGAGGGGCAGGCGGTGGGCATGAGTGAGAATTGACCCTTAACGGGAGGTGGAGCCTTGGACGGGGCTGGTAGAAGAGACGCCGAAGTAGCCAGGGCACTTTGCAGAAGCCCAGGCGACCTCTCGCCCGAGCCCGCCCCTCACCCCCACCCCGCTCCTGCTGCGCGCAGCCATTTCGGCAGCGCAGGAATCTGGGCCCCTGGGCCCCGCCTCCGTGTGCCAGGTGGGAGTCCCCTCACTCACAGAGCCAGGCAGGCACAGGGCAGGGTGTGAGCCCCGCCATCTGCCTCTAGTATTAATCCCTGGATGTTACATAACGCAATAAATGGGGAGGGATTAGCCCGGCTCCCGGCGGCTGGAGTCAGGCTATGGAATTTTCCAGAGCCAGAATTTGGAATCTGGCCTGACCCATGCCACTGTGGGGGGACAAAATCACCCCTGAGTGCTCACGTCTTAGTGTCCCCCTGGGAGCACTCCGGGGTGAGCTCCGTGTAGCTTGTGGAACAAGGCTGATGCGAGTTACTCGCCGGTGCCTCCTTTGCGGCTGGGGTGAGGGTCCCCGGTTTCTCAGGGTCCAGACAGCGGCAACCAGAGAGCTCAGAACCCCTGATAACGGAAGCTGGTGCCGGTGGGGGTGGGGCGGGACAGAGGCACCCCGCGGCCAGGCCGGGTTTCCTCTCCATCACAGACCCCTCTTCCTTTGTGTCTTTCGGTTGGGTGAGTACCTGCTTGTGCCCCCAGACAGTCCCAGCCTAGTCCCTGTAAAATGACATGTTTAAGAAGCTGTAAGGAGTTGGTCCAAGGTTCAGATGCTTGGAGGAGGAGGAGGAGGAGGAGGAGGAGGAGGAGGAGGAGGAGGAGGAGGAGGAGGAGGAGGAAAGGCTTTGAGGGCCTGTGAGATGGCTCAGCGCATAAAATCACTTGCCTCGGAAGATGGTCAGCCTGAGTTCGATTCCAGGAACCCACCACCGTGAGAGGCAAGAACTGACTCCCCAAAGGTGTCCTGTCCCCCCCCACACACACACACGTGTGCTGTGCCATGCTGGTGTGCACACTCACACAAACAGTAGTAACAGTGACAAAATGTAAAGGCATTGTGCGGTGCAACCCAAGACTGCCCAAGTTTTCCCCCGGGATCCGGTCCCGAAGTTAGGTGCCGTTCATACCCCAAGTGGCAGGCAAGGGGGCTCACGAAATGCAGGGTCCCCCAGCATGGTTTTCGGGTGGGGGGACCCCGAATATCTGGCAGCTGTAGCTGTATTTCCGTCCCCTGGCTTCCAGCCCCAGGGAGCAGAGACTGGCACTTGGGTGGGTGGCTGAGTCCACAGAATAACAGAAACTTCCTGGGACAGAAGAAACGGAGTTCCTGGCCTGGAGCCCTGCAGCGTGCGCATCAGCTGACAGCTTGCCCCCCCCCCCCCCCGCCTGCTCCCGGGGCGTCTGTGGCTGAGCCTGCACCTGAGAGCTGGGTGACCCCCTGCCAGCCTGTGCCCCTCTGAGAGGGACACCCCACTCCCCAGACCCCCTGCCCACCCCAGCCTGGTCCAAGCCACCCTTGGCTCTCCTGAAAGGCCTCCGGCAACATTAGGAGATGGAGGGACTGTGGATGGGTTTGCGGTCTCCTCTGGGGGTGGCGAACGACGTCTAAGTGAAATGTACCCCAGGATCACTGTGCGGTGGGGTTTGGAAGATGTGAATGGCACAGGGCGTGTGCCTCCTGCTCAATACGAGGCTGGGAGGGCCGTGATTCCAGCTGCTCAGGGGGTTGAGGCAGGAGGATTGTGAATTCCAAGCTAACTTTGGCTACAGAGTGAGTTCAAGAGGTAACCTGTGCTAACTGAGACCCTGTCTCAAAAACTCAAAGGAGCCGGGCGGTGGTGGCACACTCCTTTAATCCCAGCCCACGAGAGGCAGAGGGGCGGATCTCTGTGAGTTCGAGGCCAGCCTGGTCTACAGAGCGAGATCCAGGACAGCCAGGGCTGCACAGAGAAACCCTGTCTCAAAACAAACAACAACAACAAAACCCAGACAGAAAAAGAGATGGACAGAGACACCGAGGTGTCTCAGCAGCCAGGTAGGGACAGCCAGTGTCTACAAATGAATGATGGACACGTGATGAGGCCCATTGCCACAGTGGAATACCATGCAGCCTTGAACAGGACTGAGGTTCTCACACCCGCGCCCACAGACAGAGTCCTTAGGGATATGGTGCTCAGTGAGAGATCCAGATGCAAAAGGCCACACAGTGTGGAGCTCCAGGTCAGGAAATGTCCAGAACAGGCCGATCCAGAGACAGGAAGTGGGTTTGTGGGTGCTGGAGACTGGGAGTGGGTGAGCGTTCATATTGATTGGCAACAGAGCTTCGGTGTGGGGAAACGGAACGTTCTGGAGATGAAAGGCAGGGACAGTTGCACAGGTGTGTGGATGAACCATGCACTAAAAAGACAGAAATGCCCATGTAGCCCAGGCTGGCCTTGAACTCCTCACCCTGCTGTCCCAGCCTTCTGAGTTCCTGATGACAGGCATGTACCATCACACCTGGCAAAGACTGGCCAGCTCAACACTAGACACTGAGCCCCCATGGCCTGCCGTCTTAGGCGGAGCGCCCTGAAGCTGGGGTGCCCTCGGCCCAGCCATGGTTCCTTCCCGTCTCTCTGCTTTTGCTGACCTGAGATAACTCTTCGGATTCAGCAGATTTCTCTGGAGAAGTTTTGGGAAGCGTTGCTCAAAATACCTGCTGCAGGTGGAGGGGGTGGCTGCCGTCCGCCACTGAGACTCCCCGGAGACTCTCGGGGCTTGTGTGTGGGTCCTCGAGGTGGCCCAGGCCTCCCGGCCGCATGACTGAGGGACGGTGCCTTGTCCTTACCTGGGCTCCACGTGGCTGCACCCGTGAGCCCTCAGCCACCCAGAAAAACATCTCCAGAGACGTGGAGTCCGAGCGTTAGGAAGCAGGAGGGAAGCGGCTTTCCTGAGCACTCCAAACACCCCAGGATCTGGGCAAAGTGACCCAGCAGGAGTGTGTGGGAGCAACTGCCCAGGAAGGTGACTTTAGCGGTGGCGGTGGGGACGGGCTGACATGAACCACTCACGTCCCTCCCACATCTCACTCTGAACCTCTCAAATGCAGAGCCTGAAGCAAGGGCTCTGGGCGAAGCCAATCTGCAGAATCAGGTGGCAGCCGCTCGACCCTCAGGGCCACTGAGGCCGGAACCCACGGGGGGGACTCGGAGAACTGGGGAGACTGTTTCACAACAAGAAAGGACCAGAGGAACGGCCCACCCCTGAACCCATCCCCACGGCACAGTGGCTGCATCCTGGAGGTCAAGTGTCTCGTGCCCACTTCAGAGCAGCAGGAAGCTCATGAAGGTCTCGGCGCTGTGGCACCCTCAGGGTCGGACGGGGTCAGGCCCTGTGTTCCCCCACACCCACCTCTCCCCTGTTACTCCAGTCTTCCTGTAACTGTCACACCCACACCCAGCCTACCCTACCCCAGGGCCTTTGCACACACAATTGTGTCTCCACAGAGCACTCTCACCATGAATCTTCCCAGGACAGCCCAGTGTCCACAGACGGATGATGGATGCACAGTGCGCCCATCCACGCGCTGGAATGTCATTCAGCCACAAACAAGAGCGAGACTGGCAGATCTAAAACGTAATTCCCCAGGCTGGAGAGATGACTTTTCAGTTACGAGCACTGGCTGCTCTCCCAGAGGACCTGGGTTCAATTCCCAGCACCCACGTGGCAGCTCTGTCTGTAACTCCAGCTCCAGGATCCAACACCCTCATACAGGTATAAATGCAGGCAAAACACCAATACACATAAAAAATAAAATGATAAAAATTAAAGGAAAAATAAAGTAAAATTTGAAAAAAAAGAACAATTTTCTATTGCTGAGTCGATCTGCTCTGACCTTTTCTTTGTTTTTAAATTTTGTAGTTATTGAAAAAAATTTATTTATTTATTTGTTTGTTTATTTATTTATTTATTTATTTATTTATTTTTTTGGTTTTTCGAGACAGGGTTTCTCTGTGTAGCTTTGCGCCTTTCCTGGATCTCGTGCTGTAGCCCAGGCTGGCCTCGAACTCACAGAGATCCGCCTGCCTCTGCCTCCCGAGTGCTGGGATTAAAGGCGTGCGCCACCACCGCCCGGCTTATTTTTAATTCTGTGTATATCTGTGTATATGTGCTTGCAGTACTCTCCAGATTCCCCCAGAGCTGCCCAGTGTGGGTACTGGGAACTGAACTCAGGTCCTCTGCAGGAGCAGGAAGCTCTGTGAGCCATCCCTCCAACCCCTGACCCCCCAGACAGGGTTCTCGGTGCAACCCTGGCTGTCCTGGATCTCGCTCTGTAGCCCAGGCTGGCCTCTAACTCACAGACATCCACCTGCCTCTGCCTCCCGAGGGCTGGGGTTAAAGGTGTGCGCCGCCAGGCCCTGCCCTGAAACCTCTCCGACCCCCTGTTGCCCCAAGTGTGTTCTTGCAGCTTCAAGATCTGATTCGTCTTTGAGCTGTCCCTGCTCTCTGGCCCTCCTGAATCGGCCATGATTCTGCTGACAGGGTTGGTGTCCTCAGGGGACCTGAGTCCTTGGTGCCACTGACCAGCAGGTGGGACTTGTGCGGCACAGGCCCCTCCCCACATCCTTTCTCCTGCCGGACATGGCATCGACCTCCTCCGAGCAGGGACATTGATTGACCCGCTGGGCAGGTGCTGGGTGGACGTCAGAACTGGCCGGGTTTCTGCAGGAGTGATCTGTTTTTGTCTGTGTGGGTCTTTTTGCTAATGGCAGGGAAAGAGCTGAGTCTCAGCAGAAATGGGGGTGCAGGGGATGATGGGGGCAGTGAGCCAGGCATGGTAGCACATGCCTGCCATCCCAAAACTCAGCAAGTGGAGGCATGAGGATTCGGAGGTTAGGGTCGGGGTCATCCTTCCCTACAGAAAGAGTTCAAGCCCAACCTGGGCTACTTGAGACTCTGTCTCAAAACAATGCATGGAAATCAGCTATAACCCCAGCACTGGGGAAGTGGAGGCGGGAAGGATCGGGGCTCCCTGGCCAGACAGCCTAGGTGAATCAGTGAGTTCCAGGGAGAGACCCTGTCTGAAAACACATGGGAGAGAGCACTTGTAGACGCCCAAAGTCCACCTCCAGCCTCCACATCATGCGCGCACACAAGCCACCTGAACCCAATGTTGCCAAAGTAGAAAGCAATTTAGGCATCCGGCTTCAGGTCATGCTGGATCCAGGAACTCCAGTTCCTCAGACGCTGCCTCTGCCTCCCTGCTCCCCACAGTTCTTGGGCTGACAATGCGTAGGAGGCACCAGGCACCTGAGCCCGGTGCCAGCCACCAGGAAAAGCCAAAAGAAAACAAAAGGCTTCCTCCATAAGTGAGCACCCAAGAGGGAAGACAGGAGCCCAGAGCCACCCCACCCCACCCCTGCACAGGATGACCTGGACAGTGTGGGTCCTGATTCTGCACCCTTATCCCCGTGCCATGGGGCAGAGTCTGGATGGCGGCGATGGGACCTCAGCGTCCTCGGGAGGCAGGAGAGAGCATCCTGGGAACCAGGTGCCAGGCCTCGGTCCTCAAGGACCCCAGGGGAGTTCTGAGGGGCCCACAGGGCGCCCCAAGGTTCAGCCTCTCTTCCTGATTTTTGAGGCAGTCTCACTCTGGAGCCTAGGCTGGCCTCGAACTCAATCTGTAACCAGTGATGACTTTGAACTCCTGATCCTCCGGCCTCCACCCTCCACAGTTCTGGGGTGTCAGGTGTGTGCAGCCTCTCCTGGTTGCTGTCTTGGGGATGACCGCCACCCCCAGGCTTCGCACGCCCTTAGGTGTGACGGTGCCAGATAAGCCCCAACCCCAGAACCCTGTCTTGCGCTGATACCGAGTTTTACGTAGCCCAGGTTGGCTCAGACATCCTATGTAGCTGAGGATGACCTTAAACGCCCGACCCTCCTGTATGGCCACGCCCACTTGTACCGGCTTGATAAATGTTAAAGTGCATAAGCCGAGCTGTAAGCCGTTGGGTTTCGTAAGCCCAGGGCTCTGGACATACGGGTAGCCAAGAGCCCCACTAAGCCCTGTCCCCTGTCCGCATCCCGTCCTGGCTCGGGGTTCTAGGAACTCCCAAGGGTGGGGACCCAGCTGGGTGGGGGTGTGGAGCTGAGCTGTCCCCAGCGGCCAAGTTGACGGAGCTCCGGCGTCCTGCGGCGCCCTCTGCCGGCCAGAGGCCGGGCTGCACGGGGCTCCGCACAGCGCCTGCCCGAACGCACCCTGCAGAGCTCAGCACCTACTGTATACGCTCCTTCAGGACCAGTGCCCGCTCTAGGGCCTCCGTGCGGGGCTCGGTTTTTGCGGCGCTTTTCGGCGCGCCTGCTGTACCGAAGGGACTCTGGGGAAAGAACTACGTCCAGTGGACACACTCTTCAGAGCATAGTGCCTACTGTAGGCAGGGGCTGCCCAGCAGAGTGCCTGCTGTATACTATTCCTGCAAAGGGGAATGCCTGTTGTACATGTGCGCCATGCCAGGCACAGGGCCTGCTGTATGCACATTCCGCAAGACATAGTGCTTCCTGTAAACAGGTATATAAAGGACATGGCGCCTGATGTATGCTCCCCTTCGGTGCCCGCTAGATGCACTCCTTGGAGAGTATAGTTCCTGTTGCATATTTCCCCTGTAAATCAGAGTGTCTGCTGCGCGGGCTCCCCTCCCCCACGCTGTCCTCATCTTTGCTTCACCGAGGCCCCTTCTTCCCACACCAGGACTCCAGGACCGTCCCTTATTCTTGTGCTGACCCCGGCTAGGCCACCCCTCTCTCTGGCCCCTGTTCGGTGAGACCCCTTCTGACGCTCCATGCCAGGCTTTGACTCTTTTCTTCAACCGGATGATGGGCGTTCGAAGTTGGGACTGATGGCCCGGGTGGCCTCCTGCCCTGGCTGGGGCTGGCGGCTTGGCTCACAGCTATGCGCACACAGTGACTTGAAGATAACACTGACTGGTTATACTCTGAGACGTTCCCAATGGCTGTCCCTTGCTGGGCCCTGTCCAGCAGACTGCCCTGAAGCAGGTGTATACAGCAGGCACTGTGCCCTGCATGGAGTAAATACTGCAGGCCCTGCTCGCTGAGGGGGAAAGCTCTCCCCACCAGGGTCAGCCAGGTGCGCTTCCTAGAGGAGGCAAGTGCAGCGCCCGGCTGTCAGGGGACGCCACGGAGGAGGTGGGGTTGTTGGGAGCCTTGGAGGATCCAAAAGAAGCTGGCTGGGTACCAGGGTTGGGGAAACTGAGGCGGAGGACTTGGGGCCAGAACCAGGCGAGGGAAGCGGCACTGGCGGCGGGCCTGGAGGGCGGGGCTGGGTGGAGGATCGGTGACGGCAGCGCCCGGGAATGTGCGGCAGGGAGGGTCCCTCCGCCCCCAGCGGGCGTGCGGGGCCTCGGGAAGGGGTGCTAGGGACCCGGCTGGGGAGTCTGGTTCTAGAGGGGAGATGGGTCCCCGGCGGGCGTGCAGGACTAACTGGGGGAGATGGGGACCGGGTTGGGGCCCCCTGGGATGGATAGGAGCCTGGGTTGAGCGGGTGATGGGGACGGGGCTGGAGAGTCTGGCTGCGGGGTGCTGAGGACCAGGACGGGGTACTCGGGGTACGCACTATCCCACTCAAAGCCCCAGCTCCGCGCACATTCCCCGGCCCTGAGTGCGGCGCCCGGAATAGCAGCCCGGTCACCCCCGCGCACCGCCCCGCAGCTGGACTTCCCAAGGTCACTGGCACCCAGGATACCACGACCAACGTTGGGCCACGACGACGCTGCCAGGCGCGGTCGGTCAGTCCCCTGCCGCAGCTCCATGCCCAGCTCTTGCGCCCTCTCCCACCGCACGAGGGCGCCCTGGGCCTGCGCCCTCGGTGACCCCAGCCTGGGCGCGCCTGGGAGGCCCGGGTGGGAGGGACCGACCGAGCTTCCCAGTCCCGCACCTCGGGGCCCCGCCGCTTCCGCCAGTCCCTGGGGCGTCCCAGGGAAGCCTGGACGCCTTGCCTTGGGCTCTGAGCAGCCGGTAAGTCCCTCTTCTCATCCTGCCACTATCCCGGCTGGTGTGGCCCCTCCTTGGGGCGAAAGCAGCGATCCCTAGGATGGTGGTGAGTTTGGGGGTGTCGCACTTCCTCCGGGGTGGAACTGCAGCTCTGAGGACCGGCTCGCCCAGTGACTGCTACGCCTTGCAGGGGAGGGGTGTACTGCTCCGGAGAGAGCACTGACAGGCAGGGGTAGGAGGCCCCCACGAAGGGGGTGTGGGGTGGCCGGGTCCCCTCCCCAGCCTCTCTCTTCCTTCCCGGGCCAGCCCAGCCTCTGGGGCCGCAGAGGGAGGGCTCCCGGCGGGCGTCGTGAAGCAACTCCCCAGGGGTTCCAGCTTCTACAGCCGCCTCGGTCCCCAAGGTGCCCCAGAGGGTGCAGTGACAGCATCAGTCTGGCTGACCACCGGGGAGACCCTGGCTCCGGCCGGGCTGCGGGACCCCGGCCTCCCCTCATCAGGTACCCGGACCCTGCGGGACTCTGGGCTCCTGTGTGCCCTTCAGAGCGCCTGGCCCCGGCCCCAGAAGGGACTCACGGGGCCTTGGTTCCGGTCCCTCCTGGCTTGTCCTGCCAGGCCCGGATCACGAGGAGGGCGTGGGCCGAGAATGACTTCATCCCGTCCCCGCAGATGGGGGAAACTGAGGCCTCTGCTCAGCCGGACCCTGCCCCTGTTCTCTGCAGACCCTCGGGGCGCCGCAGCCCACACCCCTGGCAGATGAAACCATGACGCACATGCTGGAAGGAGGCCAGGTCAGCTTTCCCCGCCCACCACGGGGGGATTCCCTTAGGCTATGGGGTGTCTGGGAGCAGAGGGGTCCCCCCCAGAGGCTGGGGCGCAGCCGGGAGGGCGGCACCCATTGTATCCCGGGTTTCTGAAGGAGCCCCCACTGGCTGCCCCCTCTACAGGGTCTAAGAGACTCATGGACACTGCACAGACCGGGAAACTGAGGCCCGAGGAAACGGAATGGTTGGCTCCTGGCCACCCAAGAAGGTAGATGGAAGGGGTGGATAAACTTGCAGCCACCTAAACACTGTCCCTAAAGGATCCCTCCCGTGGTTGGCATTAGGCACCTACTGTGTGCATTAGAAAAGAACATATTACCAATAATAACAGCCGATTAAGCTGACTGTGTGGCAGCCCAGGCCTGTTAGTCAGGACCTGGGAGGCTGAGACAGGAGGATTTTCCAGAGTTTGGGCCTAACCGGAGCTACCAGAGCAAGACTGTCTAGGAGGAGGAGGAGGAGGAGGAGGAGGAGGAGGAGGAGGAGGAGGAGGAGGAGGAGGAGGAGGAGGAGGAGGAGCTAGGTCCTAGGGCAAACACCTAGTCTTCAGCACTAGAAGGGGAGGCAGGAAGGTCATGAGTTCAAGGTCATCCTCAGCAACCTAGGGAGCTCAAGGCCAGCCTGGGCTACAAGACCCTGTCTCAAAAAATAAAAATAAATAAATAACCTAGGCATGGTGGCGCACACCTTTAATCCCAGCACTCGGGAGGCAGAGGCAGGCGGATCTTGTGGATTCAAGGCCAGCCTGGTCTACATAGAAAGTCCCAGACCAGCCTGGGCTACACCGTGAGACCCTGTCTCCAATAAACAAACGAGGAGCTGGGGAGATGTTCAGGGTTCAAGGCCTCCTCCTGCCCTTTGAGAGAACCGTGTTTGGGTCCCAGGACCTTGTCAGGCTGCTCCCAACTGTGACTCAGCTCAGCTTGAAGGGCCCGGCGCTCCCGGCCTCTTCGGGCACCGCACTGTAAGCAAAAACAAACTTTCTGCTTTGTTTATTTTTTGAAGCAGGGTTTCTCTGTGTAGCCCTGACTGTCCTGGAACTCACTCTGTAGCCCAGGCTGGCCTCGAACTCACAGAGATCCACCTGCCTCTGCCTCCGAGTGCTGAGAGTAAAGGCGTGCGCCACCACATGCATCTAAAGTAAAATTCATTTCAAAACAAGTAACAACACATGAAGTTCCTAGTCCCCGCGGAGTGCCTGACCTGAGCCAACAGCCCCCTCGAGGCTTTCCGGAAAGGGGGCGGGGCTGTTGTTACCTCATTTCTTTTTAGGGACAAGAGGGCACAGAGAGGTTTAGCTGCCCTCGGGGATCACACAGCCAGCCAGGGCTGAGATGGCCATCCACCCTGGTCCTGCTGATCACCGCCTCCTGGGACTTGTGTGCTCCCCCGGACCCCGCCTCTTCCGGAACCTTCTGCTCTTGCTGTGGACCCTCCTGAGCTGTGATTTGGGGGTTACTGCTCAGGTAAGGGGGTGAAGGAGCCCAGGAGCGGCGTAGGGACGTGGATGCGGCGGGGACCCCAGCTCTCCCCCTGGCTGACCCTCCTCTCTACCCTCAAGTAGGGTCCGGGGGAGTGGACGCCCTGGGGGTCTTGGAGCCGGTGTTCCAGCTCGTGCGGCCGGGGCGTCTCTGTGCGCAGCCGTCGCTGTGTCCGGTAAGGCGGGAGCCGCTCCGGGGGCCGCCCCTCCGCTGGTCCGCCTGCGCCCTCGACCTGCCCGCCCGCACCCCCCGGCCCGCCCGCGCCCCCCGGCCCGCCCGCGCCCCCGGCCCGTGCCCTCCGCCTGTCCGCGCCCCCGACCCCGCCCGCGCCCCCGACCCCGCCCGCCCGCGCCCCCGGCCCGCGCCCCCCGGCCCCGCCCGCCCGCCCCCCGCCCGCCCGCGCCCCCCGCCCGCCCGCGCCTCCGACCCGCCCGCCCGCGCCCCCGGCCCGTGCCCTCCGCCTGTCCGCGCCCCCGGCCCCGCCCGCGTCCCCCGCCCGCCCGCCCGCGCCCCCCGCCCGCCCGCCCTCCACCCGCCCGCCCGCGCCCCCCGGCCCGTGCCCTCCCCCTGTCCGCGCCCTCGACCCCGGCCCTGCCCGCCCGCGCCCCCCGGCCCCGCCCGCCCGCGCCCCCGGCCCTGCCCCCGCCCTCGACCTGCCCGCGCCCCCGGCCCGCCCGCGCCCCCGGCCCGTGCCCTCCGCCTGTCCGCGCCCTCGACCCCGGCCCTGCCCGCCCGCGCCCTCCCCCGGCCCCGCCCGCCCGCGCCCCCCGACCTGCCCACACACGCCGCGTGCCCTTTCATCCCACGGAGCTCGCTGGAATGCGGGCGGGGCCGGCGCGGGGGGGGGGCGGCCTGGCGGGCGACGGGAAGGGGTCCCCGGGGTGGGGGTCCCGCGACGCCCAGACCACCCTGCTTCCTGCAGACTTCCCGGAGAGGAACCTTGCTGGGGGGACAGCCATGAATACCGCGTGTGCCAGCTGCCAGTAAGCCCGCGTCCGCCCCATCCCTCTTGCCTTGTTACCCCCGCCCCAAATGCCCCCGCTCGGTTTCCCTGGTCTCATCTACCCATCTGTATCCTCTCCCAGGACTGCCCCCCAGGGGCAATACCCTTCCGAGACCTGCAGTGTGCTCTCTACAATGGCCACCCTGTCCTGGGCACCCAGAAGACCTACCAATGGGTGCCCTTCCACGGGGGTGAGTAATCTGACCTCCTGGGGTTAAAAAGAGAGAGAGAGAGAACTTTGAAAGGAGTTCAGAAACACCCAGAGAGGCAGGCACTGGAATGGGGTTTTGAAGCATATGTAGGAGCTGGTGAAGGAAGGAAGCGGTCCCGTTGGCACAGCGTCAAACGCTAGGCTGAGGATTGACTCTAAGAGTTTTATCCAGAGGCCAACAGTTTTCAGGCTGATCCCACTAACAGGAAATGTTGTCGCACGGAGCTGAAAATAGCAGCTTATATAACTGGGTGCCCGGGGCAGCACGCCTCCAGAGTGAAGGGCGACAGGCAGCTTGGGACGCCGGCACGGTGGGGACAGATAGGCCAGCCCCAAGCGGGGACCATTCCACCAACTCCCGGGGCCTCCGCGCCGTCCCATCCCCTTGTCCCCGGCAGGGTCTGCCGCCAGCCAGCCTGCGGGCCTCACCTGACAAGGAAGGGAAACTGAGGTGCAGGCCGGTAGTACAGCCAGGCTCCAGGCTTGGGCCGGAATGGGAAGCTGGAGGGCAGAGAATGGGGGTGTGGCCGGGGAGGGGCAGGGCACGGAGGAATGGAGCGCTGGGGGATGGAGGAGACTGGGGTGTAGGCAAGCTTGTGGGCCGGAAGGTGGCGGCGCACGCCTTTGATCCCAGGGCAAGTGAGGCCGAGGCAGGAGGAGCTCTGTGAGTTCGAGGCCAGCCTGGGCTACAGAGCGAGATCCAGGACAGCCGGGGCTATGTAAAGAGACCCTGTCTCAAAAAAAAAAAAAAAACACAAACAAAAAGAAAGAGAGTGCATGGCCTGGAGCAGGGAGCGTGGAGGTGGGCGGTGAAGAGGGCAGGGCTGGAGGAAGGCGGCCTGTCGGGCGGCATGGGATGCAGGCCCCGGACTCACCCAGCCCTCCCGCCCTCAGCACCCAACCTGTGTGACCTCAACTGCCTGGCCGAGGGCCACGCCTTCTACCATAGCTTCGGCCGCGTGCTGGACGGCACCCCGTGCACCCCGGGGTCCCAGGGCCTCTGCGTCGCTGGCCGCTGTCTGGTGAGGACCCGCTGGCCCCGCCCCGACCGCCCATTTCCCTGCAGGCCCCGCCCCCGACCGCCTCCAACCAATTACACCGGGCCCCGCCCCTTCACGCTAGACTCCGCCCACCGTTCAGGTCCAGGCCCCCAGCCCCTCTCTCCGGTTCTTTCAAGGCCCGCCCATTTGGCTCCAGGCTCCACCCACCCCTCCAGTCACATGCTCGTGGCTCCTCCCACACTTTCCTCCAAACCCAACACACCAATCCCAGCCGGGCTCCGCCTAGGCCCCGCCTCCTTTCAGGCCCCGCCCACCAGGAAGCGTCATCACCAGACCCCGCCCCTCTCGCCTAGCTCTCCCTTGCGGTGCACTCTCTGCAGCCCCGCCTCTGTCATGAGCCCTGCCCACTCAGCGCGCCCGGCTCACCCAGCCACGCCCCTCCCCGCGGCCACGCCCACCCTGACCCCGTGTCCCCCGCAGAGCGCCGGCTGTGACGGGTTGCTGGGCTCCGGCGCCCTCGAGGACCGCTGCGGCCTCTGCGGTGGCGCCAACGACTCGTGCCTGTTCGTGCAGCGCGTGTTCCGCGACGCGGGTGACTGCCCCGTCCCGCCTCAGCGCATGCGCTTGAGGAGTACCGTGGAGAGGGGTGTCCCTTTAACAAGGCGGGCTCCCGGGAGCCAAGACTCTCGTTGATTGGACATTCGGAGGCCCCGCTCCTCAAGCCCTTATCCTGATTGGCCGCTGACAGAGCGTCCCACCCTCTCTGGAATAGATGCGCTCTTAACCCCTTCCCTGCCTCTCTTCAGTAGCATCTCATTTAATCCGAAGCTATCGGTCCCTGAGCACACTCTCGCATCCAAAGTGCACCTCGCTACTGCGAGCCCCCGAGCATCCCTCCCCTGCGCACCCCCGAGCATCCAACCCTACGCACCCCCCAGCATCCCTCCCCTGCGCACCCCAGAGCATCCCTCCCCTGCGCACCCAAGAGCATCCAACCCTGCGCACCCCCGAGCATCCCTCCCCTGAGCACCCTGAGCATCCCTCCCCTGCGCACCCCCAAGCATCCCTCTCCTGTGTACCCCTGAGCCTGAGCATCCCTCTCCTGCACACCACGAGCATCCCTCCCCTGCGCACCCCTGAGCATCCCTCCCCTGCGCACCCCTGAGCATCCCTCTCCTGCGCACCCCCTAGTATCCGTCTCCTGTGTACCCCAGAGCATCCCTCCCCAGCGCACCTCAGAGCATCCCTCCCCTGCGCACCCAAGAGCATCCCTCCCCTGCGGACCCCAGAGCATCCCTCCCCTGTGCACCACCGAGCATCCCTCCCCTGTGCACCCCCGAGCATCCCTCCCCTGTGCACCCCCCCGAGCATCCCTCCCCGGCGCACCCCAGAGCATCCCTCTCCTGCGCACCCCAGAGCATCCCTCCCCTGCGCACCCCAGAGCATCCCTCCCCTGCGCACCCCAGAGCATCCCTCTCCTGCGCACCCCAGAGCATCCCTCCCCTGCGCACCCCAGAGCATCCCTCTCCTGCGCACCCCAGAGCATCCCTCTCCTGCGCACCCCAGAGCATCCCTCTCCTGCGCACCCCAGAGCATCCCTCCCCTGCGCACCCTACAGCATCCCTCCCCTGCGCACCCTACAGCATCCCTCCCCTGCGCACCCTACAGCATCCCTCCGGTGTACCCCAGTGCGTCCCAGTGCAAACCGCTACCCCTCCACCTGCGCACACCAGCGCATCCCAGAAAATCCTGCCGTGCTACACCCCCAACCTCCCGCCTGCCCCAGGTGCCTTCGCCGGCTACTGGAACGTGACTCTGATCCCCGAAGGTGCCAGGCACATCCGCGTGGCCCAGCGCAGCCACAACAACCTGGGTACTGCGGGGCGCCTGGGGAAACTGAGGCTGGGTGTGGGGGCAGGCGGTTCCCGCGAGCGCAGGCTGACTGGGTTCTTGCAGCGCTGGTGACCCGCGACGGGCGCTACGTACTCAACGGCGCCAACGGGGTGCTCAGCCTGCCTGGCACCTATGAGGCTGCGGGCACCCGCGTGGTCTACACCCGCGGGGCGGGCCCCGAGGAGACTCTGCAGGCGACCGGGCCCACCTCCCAGGAGCTGTTGTTGCAGGTGGGCCGGAGTGGACGGCTTGAGGCGGGACGCTGGGGTCAGTTAGATGGGGAGCAGAGGTCCGAGGGGCAGGGTGGGCCACCAGCTCCCGCGCCCTCCCGCTCCAGGTGCTGCTGCGGGAGCCCAATCCGGGCGTGCACTTCGAGTTCTGGCTGCCCCGGGAGCGCTACGGTCCCTTCCAGGCGCAGGCGCAGGCCCTGGGCTGGCCCCTGCGACAGCCTCAGCCTCGGGAGGTGGAGCCGCAGCCTGCGGACACCCCTGTGGTCCCCGAGGCCGTCCCTGCCCGGGTTGCATCCCTGACCCCAGGTGAGGCGAGGGCAGCGCGCGCGCGCGCGCGCGCGCGCGGGGGGTTGGGGGGGGAGGTATCAGGCAGGGAGCAAGGCCTGTGTCACTCATGACAACACCCCCTCCCCTTAGACCCCTGCGGGCCATGCCCTGACAGCAGGGGGCGCGCACACCGGCTTCTGCATTACTGTGGCAGCGACTTTGGTGAGACCCCTGACCTTCGGCCCCTTCTACTGACCCCAATGACCCTTAACTCCTCCTGGATCGTTGCTCTGACCCTCTCCGTTGACCTCAGCCGACCCACCTGACCCTCGGTGTCACCTTCGTGCAGTGTTCCAGGCCCGCGTGCTGGGCCGCCACCGGCAGGCCGAGGAGACCCGCTATGAGGTGCGTGTCCTGCTCATCTACAAAACCCACTCACCGCTGCGCACTCGAGAGTATGTGTGGGCGCCAGGCCCCTGCCCCTGCCCGCCACTGGCCCCCCATCGAGAGTACCTACTGGCTGTCAGGCGACTGGTCAGCGCCGATGGCACCCAGGACCGGCTCCTGCTGCCCCACGCTGGCTATGCGCGGCTCTGGAGTCCTGCGGAGGACAGCCGAGTTCGCCTGGCTGCTCGGCGCTGTCCAGTCTAAACCTGCGGCCGTGCGCGCTCACCAGCGGCTTCTTCTGGTGTCGCGTGACTCAGAAAAATCTCCCGCCAGGATATTTCGAGACAGATCTCAATGTTTGTAACCTTGGCTGGCCTGGAACTCGCTGCGTAGACCGGGCTGGCCTTGAATCAGGAGATCCGCCTGCCTCCGCCTCCCCAGTGCTGGGACTAAGGGCCTGCGCCACCAGGCTGCCTTTCCACCAAACGACTTCGGTCCATCCCTTTTTAAATTACTATTTAACTTGTACAAGAACTCGGAAAAAGAACAAAGCCCTTCCCCGTCACTCGTCAGCCGTATAGGCTCAGGGACACCCCAAGTTACTATCTTTTCCTGACACCCCCCCTCCCCAGGGCACTGGAGCCACCGTGAGACCAGCACAGGAGGTGTGAGATTTGGGGACACACAGGAGAGTCGATGTGCCTCCTGAGCTGTCCTCTATCCAGGCTATCAGTTCATTTCAGTGTCTGTACATCATGGGCGTCTGTCCTCCAGTCACTCAACAAGCCGTCCCCAGTGGGGTGTCCCTCTCTGGGCCCTGTCTCTGTCATATGGTCTAAGCTGTCCTCAGTGACCATCCAGGACTGGGATCCAGAGACCAGCAGACTGTCGACCTTGCCTCGATCCTCCATAAGAGCCCCTCTGGCTCTGACCACAGTCGCCTCGCCCTTCCAAAGACCTCAGTTTCCCCATCTGTTAGCTCTGTCTATGAACATTTATTGAGCACTGACTGTATGCGGGAGACCCAGCAAGTCCTGGGGAGGCACAGTGCTGTTATGGGATAAGCAGGGGTCGTTTGTTTAATGGATCTTTTATGGCACTGGGGTGTAGAGGGCACCAAGAATCCCCCCCAAATCCCACACCACGTGCAGCTGGGGTCTACAGGGATCTGCAGGGTCCTAGCGCCCCCTCGTGGCTCGACCATCGATTCCCAGGGTGGGAGATGGTCCTCAGGGGAGAGCTCCAGGGGGCCTTGGCGACCTCACTCACCTATAATGGCTGCCCAACGTGACACAGGGTCATCTCCGGCCAGCGCCCGGCGCCCATGACAGGAGTAACCCAGGAGTAGCAGAAAGGCTCAGGTGGCTGGTTGTCCTGGGGCAGCCGGGAGCATGAGGCCGGATGTTCCCCTGGGCACCACGGCATTGCCCAGCCTGCCGGCTCCAGTGACAGACCGGTGACTGTCCCCCAGAATGCCGTCCATCTCAAATGTGGCTCTTTGTGGTGACCAATAAAGGGGGGATGTTTTCATTGAAAACATTGGGAGTCATTAGTAACTGGAAATAACCGCAGGAAGACACCTTGCTGGCCCAGACCTGTGGTCCCAGTGGGGACTGGAGGCAGGATGAGCATCAGGGCCACCTGGGAAACTTAAGGAAGACCCTGTCTCAAAATACAGAGGAGACGGAGGGGCCTGAGGCTGTGGCTCTGTTGATACAGTGAGTGCTTTACCTCCGTAAGCAAGAGGGCTTGAGTTCAGATCCTCGGGAGCTGTGTGAACAGCTGGGCAGAGCA
The DNA here is from genome assembly GCF_007827085.1 of Peromyscus californicus insignis. Classification (NCBI taxonomy): domain Eukaryota; kingdom Metazoa; phylum Chordata; class Mammalia; order Rodentia; family Cricetidae; genus Peromyscus; species Peromyscus californicus. The sequence goes on from NW_026294492.1 coordinate 54,726,276, forward strand.
TCCCTGGGCCTGATGGCCAGCCTAGCCAAATCCAGGATCCATGACTTCCCGTCAGTAAGGTCTCACATAGCCCAGGCTAGACCCTAAGGCACTATGCAGCTGAGGATGTCCCCCATCCTATCCTAACCCATACCTGGCTCATCTGTAGTTTAAATTAACAGGCCAGGGGGAGGTTTCCGGCCTTGGGAGGAGGGCCCCTCCCTTCCACTGCCTCCCCATTGGCTGACCTGGGTGGGTGGGACCCACCTCAGACAGGAGGAGCCTTCGCCAGTTCCCTTTTGCTGCACCCCCCCATCCCCAAGCTGGATTCCCCGACCCCTCTGCCTGTCCCTACCCACCCCCTCACCGCAGGCCACAGGTCAGATCAAACCAGCTGCGGCAACCAACCCATCTCTAGTGCCCAAGGGGACAGTCACTGGGACTGGGGAAAGTTAATTAATGACTGCCCTGGATCCTACCAGAGCAAAAGCCAAAGTCCTCTCCACGATCTCCGAGTTCCTGCAGGTCCCTCGGCCCTCAGGCTTCCTCTCTTCTGCCGCCACCACCCACTCTGATCCAGGGCAACATGCCAGGCCCCATCCTGCACCAGGCTTTGCACAGGCTGGTGCCTTCTGCCCCGGGACCTTTGGACAGCAGCTCCTGTTGCCCCTGGCAAACAGTCTTCCTGACCTCACTTCCCCAATCATTTGATTGAATTTATTTTTTATTACTTTCTTTACTTAATATGTAAACCAGGCTAGCCTGGAACTCACCATGTAGCTAGCCCTGGCTGTCCTGGAACTGCTATGTAGATCAAGCTGGCCTCAGACTCACAGAGATCCTCCTGATGGTACCTCCTGAGTGCTGGGATTAAAGACCTGTGATACCACACCCGGCCCAAATACTACTGAAAAGGTCTCATGTAGCCCGGGCTAGCCTCAAACTCCCTATGTATCAGGGGATGGTCTTTTTTTTTTTTTTTTTTTTTTTTTTAGGTTTTTCGAGACAGGGTTTCTCTGTGTAGTTTTGCGCCTTTCCTGGATCTCGCTCTCTAGACCAGGCTGGCCTCGAACTCACAAAGATCCGCCTGGCTCTGCCTCCCAAGTTCTGGGATTAAAGGCGTGCGCCACCACCGCCCGGCGAGGGGATGGTCTTGAACTAATGAGTGCACTGAGCCCAGTATCTCGAAGTTCTTACCCCTTCTCCATGGGAATGCACCGAGGTCGGGGGAGGACTGTTGACCGCTCTGCGCTGTTCCATTTTTTTAAAATTGTGTTGGATGCATAGAGGTCATACATCCCTAGCAGATCCTTGGAAGGGAGAGATTGAGTTACACAATACTGTACGGGGAAAAAGTCACCCTAGGAACCACTCGGCCACAGCCCTGTGAGCATATAAGTCAGGGTTTATAGCTGATCCCACTCACTGTTGTTTCTACCGGAGATTCCTTTCAAAGGGCTAGGGGTGTCAATCTCAGTGAACGTAGGGGGCGTGGTCAGGGCGGAGCCCCGCCCAGAATCCCCCAGTGAAGGAGTTGGGGGCGTGGTCAGGGTGGAGCCCCGCCTAGAATCCCCCAGTGAGGGTCTGGGGGCGTGGTCAGGTGGAGCCCCGCCTAGAATCCCCCAGTGAGGGTCTGGGGGCGTGGTCAGGGTGGAGCCCCGCCCAGAATCCCCCAGTGAGAGGTTGGGGCGTGGTCAGGGTGGAGCCCCGCCCAGAATCTCCCAATGAGGGGTTGGAGGCGTGGTCAGGATGGAGCACTGGTCCAGTCTTCAGGAATCCCTTGTTCCCATCCCAGAACTATGAAAAATAAATCCTAATCACTGATTAGGTCTTGGTCTGTGGCCAGGCTGTCTGCAGGGTACTAGTCTGGACTTGGCTCTGTGCCACACCGATCCCAGCCCAGCACTCCGCCGAGGCAGGAGAGTCAGGTGTCTAGCGGGCCTCTCTCACGTGGTCACCTCCTTCCTCTGCCTTCCTCTCCAAGCAAACCCAGGATGTGGATTCTCTCCACCTCTGCCTCTGAGGGGACAAACTTGGCCACAGCCTATGACCGGGGGTGTTGTGTGGGGGGTGTGATTGATCTGTGTGTGACTGTTGTGGGGACTGACATTTCTCCCTGGGGAGGGAGGAGGGGGAACAGGGAGAGAAAACAAGGAACGGACAGGACCAGGTGTGACGTTGTTAGAGGACCCAAGTTCCGTTCCCGGCACACATGTTGGTAGCTCACATCGGCAACTGGTGCCTCTGGCCATCTCGGGCACCTCATGCACAGACCGACACAGACAAATGTAAAAATTAGAAATCTTAGAAAACCGCGAGAAACCTTTCTGGTCTTAGGAACAGTAACAGGGAGGGGACTGGTCCCTCTGGCTGGGGTGACCCTCCACTCCCAGCCAGACCAGCTCATGGCATGTCTTTGGCCCATGGATGCCCTGTCGGGAGTGAATACTAACAGTATTTTTTCCATGCAGGGTGGCTCATAGCTGTGGCTCAGAACTTGGGCGGCTGAGGCGGGAGACTGTATGTTCCTGGCCAGCCTGAGCTACACACCAAAATGCTGTCTCAGGGAGGGAGACATGTGTTTTCTGCCTGGGCTTGTGCATGCCTTGGCACCTTTGGCAGGACTCAAGGTAGGTGACTTTGCCTTCCCCTGCCTCTGCTTCCTCGGGCCTGACCACATGGTTGGTGTTAATTCCCGAAAGCCCCACCCAGCAGCTGAGCGGACACACTCGGGAGCCTGAGCCGGTGACTTTATTGTGTGCCTTGGAGGATAGATGTTACACATGGGACCCCAGATGGTGTTTCATGTGCACCCTGATGGATGTTTTATGTGCTCCTGTAGTGGTGTTTCATGTGGGGCTCCCATGAAGATGTTTCACATGGAATCCATGGGCAGGTTTTACATGTAGGGGCCCAGCGGCTGGGTGTTTCACATAGCACTGGCTGGATGTTTCACGTGCTGGCGTGGCAGATGTTTGCTTTTGTTCCGTAGGTGGGCAGGTGTTTGCTGTGGCTCCCGTGGGCGGGTGTTGGATGTGGCTCTCATATGGTGTTCCAGTGGCTCCCGTGGCAGGTGTTGGATGTGGCTCTCATATGGCGCTCCAGTGGTCTAGTGGTTTTGTGGCTCCTGTGGCAGGTGTCCAGGTACCCTAGTATGCCAGGTGTTGTAGAAGCCAGCAGTGTCTTGGGCAGCGCAGCTGGTAACTATAACCTGGCCATTTACAGGTGATCTCCGTGGTGGACTCGGACATATACTCCAGAGAGGAATCGGAATGACAGGGGGCCAGCTCGGGCACCGAGCTGCTGCCGGCCAGCTCCGAGGCCTGTGCCTTCTGCCCCTGCTTGTTGTTCTTGGAACCCGCATCCCCTGGATCGCTGCCAGCCTGGTTGTGATCAGGGGATGGGCTGGGCGACTGCGCCCTGGGTGAGCCCTGGTTGGAGACGCTGACGCGCTGTGTGGAGGTGGGTGCAGATGCTGCTGTGGCTGCTGCTGACCGGCTGGTCGGCTGAGCTGCTGCTGAGGCCTGAGGGGTCTGCTGGTTGGCTCCCATGTGACGGCCTGTTGTCCGAGCGGTTCCTGCGGTCCGGACTGCTGACTGTAAACCCCCCCCAGAGCGCATGGCCGGTTGAGAGGGCCCCAAGGAGGTACTGGGCAGCCGGGTACGCTGTGCAGGCCTGGAAGACACACTGCCCCGGCTATGATGGCCCCGGGCCTTGCTGGGAATCTGGGAGCCGCTGACAGAGCCGGTGGCCAGCTGGCCCCGGGATGCATTAGTGGAACCTGGGCTGACTGGAGACGGAGACTGCCCGTTCACGGCCCGCGACGGGCTTCCTGTTGGCTTGCTTGGGCTCGAGACTCGGCGTTGATGTTGGGTCTCTGTGTGGGAGTCCAAGGAGGAGTGAGAGGCCTGGGCATCAGCTGTGTGCTCCTTGTCGTTGGCCAGGGGCTCCGCGCACAGACTGCCATGGGACCTCACTTGTGCTTCAGGAGCGGGGTCTGACTTGTCTTGGCTGTGGAGAGGAAAGGGATGGTGGTGAGGGTGGATGAGGCTGGCTGGGGAGCTGGTGGGAATGTGCTGTCAGCTCAGCTGCAGAGGCAAGCTGGTCACCCCCTGCTGACATCTGAACACAGACCCACTCTGCTCCTCGTGGGCACCTGCAAATACATGCCCAGAGCAGCATGCACCACCATACACGGGCACACAGATGCAGAACCACACACAACATGCACACAGAATGCACAAGAACCCTGCACAACCCCTCCTGAGGAATTACATACGGTCCAGTTCCAGAGCGGCTGGGGGTTCCGTTGCTGATGCTGGGGTGACGAGAGCCCGGCCCCGAGCTAGGGCCTGCAGTACTGGTTCCCGACAGCCAGGGAGAGAGAGGCACAGTAAGAGAATAGCGGAGCCATGCAGGGCGTGGTCAGGATGCAAGACAGGGCGCATAGCCAGGGTCAGGGGGCTCAAGACAGGCGGGCAGACAAAGGCAAATCCGGCCAGAGGGACAGACAACAGAGAGAGGGTCAGCTGAGACCCAGGAGCCAGAGAGGGCGGGGTGACACTGTCACACCTGTCATCCCAGTACTCAGGAAGGCAAGAAGATGAATATGAAAAGGTCACCCTCAGCTATTTAGTGAGCTGGAGGCTAGCCTGGGCTACATGAAATCCTTTCTGTCTCAAAATAAATGAACTAGACATGTGTGGTGGCACACACCTTTAATCCTAGCTCTCGGGAGGCTTGGATAGGTGGATCTCTATGGGTTCCAGGCCAGCCTGGTCTACAAATAAGATCCTGTCTCAAACAAACAAACAAAACAACCCAAAGGAAAAAACCAAACAAACCCATGATCCAGATCAAGCCCATTGGGCATCTACCCCGAGTACACACCGTCCCGGGTTATCCCAGCTGCTATGTCCAATGCTCTTCCGCTGAGCTGATTCACGGCGCTGTCTAGGGCCACGTGGTGTTTTAGAAATAGTGGTCGTATGACGCGATGGTACAGTATTAGAGCCCCATTCCAGGGCCCCGGAGTCATGCAGAATAACAGGAAGGCGCACTGCATGGGGACACATCAAGTTGTCACACAGGGCCCTGCCCCCCCCCCCACGGGGACACACCACACTGTCACACAGGGCCCTGCACCCCCCCACGGGGACACACCACACTGTCACACAGGGCCCTGCCCCACTCCCTTGCCCATCCCTGCCGGTGCTGATGGCCTGCCCACCTTGCCCGCGTAGTAGAAAGGGAACCAGAACAGGAGTAGATCGCTGAAGAACTCGACCAGACCGAACAGGGCGTACACCACCCAGTAGGTTAGCCACACAGTGTCGTCTTCCTTGCTTGGGCTCTCGATGGCTTTGACTCTGTCCAGATGGGAATGCACATGTCTACTCCGGTGCTCCCTGGGAACCCCCAGAGCCCTTCTCGCCCTGCGCATGGACCCCCCCTGCACGCAGACTGCCTGATGCACTCACGAAGCATATGCGGGGTATACAAATCCGATGACATTGCACAGTAGAGAGGCCCCGTAGCCGAACAGAAGATACAGGCTTAGGAGGGCGAGGGCTCCTGGAAGACAAGGGTGGCGTGCAATGTCTCTGGTGTCATCTGCAGCCTGCACCTCCTTCCTGGGGACACTCCGGGCAATGCGTCCCGGTTGCTGCCTTGAACCCTGGTCTCATGTCTGCTGTATCTCCCTCACGGGGTGGGAGTGCCTGAGTGCCCCAGAGCTGGCAAGGACCTCATTCAGCTCCAGGCTGGGGCTCAGTTTTGGGTCAAGAGTTCGTTTATTTGTTTTTTGTTTGTTTGTTCATTCTTTTTTTTTTTTCTTTTTCTTTTTCTTCGAGACAGGGTCTCACAATGCAGTCCTGGCTGGCCTCAAACTCACAGAGAGCTGCCTGCTGCCATCTCCTGAGTGCTGGGATTAAAGGTGGGCTCTGCCGTGTTGGCTACTTTTTTGTTGTTGTTGTTTGTTTGTTTTTTAAGATTGTGTCTTGCTTTGTAGCCCAGACTGGCCTTGGACTCTGGCTCCTCCTATCTCAGCCTGTGGTATGCCAGTGTGATAGAGTACACAAGGCGATTCTTCTATGCAGTGAGTTCAATGCCAGCCTGGGCTATGTGAGTTTCAAACCCCGCTACCTAAAAAGGGTTGATCTGATGCTTTCTATGCGAGCATGGTGACTTGGGCTTGGGCCCCCAGCACATACCACCAAAAGAAAGCAAACAGACTTGCTGCACTGTGTCTGCTGCCCCAGCACTTGGCAGAGGGGACAGAGACAAATGGATCCTTGGACCTCATTAGACAGTCAGTGTAACCAAAGCAACAAGCTGCAGGTTCCGGGAAATGCCATCTCCAGAGAGAGGGGAGAGTGGCCAGCCGCAGGGGGCAACAGGGAAGGGCACTTGCCAAGTAATCGGGAGCCTGAGCTGATGGTTCCAACAACTCGATGGACACACACACACACACACACACACACTCTCTCTCTCTCTCTCTCTCTCTCTCTCTCCAGTGTGTGCTAGAAGCCCCCAAAACAAACAAGGTGAGCTATGCTAGTCCATGTTCTACAGTTCCACCAATCGGATCTCCACACACGCTGAACCGTCCACGTGCCAGTGAGGCTGGCCCTGTAGCTCAGTCACTCTCCCTTACCACGTTCGAGGGAGCGGCCTCCTGGCCACCAAGACATTCTTAGCAATGAAAAGCCTGGGGCTCTGGCTGCCATTGTAACTTGATGCTAGGAAGGGTCATGGGAGAGCTGGGAGCATGTGGGAAAGTGCTGGGGGGGCCTGGGGCCTTGTGTACTCCAGGGAAGGTCAGAGGTTAGGCTGAGCTAGCAGATGGGAGGGCTTATCTGTGAGAGGGGACCTTTGCCCTCGGGGTAGCTGGGGCCCAGATGTCTCCTCCTTCCTTCCCCAGACTGTTATCTGCTGGGACACAGGCTTCTGTGTCTAAGGTCAGAGTGCCTGCCCTCCCTCCACCTGCTCTGGGTCTTATCCTCCAGAACCTAAGGCTGAAGGGGAGGGGGACTCCCGCTGGCCCCAGCTGGTTGGGTCACCTTCCCATCACTGCCCTGAGTCTAAGTTGCCTGCCTCATTTAGTGCCTGGGGGCACAGGGTGGCCATTTGGAGCAGTTGAAACCTAAGAATCCATTTCTATTGAGATAAGTGTCCTGAAGCAGGTGGGGAAATGCCACCCTGTCTCTGGCATCGATGGGGGAAGGGCTGTCCCAGTGTACTGGGCCCCTCAATCTCTTTAACTGCAACCTCAGCAGGAAGAAGATAATCGTGGACACCAAGCCCTCAGGGCGGGGAGAGGAGACTTGGTGACAGAGGGGCAGGATGTGGAGATGATGGACAGCTTTCCAACACAGCCCTGACCCCTGTGCCTCAGTTTCCTTCCTGGTGACACCCAAGCTGTTCCCCTCCTGGCCACCCCCTCCCAGGGTACTATGATGTAATTTCCCTAGTGATGTGGAAACCCTGATCAGAGGTTGCAGCCTGTACCTGGGGCCCTGTACAGTGGGAGAGACACCCCAAGGAGAGGGACCTCCTGGGATCTGGGCACAGATATCAGACACACACACACACACACACACACACACACACACACACGGGTATGGGAGTCCACCTTCCACCCGCTGAAGTGAGAGTACACAGAACTCTTGGGATCTGTCTGTCTGGAGAAGGGGCTTCATGACCTGGGATACAGGTCACATAGAAGCCCCCATGGTCTTGTGATTCAGGAAGGGACTTCAGGACAAGGCTGTGGGATTCGGAAGACACAAAAAGGGGGCACACGAAAATCATTTTGGAAAGACACACAGGGGCCCTTATCACACTTGCAGAAAGGCCTGGAACTAGAATGGACCTACAATTGGGATACTTGGATGGTTCCTCCCCCAGGCTCCCAACCCCCAAAATCCCAGCTGACACCTCAGTTAAACAAATAGTGACTCAAAGCTATTGTGTTGTGGCAAGAGGAAGAGGTCGGGGTGCTGGGTCAGTCTCCATGTTCCAGAGATGCATGGAGAATTTCTCCATGAGAATATTCGAGAAGGGGTTGGGAACTCGCAGGGGACTGAGTGGGGGCAGGGGACTGAGTGGGGGCGTCCCTTGTTTCTCTACCCACATAGGGGTCAGCTGGGCCACTGGAAAAACCAGACTTGCAGGAACTTGGGGCCTGGTATGCAGCCAGGGCCCCAGGAAGAGGCAGGCTGCACCTGGAGTGCTTCGGTACACTAGGGTGGCCTTTTCCAAAGACCTTGGAGAAAAGTCAGACAAATTAAAGACCCTCTTCTCCAGAATCTAGAATAAGACCCCACAGGCAGGTCAGAGTCCCCGGACATCGGGGCCCATGGGGGAACCAGAACATGTTCCCCTTGCACGGATGAGGACTCAGGACATCTTGGTTTCCTGTTGGGGACTCAGCTGTGCACCTCTTCCCAGGCAGGATGGGACCCTAAAGTCAGGTCCGGGTGCCCAGAACCTCATGAGGCCTTTCACCAGGTCCCTCGGAAACCTGAGATATGCAATCCTTCCAGGTCTGAGTCTTTATGGCCTTGCAGAGGCCATCGGGGACCTGGGATGTGAACCCCTTCCAGGTAGGTCAGAGTCCCCAGGACCTCACGACGCCTCAACAAGGACTCGGGATGTGAGTCCCTTTTAGGGATACCGCAGCTAGGTCTGAGTTCCCAGAGCCTCCCATAACCCGTCGGAGACCTAAGATGGGAACCCCTCCCAGGGTGAGGGCACCCAAGACTTCACGGTGCCCAGCCGGTACTTGGGCCATGCACCCTTTCCAGGGATGGAACCCAGGAGCCAGGTCTGGGTTCCCAGGGCCCCCTGGAACCCGTCTAGGGCCCGCGACGCGCGCCCTTCCCAGGGATGGGACCCAGGACCTCACGGTGCCCGTCGGCGACCCGCGACATGCACCCCCCCTTCCAGGCTCACCCACGGCGAGATACCGCTTCTCTACACCGGTCCTGGCTTCGAGCGCCCCGAGCGCTTCGGTGGCTACGTTCTTCTGTTCTAGAAAACGCTCGAAGCGCTGGCGCAGACCGTCCATGGCAGCGGCGGGCCCGGGGCAGGCCGCTCAAGCACACCCGCAGCCTCGCGCACCGGCGCCCTCGGGAGCGCACAGCCTTCACCGCCCGCGCACCGCCCGGCCCCGCCCCCGACCCGCTGCTTTCCGCCCCCCGCCCTGGCTCCGCCCCCGGCTCCCGACTCTGGCCAATGGGAGGGCAAGGCGGACAAAGGAGGTGGGGCCTGCCCCCTCTCCCCCGCCGCATGGCCCTCTGGCCAGGGTGGAGGCCGGCGGAGCAGCGAGGAGGCCGGAGGGGGCGGGGCGCCAGGCTACCTGTGCGTTGATTGGTCAAGAGGGAGTGGCTCGGTACTGATTGGACAAGCCGTTGATTATTGACGGTGAGCGGTTAAAAGTGGGTGGAGCTAGCTGAGGAACAGGTGGGAGGTGCCCGGCTAAGATCAGTGCTGATTGGACAGACTAGAGAAGGCGGGGTTGATCACAAAGGAGGAGGGACTACAGTGGAAAAGGACGATGCTGATTGGAAGACCTGGGGAGGCCGGGCTGATTCTCGAAGGAGGGGCATAGAGGAAAGTGGGCGGAGCCAAATAAAAGGTTGAGGGTATCCCTGTGATCTTGAACCTGCTCCTAAGGGCCAAATAGAGGGGTTGTCCTTGTATAAGTGGGGAAACTGAGGCCCCCGCGAGCTTAGGTCTGTGTGGATGTCTCTCCATGTGGGATATTCCCACCCCTCATGGGTAGGGGGGAAAGAGGAAACCGCAAGGCCCCTTGGGAGTTGAGAGCTTCAGGGTTGCTATGGTGTCCGGGATGGGGTGGCTTCCGGAGGCCCCGCCCCCCGCCCCGCCCCCCGCTATGCGGCCCTCCCCGACTGCGCTGTGGCTGGGTCTGGCTTTGGCTTTGGGCCTCCCGGCTGTGGGGTGGGCCTCAGCCCGGGCCCCTATCTATGTCAGCAGCTGGGCCGTGCGGGTGACCAAAGGTTACCAGGAGGCTGAGCGCCTGGCACGTAAATTTGGCTTCGTCAACCTGGGACAGGTGGGTGGGACCTGGATGGATGGGACACGGGGTGGGGACCTGGGCGACCGACCGCAGACCTGGACCGGTGGGAGGGGGTCCCTCAGGGATGAAGAACGTGTCTGCGTGCCCCCTCCATGTTCAGTTTGGGACACCTCGCTGAGGTGTCTAATGCCGCGGAAACTGGACTCCGTCCTTGGGGACTCTGCCAAAGGAGCAAGGTCCCAGCCGATGCCCCCGTCCATCACATTTCCAGATCTTCCCTGACGACCAGTATTTCCATCTACGGCACCGGGGTGTGGCCCAGCAGTCCCTGACCCCGCACTGGGGCCACAGTCTGCGCCTGAAGAAAGAGCCCAAGGTGAGTGAGCCCATGGCTGCGATCTAAGGACAACCCGCCGCCTTCCGTCATTCTTGTTATTGTTATGAGTGGCCTGTAGGTTTGCGAAGTGGGGCCTGCTTGGGGAAGTCACGAATGAGCATGGCATCTACCACAACATGGCACTGGGGGGGCTCTTACTGAGGGGCCCTGCCCCGCTTCTCAAGGATGGAGGTCCTCATGCACTACTCCTTTCCGGCTCCAAGCCATGAGATGTAGGGAAGGGAACTGGTCCATTTCAACACCCTGGAACACTGTGCCCAAGGCGAGAACCTGGAATCAGTGAGTGTGCAGCTGAATCGGGAGCAGAGCCCATGGTGTTTGGGGATCTTCTCTAAGTTCATCCACATTAGGCCAGTCCTCCGTTAGGAACAGCTCTTAGACAGCAAAGAACCGGCATGGAGTTGTGGTAGTGTGAGCCACAGCGGTTACATGATGCACTCAAGAGGTGCTCACCTTCAGCATCAGGAACTGTCTTAGTTACTGTGACAAAAAACGCCATGATCAAGGCAACTTATAGAAAGAAGAGTTTATTGGAGCGTACAGCGTCAGAGGGTGAGTCCGTGCACACCACGGCGGGGAGCATGGCAGCAGGCAAGCAGACTGGCACGCTGGGGCAGTGGCTGTGAGCTGACATCCTTATCCACAAGGAGGAAGCAAAGAGCCCTAACTGGGAGATTGACCTCAAAGCCTTCCACCCGCCTCCCAGTGCCACACCTTCGCCCACAGGGCCACAGCTTCTAGTCCTTCCTAAACCAACTGGGCACCAAGCATTCCAACAGAAGAGTCATTCAAACCACCACAGGGACTGTCTTCAGAGCCAAACCCTGTGGGAAGGGGAAAGACCAACAGGGGAGGGGGAGGGGAAGAGAAAGTGTGGAGCGAACAAGACATGAGACGAATGGGTGGATGGAGAAGGGGACTTGAGCTGGTTTTGCCTGGCAGAACATCACATAGAAAGGTCCTGGGGTGAAAGAGAATGCATGAGCTCTTTCCTGGTTGCTGGCTGTAGCTGAGTGAGGAGCAGGCTGACTGCTGAAGACCAGGGGGGCAATAGGTGTGGTGATGTTGGACCAAGGGGGAGGTGACAGGGCCTAGGGCTCAGTGGGTGGAGCACTTGCTCAGCAAGCAGGCTGTCCTGGGGTCCACGCAGTGAGCTTAAACCAGGCAGGAGAGCACACGCTCGTCCTCAGCTACAGAGAGTTTGAGGCCACTGGACCGTATCTCAGAAAACAGAGATAGAAACAGAGAGCCAGTGAGACGGCTCAGAGGGTAAAGATGCCCGCTGCCCAGCTGGCTGAGCTCGGGGAAAGATGCCCGCTGCCCAGCTGGCTGAGCTCAGTTCCCAGGATCTGCATAGTGGAAGGACAAACTGACTCCCCCGTTACTCTTTTAAAGATGCAAACATTTTTTAATCTGTATTTCTTTTGACTGACATTAGTGTTTGTCCTGCCTGTCTGTCTGTACATGCACCACATGCACACAGGTGCCCGAGGAGGTCAGAAGAGGGCACGAGATCTACTTGGAATTTGTCCCCGGTGGTTGTGAGCCGCCATGTAGATCCTGGGAATGGAACCCCAGTCCCCTGCAAGAGCGGCCAGTGCTCTTAATCACTGAGCCATCTCTCCAGCCCCCCCCCCACACACACGAGAGAGAGAGAGAGAGAGAGAGAGAGAGAGAGAGAGAGAGAGAGAGAATACACATGTGAAACAAAACAGAGGTGGTGGAAGTTGTGTGACATGGGACCAGGGGTGTCCTGACCCAGAAAGAGTGTTGGAGTGGTGGGTATTCAAAGTGCTGCTGGGCAGTGAGTCGGGGCACACACCTTTGACCCCAGCATTCCAAAGGCAGCCAGCTTAGTCTACACAGTGAGTTCCAGGCCAGTCAGGAACTACACAGTGTGACCCTGTCTCAAAAGAAAAATCTAGTGCTGTGGGAGGGAGCCAGCAGGACTTGGCGAGAAGGCTCTAGAACAAGGACAGAGGAGTAGGGTTGGGACCAGAAGAGCCACACTGGTCCCCAGCAGCTTCACTCATGCATCCTCAGGCCTCAGTGGTCTCTGAGATCACAGCTTGAGGGTCATGGGGGCCCCAAAGAGCAGTCCAAGCTAACATTCCTGTCTCTTCAGAAGGACCTCCATGGAGTTCCACAGCCTCCTGCCTACATTCCCACAGCCCTGGAGGTAGTGACTGGTCCAGCCCCTGTGTCCCTCTGCAGGTGCAGTGGTTTGAGCAACAGACTGTGAGGCGGCGGGTGAAGCGCTCCCTGGTGGTGCCCACAGACCCCTGGTTTTCCAAGCAGTGGTACATGGTGAGCACTTGGGCTGGACTGACGGGGCGGGCAGGGGAGGGCACCAGCCTGAGCACCACTGACCCTAGGTTCCTCTTTGACTGCCATAGAACAATGAGATACAGCCAGATCTCAATATCCTGAAGGTTTGGAACCAGGGACTCACCGGCCGGGGAGTGGTGGTCTCCATCTTGGATGACGGTATTGAGAAGGACCACCCGGACCTCTGGGCTAATTATGTGAGTCCTTGGGCTGGAGAGATGGCTCAGTGGTTAAGAGCAGGGGCTGCTCTTCCAGAGGACCTGAGTTCAATTCCCAACAACCACATGGTGGCTCACAACTGTCTGTAATGAGACCTGGTGCCCTCTTCTGGCTTGCAGACATACATGCAGGCAGAACACTGTGTACATAATAAATACATCTTTTTTTTGGGGGGGGGGAAGGTTTTGAGGCAGGGTTTCTCTGTGTAGTTTTGGTGCCTGTCCTGGATCTCCCTCTGTAGACCAGGTTGGCCTCGAACTCACAGAGATCCACCTGCCTCTGCCTCCTGAGTGCTGGGATTAAAGGCGTGCGCCACCACCGCCCGGCTGAATAAATAAATCTTTAAAAAAAATTATGTGAGTCCTCTCGGGACCCCCAGATCCATCCCCTCATTCCTGTCTCTCTTTCCCTGCTTGCCTTCCAGGACCCTCTGGCCAGCTATGACTTCAATGACTATGACCCAGATCCCCAGCCTCGCTACACACCCAGCGATGAGAACCGGTGAGCTAGGTACCCCGCGGTACCAGCCCCCCCCCCCCCCCCCCCCCCCCGGCCTGCAGAAATGCCAGGCCAAGGTGGGCCGTGACACACGGCTGGCTGCTTTCCTCCTTGCCCGGAAACAGGCATGGGACCCGCTGCGCTGGGGAGGTGTCTGCCACAGCTAACAACGGCTTCTGTGGCGCTGGTGTGGCCTTCAATGCCAGGATTGGAGGTACCGGGGTGGAGGCCGGGGGACGCTAGGATAAGCTTGACCAGTGGAAGAACACTACACCCACCCCCTTCCCGTTCCCACCACTGGGCGGTGCCAGGCCCCAGGCTGAGGGCGACTGAAAGGTGGCGGCGGGGAGGTGGCCTAGAAGGGCAGCCAGCGTGGGTGCTGGTGCAAGGCCCACGCCCACCCGCGCAGGCGTGCGCATGTTGGATGGAACCATCACGGACATCGTGGAGGCACAGTCCCTCAGCCTGCAGCCGCAACACATTCACATCTATAGCGCCAGCTGGGGGCCCGAGGACGACGGCCGCACGGTGGACGGACCCGGCATACTCACTCGGGAGGCCTTCAGGCGTGGCGTGACCAAGGTGCCCAGGGAGCGCGCGCACCCTGGGCGGAGGGGACCCCACCCCGCGGCTGGAGGGCTGACGGCGTTCCGGTCACTCTCCACCCAGGGCCGCCAAGGGCTGGGCACACTGTTCATCTGGGCCTCGGGGAACGGCGGCCTCCACTACGACAACTGCAACTGCGACGGCTACACCAACAGCATCCACACGCTGTCCGTGGGCAGCACCACGCGGCAGGGCCGAGTGCCCTGGTACAGCGAGGCCTGCGCCTCCACCTTCACCACCACCTTCAGCAGCGGAGTGGCCACCGACCCGCAGATCGTGAGCACCCGGCCGAGCCCGCGCCGCAGGCCCCGCCCCCGCAGGGACCAGGCCCCGCCCCACAGCCCCGCCCCCGCAGGGACCAGGCCACGCCCCACAGCCCCGCCCCCGCAGGGACCAGGCCCCGCCCCCGCAGGGAGCAGGCCCCGCCCCGCCCCTCCAGACCCCGCCCCCAAGGCCTGGCCCACACGGCCCTGGCCTCCTTCCCGGCCCCTCCGCCCTCCTCCAAAACTAGATGCTACCAGCTCCGCCCACTTGGCAACGCCCCTCTGCCTCACGGCAAGATCCGCGCCAGTGCCCGGCTACCTGGAGACCTCCGCTGGGGCTGGCTCTGCGGTCCCCACACACCCGGACACATACACACACATCACACACACACACCACACACCACACACCACACGCACACCACACGCACACCACACACACACACACACCACACACACATCACACACACACACACCCCACACACCACACGCACACCACATACACACACACACACACACACCCCACACACCACACGCACACCACACACACACACACACACACACACCCCACACACCACACGCACACCACACACACACACACACACACCCCACACACCACACGCACACCACATACACACACACCACACACCCATCACACACACACGCACACCACACACACCACATACACACACACACACACACACACCCCACACACCACACGCACACCACATACACACACACACACACACACCGCACACCACATACACACACACACACACACCGCACACCACATACACACACACACACACACACCGCACACCACATACACACACACACACACACACCCCACACACCACACACACCACATACACACACACACACACACACCCCACACACCACACGCACACCACATACACACACACACACACACACGCACACCACACGCACACCACACACACACACACACCACACACACACACCACACACCACACACCACACGCACACCACACGCACACCACACACACACACACACACATACACACACACACACACACCCCCACCGGCTCCCAGGTCTCCACTCCACACGAGACACATGGGGCCTCGGCCCCCCCTCCTTCTCTCTCGAGGCTGAGGCCTGGTGTCCCCGCACGTCCGTCCCCCGGTGTCCCCGCACGTCCGTCCCCCGGTGTCCCCGCACGTCCGTCCCCGGTGTCCCCGCACGTCCGTCCCCCGGTGTCCCCGCACGTCCGTCCCCGGTGTCCCCGCACGTCCGTCCCCCGGTGTCCCCGCACGTCCGTCCCCCGGTAGGGGCCAAGTACCAGGGCTGGAGTCTCAGTCTTTCTTGGCACTTTTGGGGTTTTTTTTTGTTTTTCTAGACAGGGTTTCTCTGTGCAGCCCTGGCGCCTGTCCTGGATCTCGCTCTGTAGCCCAGGCTGGCCTCGAACTCACGGAGATCCGCCTCAGTGGTTTTGGAGCCTCGTCCTTAGCAGTTTTAGACCTCAGCCCTTAGTAATTGTTGAGCTCAGTCCTCAGTACTTGCTAAACTTAGTCGTTAGTACTCACCATGTAGACCAGGGTAGCCTGGAAGTCACAGCTACACCTGCGCCGCCCCACGAGTGCTGGGATTGAACGCCTGCATCACCAGGCCTGGGGCTTTTAGCACCTTTTGAGCTTAGTCCTCGGTGCCTTCATACTTAGCTCAATCTTCAGCACTTTGCGGACTTAGTCCCTAGTACCTTCCAAACGAGTCCTCGTCTGGGCCGCGCACTGGGCTCACGGTCCGCTGTCCCCAGGTCACCACGGACCTGCACCACCAGTGCACGGACAAGCACACGGGCACCTCGGCCTCCGCCCCTCTGGCCGCCGGCATGATCGCCCTGGCTCTGGAGGCCAAGTAGGTGACGTGGGGCCCCGCCCACCTCCCCGCCCCCACGGGCGGCGCCCGGCTCACCCGCCCTCGCCCCCCAGCCCGCTCCTGACCTGGAGGGACCTGCAGCACCTGGTGGTCCGCGCGTCCAGGCCGGCGCAGCTGCAGGCGGAGGACTGGAGGATCAACGGCGTGGGGCGCCAAGGTGCGGCGGGGCCAGGCCGGGGGCCGGGGTGCCGTGCACGCAGGGCGAGTGACGGTCCCCTCCCGTGCAGTGAGCCACCACTACGGCTACGGGCTGCTGGACGCGGGGCTCCTGGTGGACCTGGCTCGCGTGTGGCTGCCCACGCAGCCGCAGAAGAAATGTGTCATTCGGGTGGTGCACACCCCCACGTGAGGGAGGCCCCGCCCCGCCCCGCCGGGGAGGGCCCCGCCCCGCCCACTGGAGGGAGGCCCCGCCCACAGCCCAGGAGGCTGGTCCAGGTCTCCACCCTGCACGTTGTTGCAGCCTCCCCTACCTCCCCACCCTAGTCCAAGGCAGGGAAGATGCCCCGAAGCCTCAGTTTACCCATCTGAGGAAGGAGAGTGCCCTCAGGCCCCTGGACCCCCAGACCCGCCTCCCGGCGCCACCCGGCCCACGGCAGGCCCACAGGACCGTCCTCACCTTACCAGCTCCATCCTGCCCCGGATGCTGGTGTCGAAGAACGTGTCTGCGTGCTCTTACGGCTCGCACCGCCTCATCCGCTCGCTCGAGCACGTGCAGGTGCAGCTGTCCCTCTCCTACAGCCGCCGCGGGGACCTGGAGATCTCCCTCACCAGCCCCATGGGCACACGCTCCACGCTTGTGGCCATCAGGTGTGAGATCCTCCCAAGTGGCCCTGTGGGCGAGGGGAGCCCTGCCTAGCCCCTGCAGGTGGTGGGACTGAAAGACACGTGTCACCCGCCACCCGTCCTGTGTCTCCCGTGTCACCCGCCGGCCACAGACCCTTGGATATCAGCGGCCAAGGCTACAACAACTGGATCTTCATGTCCACCCACTACTGGGATGAGGACCCGCAGGGGCTGTGGACCCTGGGCCTGGAGAACAAGGGCTACTACTTTAACACAGGTGAGAGCTGGCTGCGGGATGCGGGATGCAGGGCTGCAGGGCTGCTGGGCTGCTGGGCTGCGGGCTGGGGCTGTTGGGCTGCAGGGCTGTGAGCTGCGGGCTGCAGGGCTGCAGGGCTGTGAGCTGCGGGCTGCAGGGCTGGGGACCCTCCCTGTTGTAGTTGACTCACAACCACAGAGGGTCCCGGGGTTTTCTTGGAGAGACCATGCAACAGTTACTTTAGCACACAGTAGGTGTTTTTACCTGAGGAAGGTTGGGTCCCAGCCACTGGTGCACAGTAGGTGTACAGTTACGGGAAACATGGGGGAGGAGGATCTGACCACTGGCACACAGTAGGTGTACAGTTACGGGAAACATGGGGGAGGAGGATCTGACCACTGGTGCACAGTAGGTGTACAGTTACGGGAAACATGGGGGAGGAGGATCTGACCACTGGCACACAGTAGGTGTAAGGTTACCTGACGGAAGTGGATGGGGGGTGGTCTGAGCACAGTGGCACACAGTAGGTGTGCAACAACCTGGGAGAATCATGGGGGTGGTCTGACCAGTGGTGAATAGTAAGGAATCAACTACCTGAGGGATACGATGAGGTCTGGCCACCAGCACACAGTAGGTGCAAGTGTCCTGAGGAAGTGGGGGCCTCCAGCACCAGTACACAGTAGGTGTGTAGCGGCCAGGCTCAGTTGATATGGGGCCCTGGGTGGGAGCCACTGAGGTTGGCTACAGAGCCTGGCAGGCCACCGACAGCCTGCCCCCCTCGGTGCCCACCACGACCCCTGCCCAGGAACTCTGTTCTACTACACGCTGCTGCTGTACGGGACGGCCGAGGACATGACAGCGCGGCCCCCGGGCCCCCAGGTGACCAGCCGCGCGTGTGTGCAGAGGGACACAGAGGGGCTGCGCCAGGGTGAGTGGCCGCAGCGCATGGTCACTTGTCGGGGGAGGAGGCGCAGCGGCCCGGGATGGGTGGGCGGGCGCTGGCTGTCCTCTCCAGCGGCAGCCTCACCCCATTTCCATTCTGTCCCTGTACAGAAAGCCATGTTCCCCCCGCCAGCCTGGCCTGGCTCTGCCTCCTCTCCAGCCGGCAGTGGTGGCTCCACAGCCACACAGAGCAGCCAGTGACCGAGGGACAGGCCAGCTGTCACCCTCCTGTTACACCTGCTGGGGCAGCTTGACCAGCGACTACACTGCCTGTCCCCTGTCCCTAGTGCTGGATGAGCTCCAGGGCTCCTCCAAGGCCTGCCATCTCCGGCGGCACCCCGGCTACCAGTCCCGGGCCATGGCGCGGGCCCCGCTGGCCAGAGCCTTCAGGAGACCCCTCTCGGCTTGAGGAAGGCCCACCCACCCCAGGCTAGACGCCCCAATGCCCGAGACCCTGAAGGCTGGGGAGCCAGATGCCTGACTCAAAGGACAGAAGGGCAGTACCCCAAGGCCCCGCTCCCAGGCTGGAATAGGACCCTGCCCCCAGAAGGCCCTGGCAGATCATCGGGAGGCCACTGCGTGGGCCACGGCTGCTCCTGCTGGAAGAGGTGTCTTCTTACTCGTTTTGGAGCAGGACACGGGGTGCAGTGGGCAGAGGTCAGACCACAGCCACCGACCATCTGTCCCTTCCCTGCCCTGTGTCTGACCTCATAGTTGGTAAATAAAAGTTAAATGGATGTCCAGTCTGTGGTGTCCTTCAGGGCCGGGTGTGCCCAGCAAGACGGGGCCCCTGGAGGGCTGAGGAGCCACAAAGGGACACTGCTTCAAGCCCGAGACCCGGGCAGGAGGAGAGTGCCTGGGCCAAAGTACCCTCCACCCAGTACCGTCCGTCCGTGCCGAACCACCGCACACCCGGCCCGGACACGGACAGGATTGACAGATTGATAGCTCTTTCTCGATTTCTTTTGTTGTTGGTGGTGGTTTTTTGAGATTCTCTGTGTAGCCCAGGCTGCCCTGGGTCTCGCTCTGCAGCCCAGGCTGGCGTCGGACGCACGGAGATGCGCCCGGCTCTGCCTCCGAGTGCTGGGGTTACAGTCCGCCCCCTCCCAGGACAAGGAAACCGGGCTCCTGGAACACGTTACCCTGTGGACAGGCACCATCCAGCATTATTACTGGTAGTTCAGCATTGTTGAGCGCCCACTGCGGACCTGGCAGTAGTCGGACACTGACTCCCAGTTGCTGCCCAGCCAGCGGAACTCGGACTCACGCTCACCACTCGTCCCTCCGGCCACTCGTGGTCAGGGAGGCGGAGAGCCTTCGATCCCTTTGGATGGCACGAAGGAACGTCTAGGACTAGGGCTCTTTAAGACGGGGGAGGAGTTTCGCGAGGAGCGGAGCCGGAGCGGACCGGAAGTGCAAGGCCGGGGCGGTCCTCAAACAGGAAGCGGAAGTAGTGGCGGCCGCACAGATTCTTGGACCCCAGATAGGCTGTAGGGGTGTTTTGGGGCAAACTGAGGCCGAGTTTGAGCCAGACTCTGAGACCCCGGGGGAGGGAAGGCGAGACGGGGACTGGGCCTCGGCGCAGGGCAGTGACGAGTGCGTGGAGGGAGGGCCACGCGGGGAGGGAGGGCCACGCGGGGAGGGAAGGCCACGCGGGGAGGGAGGGCCACGCGGGGAGGGAGGGCCACGCGGGGAGGGAGGGCCACGCGCGGAGGGAAGGCCACGCGGGGAGGCCCGCAGTCCGCGCGCTCCTCCGCCTGCAAGATGAGCTCCAAGGGCAAGAAACGCGTGGTGCTGCCCACGCGCCCTGCGCCGCCCACGGTGGAGCAGATCCTGGAGGACGTGCGAGGGGCGCCCGCCCACGACCCCGTTTTCACCGCCCTGGCGCCGGAAGGTAGGAGGATGCGAGAGTCCCGAGCCCAGCCTGCCCGAGTCGGGCAGCCCTGATGCTTGCAGCCGGGCCCCGGGGACCGATCTGTCGCCGGCCCTCTCCGACTCTGTCAAGTGGGGTCATCGAAGGCAAAGCTGAGGGGCCGGTGAGCTTGTGTGACTTAAACCAATCCAGGAGTCCGGGAAGGAGGGAGGGTTGCTGTGACTTCAAGACCTTATCTCAAAGGCAAAGAGGAAAAAGCCCACGCCAGTGGCTCCTACCTGGAAATCTGGGGAAAGGCTACGTGCAGGGGCCGTTTTCTGCGAGTCCTGCCCTAGAATCCAGGAAACCAGGCATTTCTGGGTGGGACAGCAAGGCCAGGGTGGCTGGAGGGGTCCTGTCCCCAGCGACCCCCGGATCCTGGGGGTTTCAGGCCTGTGACTGTCTTCTAGGGCTTAGACAGGTCTCGTGTAGCCTCCAACGCACTTGTAAGCTCTGGATGTGAAGTTAAGGCTTGCTGGCCTGTGGGTGGTGACGCTGTTTCTCCTCTCCAGACCCCCCAGATCCATCCCCAAGGACCGACGACCCTGAGGCCAGGTACGAGCAGATCTACCAACAGAGCCGTGCCTATGTGGCCATGAACGAGAGGCTGCGGCAGGCGGGGGACACGCTGAGGCAGAAGTTCGAGGAGCTTCGGCAGGCTGGTCAGAGGCTTGAACAGGATGTTAGCCAGGTGACCTCAGCCACCTCCTAGAGCCGAGGCTCCAGCTGAGGCGCTTGCCAAGGCCAGGCATCTGGCTGACAACCAGAGGCTCTGGGTCAACATCTGCCGCCCCAGCACTGGACTGAGGGGTCCCAGTGGCTCACTGGGCAGGCTTTGGGTCTTGGTTCCCTCTTCCATCCTTGGTGGCCTCTAATTTGGGGTGGATCAGGGACGTGGCCACCTCCTCATTCATGGCGGCACCGGCCTGGATTGCATCTAGGACTTGGCTGGAGGTCGGGGCTCAGAGCCAGCCTGCCCCACAGTGACCAGCCCTCAGCCACTGTGCCCTGGTCCCACTTCCTGCCCCATGTCGTCACCCTGGGCAGCTAGGGTCTCCATCCCCAACATCCACAGCAGGCTAGACCCTGTATGTCCAGTGTCACCTCAGTTGAGAAGATGGACCGACTACCCCCTTCCGAGAGCCTGGCTGCCGCGGCCTTACCTGCTCTCTGGTCCCATCTCCCTAGGGCTGGAGGAACTCAGCAAGGGGGTTTTCACTGCAGGAAGTCCAGGAGAGGCCCAAAGCACGGACAGTGCAGGGATCTCTGCAGGTCCCTGCATCATGCAAGCTCAGCTGGGCACCCATAGGACGCCCGTGTGGTGGGCATTGCCCCTTCTGGACCTGTGGTTCGGTTGACCTTCTTGCTGAAGCCCCACCGCTCTAGGGTGGGCAGGCTTCATTTCTGGAACATCAGAGTTTGATTCTAGAGCTCACACCTCCCCATAGTTGGACACTGGATCTCTGGGCCCCAAGTCCATGCCAGCCTCTTCGCGCCTTGGGGGGGTCGGCCACCCCACATGACTTCTCACATCCCAAGCTGGCTGGGACTATGTCAGAAATGGCCTTGGCGCGTGGCCACCTTATTCCTGCCGTTCCCCATTCCTCGGAGTCACAGAGACCTATTTATTCCGGGTTTCCGGGTCCCCACCTCCAGAAGTGGCCGGTGGCTGGTGTCCTAGAGCAAATGGCCGGGTGTGGCTCGGCTGACCCTGAGTCAACCTCGGCTCTAGCATGTGTGGACCTGGTGCAGTGTCCAGTCGGCGGGGGCTCAGGTCTGTGCACCAGCGCCTTGTGGGGTTGGACTGTAGCTCCGGTAGAAGGTTCTGGAACAACCTCCCCACTCCATATCCCATGTTGAAGATGAAAGCCTTGGGCAGCCCCAGAGCGACTCAGCGACTGATTTTATTAAAGATGTGAACAAGAACCAGAAGCCGGGTGTCCCGCTGGGTGTGTCTACATGGGGTTGGGGGGTCAGTATGTACATAAATGTTCACCCTGTAGGACGGACGGACGGGACAGAGATGGGGCAGCAGCAGGGGACAGACCAACCAGGTATGAGCAGGACGGTGCCACAGACGGGTCGGGAGGTGAGGTAACCGGTGGGCATGCCGCCCTGTTGAGGCACCCAGTGGTTAGTGTGCAGGGGACCACTGGTCTCCGGCTCAGGGCGCCCGTAGCCAGCCTGGCGGGCAGCGGACCCTCCTCTTCCGTCTCTGAGGACACTCCAGAGGCAGGCTGACCCCTGGCTCTGGTCACCCTCCCAGAAGCCGCTGTCCCACGCCAGCTCTTACCTACCCTGGCCTGGATGTAGCTCTGCGGCTTGTGTACCCCGCTGTGGGGTGGAGAAGGCTAACATGGCTGCTGGGCCCAAGGCTGAGGGCGGGGGAGGCGGCTAAGAGTGACGGCCCTTCCGCACTGGTGCCACGGTCCAGACCGGCTATGGCTGCACTCAGTCCTCCCACGGCCCACGTGGGGAAACTGAGGTACAGAGCAGCACGTGCCACCTGGGGTTTCACAGTGCGTGGTTTACAGATTCAGTCTGCAGAAGATGAGATTCACCTCTCCAGCCCCAGCTGGACATCTGTCTACCGCCACGTCCCCACCACGGGGAGGGGGGGCGTCCGGGGTTACGTGGTGGATGTGGGCTGGGGTCCCAGAGCTGCCTTGCTTCCTTATCTCCCTCCGGCCAGCATGCCCTTGGGACTCTGCCAGATTCCTGTGCAGCAGGCGAGGTCCTGGGATGGAGCAGGTGGCACCCGGCGTTCCCGCTGTGGGATTTCAAAGCACTGGGTGGATGTCGGGAGCCGGGTGAAGTCGTGCATCACTGTGGGGCCAGCCCTGGGGGTACCCTCTAGTTGTGAGTGTGCCCACGCATGAGGGCGATCGTGGATCTGCCGGCTCCCCTGCCATAAAAAAGGACTGGTGGGGAGAGCAGCGGCGTCTACAGGCTTTTCCGGGGTCTCCCACCTTGTTCTCAAAACCACCTCCCTCCTCTCAGAGCAGGGACTTGAGGCCAGCTCAGGGAAAGTGTCCTCTGGGAGCGACTCCTGCAGGTGGACGTGGTTACAGTCCCCTTGCAGAAAGGAGCCGGGGTCCCACAGGAGAGAGGTTGCTGGCTCTCTCTGCAGGAAGACACACTGAGCTGAGACCCAAGACCCGGGTCCTCGAAGGCCCGCCCCCTACCTTGGGTCTTCATCCAACTCCCCCCCCCCGTCTTGATCCCTGCCCTCCATGGCAGCCCCGGGCCCCCCACATTGACTCCAGGCTGTGGGTGAGCCGAGGATCTCACATCCTGACACCTCCCGCTGCATCATAAACACAGTGAACCGGGAAGGACCAGGCTCCCACAGACGGACCTGCCTCCTCCCGCCTCCCCAGGGATGCCCAAGCCCGCTCGTCCTTCCTCGGCCCCTCGAGCCTGTCCAGCTGGCAGCCAGCCTGTCCTCTCTGAACTAGAGCCCCTCTTCGGCACAGTGAAGGGACTCGGGGTCAGCGGCTCCCCAGCATCTGTGCTGAGGGACCGTTCACCCACCTCTCAGCGGCCGTGATGAACGCTCC
The DNA here is from genome assembly GCF_007827085.1 of Peromyscus californicus insignis. Taxonomy (NCBI): domain Eukaryota; kingdom Metazoa; phylum Chordata; class Mammalia; order Rodentia; family Cricetidae; genus Peromyscus; species Peromyscus californicus. Next base: position 54,749,973 of record NW_026294492.1, read on the forward strand.
GTGAGCAGCTTGGCTACGCCCCTTACGCAGCGCTCCTCAGCTGCCTCTGAGAAGGCAAACGCGCCTGGCAGAGTCCTCATTAACCAATTAGCCCGGCACTAATTACAGGCTTCGTGGTGTAGGGCTGAGGCAGCCCCAGCTGCCATAGCCTCCCCACCCTTCCCACAGCCTGTCCCCACCTCGGAGGCAAGCTCAGTCACCTCCCTAGAGACCGTGCCCACGCTCCCACTGGGTGCAGCCCAGGGCAGGTCCTCCATGGACCTACAGTGTCCCTCAGAGCCTGGCTCTCCATCCCCTTCCCAGGCCAAACTCAGGAAATGGCGCTGTGTGTGCCCTGGGGCCTGTCTATAGCCGGTTCCCTCGAGCCCCAGGCGTAGCAGCAAGGGCTGGCTCTGAGGTGTGGAGATGTGAGCTGAACAGGAGCTCCGAGGGCATAGATGTGCCTACTCGGAGCATCTGGAGAGCAAGCCCCCAGGGCAGCCAGACTGGGCCACAGGGCAGAGAGAATGTTCCAGAAGGCTGGCCTGCACCCACTACTCCAGGAGGCTGGCTGGAGAGGTGACAGGGGCTTTCTCCACTGCAGAGTCGCTGGCAGCTGTGGCCACCGCCATAGGGCTGGGTACATAGTTGAAGGGAGGAACCCGTGCGGCCCTGCTGGGGGAGCCATGCCTGCTGGTGGGAAAGCCCCCCATGACGACACTCAGGCCCTCATGGGTGAAGGGCGCAGAGGCAGGCGGCTTGGTGGGGACTGGCCCATCCACATCGCTGCCCAGTGGGCCAACAGGGGCGCTGGCCGGGGCCTGTGGGGGATCCCTGCTCTCCAGGCTGGGTGACGTGCTGGAGTTGGTCTTAGAGGTAGCCACATCCTCTGTCTGTACCACTGCGTCACTGGTCTTGCGTTGTGGAGTCCCAGCGGGGCTGTCCTCGGGTGATGGACCCCTGAGAGGCAGGGCAGTGGCCGGCAGTGTGCTACGCAGGATGTGGGGGACATCTTCGTCTTTGATACGACGCCAGGTGGTACCTGGCGCAGCCACCCTGGGCAGTGGCCTGGTCTCCCCGTCACTCCCCCGGCGAGTGGTGTTGGCATGGGTGGCGGGCACAGAGGTGGCACTCTCCGGCCTGCGTGCAACGCTGATGTGTGGCAGGGACGCGTACCGCTTGACTGTCTCAGGCCGCCCGGGAGGCGCCCGCACAGGCAGGCGTGAGGGGCTCTCAGAGCTGGTGCGCCTGGGCGCACGTGGAGCAGGACCTGGCTTGGCCTGTGGGGACATCTGTGGTGTCAGGGGCTGCCGTGGGGACGCTCGCAACTCCTCACAGCGAGAGGAGCAGAGGAAGACAGCAGGAAGTGCCGGCCGGCCACGGTGGGGCGAGGCGGCCTGGGAGGGGGAGGCCGCGGAGGCCGCGGAGGAGGACAGCTCCGACCTGCGGCGGCGAAGGAGACCCGGGGATTCCTTGATGAAGGTCAGCTGCCTGCGGAAGCCTGAGCGCTCCGAGGACTCACTGCCACTGGAGCGGGCTGATGCCATACGCACTAGGCCCAGGCGGCCACCACGCACCCCCGCAGCCCCCTCAGTCCCAGCTCTGCCCCTGGGTCCAGGCTCTGGGGACGGCCTGGCCAGTGGTGGTGGCCCTCTCTTGGCTGGCCTTTGCATGAACGGGATCCGCACAGGTGACTTCTGGGTCTTGTGTTGCTTAGCCAGAAGGGCCCGGGCTGGTGACTTGGGCACCGGGGACCCTCCAGGGCCAGGCAGAGGCCCTGCAGTCGGAGTGGCCAGAGGGGACCTCCTAGGCAGGGGCTGGGACGCTGGCGAAGTTTGTGAGGAGCTTGAGGATGGAGTCTTGGCGAGGCGGGCTGGAGGGGTCGCGCTCCTGGGCGGATGACTGAAGGCTGCTAGCTCCGAGATCTTACCTGGCCGGTGGAGGCTCCGTGAACGCTGTTGCCCGGGGCTGGGGGTTTTGGTGGCGGTTTCTGGCTGAGTAGTACCAGATGTCCCCATCTTCTTAGGTGTGGTACAAGTGCCAGAAACTCCTCTGGACTGAGCCCGAGAGGCTGGGCTGGCTGTGTAGATCACCGTCCGGCCCCGGAGCATGGCTGGCTCCCCAGCCACTGTTTTCTGGGTACCCTTTGCCTTCTCGGGGCCACTAGGGAACCGTGGACTCCCACCGATCTTGGTGGAAGTTGCACCCCGTTTCTCTGGGCGCCAGACACCCCCAGCCTCAGCCCCAGGCTTCCGTGCTTTCCTGGGTTTGGAGGGCTGTGTGGTGGAGCCTGTTGACAGTCCGGACACCAGAGACAAGAGGGACTCGGACTCAGAAGACGCCTCCAGGCTGGCCTTGGCGGCCGCCTGGTGCAGCCACGTGACGATGGAGTTCGCGCCCTCCTGGATGGCCTGCCACTCAACACTGTCTAAGTCGGAGGCTGGATCAGAGCCAGGCACCTCCTCGCGGCATCTCCGGGGCACCTCTGTGGGCCGCGTGTCGGCCCGGGCAGCTCTGGTCTTGCGACGCCGAGATCCAGGAACCTGGGTCCGGCGCCTGGGCAGAGCTAAGCTGATACACCTCTGCAGTAGTTCCTCCTCTGCTCTGGGGCTTGGAGAGCTGTCCTGCTTCCTGCCTGGGCCTGGGTCCTTGGTGGTTGCCTGCTCCCGGCCTCGGGGGTGGCTGGCCAGCTGTTCAGGGGCCTCGGGCTCGCTCAGGGAGCTAGCTGAAGAGTAGCAGGGCGGGGTCTCATCCACGATCAGTCTGGGCTGGGCCCTCACGGGGGGTGTGGCAGTCTGTGACGCCCTGGATGGGATCTCCTTCCTTCCGGCGGGTTTCTCACGCTTAAGAGCCCGCGGGATGGCAGACGGCAGCCGGGGTGGTGGTGCCGTGGCTGGTGGCTCCTCCTCAGAGTCATAGAAGCAATACACGGCTTCCTCCGTGGGCGTGGTGAGGCACAGCGACTGCAGAGCGCCGTCCCCTCGGGGCCGGGTCTGGCACGCGCCATCCCTGTTGGATCGAGCACTCTGGGGCCGGCTAAGGGGTAATTCCAGTCCTGCCCGGCTCCTACCGGCCCCCCGGGTCTGCTCTGTACTCTTACCAGCGCTCGCCGCCTTGGGTCGGTGCCCACGGGTCTGCCTGGCAGGGGCAGCTCGGCCTGTGGGTTTCTGCCTCTCTCCGGGCGCTCCCGGCTTGTCCCTGGAGGGTCCCTGTAAGGTCTCATCACTGAGCGATGCCGCACTGGAGAAGTTGACAGGTGTGCCCTCTTCAGAGTCAGTGCCAGAGTCATCATCCGGAGCCGGGGCGGGCACTAACATGTACACGGGCACCGGCAGTGCCCGGCGGCCAGGCACCAACGCAGAGACCACCTTGCGGAGCCGGGCGGGCACGGCTGCCCCCAGACATTCACGCAGTACCTCCAGTTCTTTATCAGCTGCTGACCGAGCCCTAGAACCAGCCGGCGCTGGGCCCTCCAGGCGGCCGGCGGCCTCATCCCTCCGACGGTGTCCCCCGCCGCCGCCACCGCCTGCGCGTTCTGGGCAGGCTGGGGGCCTCAGGCGCAGCTCCACATCTTGCTGGACGTACAGCTCGTGCAGGGCCAGCGCGCTGAGGCTGGAGGCGCAGGAGAAGTTCTCATCCGGCTTCTCCACTGTGAACCGCACGCTGCCCGCGTCCAGCTCCGAGGGCGGCTGGCACCGCTCCCGGCAATCTGCGATGTCTAGGAAGCGCTTCACGTAGCTCTCCCACTGCAGGCTGAACTGGCTGGTCTCAGGCTGGCCGGGGGGCGCTGGCGGCGTCTTGCTGCGGCTCGGGGGCATCGTCTGCCCGGGGCTGTCGGGCAACTCACTGGGACTCACCGTGCCACTGCCCAGCCCACTGCACGGGTCACTGGGGATGGAGCTGGCAATGGAGCGGCTCTCGAAGCTGCCCAGAGAGCTCACAGAACTACAGCGGCTCAGGACCAAGGGCGTCTCCTGGATGCAGTTCTCAGATGAACTGGACGGCGTTGCATCCTCCACCCCAAGACCTCTACTGCGGCCCCGATGCGGGGCTGGGATGGACACGGGCAAAGAGGTGGACCCAGATGCTCGCCACGCCCCGTCCAGCTCCGCCTCACCGGGGCCAGCCTCCTCCAGCCCCTCCAGGGATGAATCACTGTCGTCGTCGAGGTTCCCAGCCTGGCTAGGGCCAGCATGGCCAGCGGAAGACAGAGACGACAGTGAGCTGCACCGGGAGAGGGACATCGCCCCATCTTCGGCCACCAGTTTCTGCAGCACCTTGCTAGCGGCAGGCAGCGGGGAGGACACCAGTTTCTCGGGGACTTTGCTCAGGCTATCTGCAGGTATCCACGCCTGTTTCCGAGCCCCTGGGGAGGCTCCGGGTCCAGCGAGGGGTCTGACACCGGCCCCAGTGGCACCATCGAGCAGTGGCACATGCTGATAGGTTGGGGATAGTTTGATGGTACGCACGCGGGCATCGGCGGCGGCTGCCGCCGTGTCCCGGGCAGGCAGTTCAGCCCGGCTGGGCAGGTCCAGGTCCAGCCGGCTGGGCCGAGTCTGCCCGCGCAAAGGGTCATCACGGTGCTCTGCCAATGCAGCCAGGGGGCAGGGCTGCATGTGTTCCCGGGGACAGTAGCCATCACTTGTGCTACCACTGTTCAGGCTGTCGTTAGAGAGGCTGGTGTGGGCTGCCTTGAGCCTCAGCAGAGGGTGTGCCCGGCTGCTGGCCTCACGCCGCCCACCCTCAGTGCCCCGGCAGGGAGAGCAGGACTGGGCACGACCCTCCCTTGGTGCCTCCTGCCCGGGGTCCCCCGAGCTGAGGCTGAAGCTGTCTTCCGAGGAAGTGTGCAGGGCAGAGATGTCCTCCACCAGCCGGTCGATCCGAGCTACGGCCAGCGCCAGCTTGGCTTTAGCTTTGGCAGCCACAGCTGCCTCCCCGCCAGCCTCCTTCTCGGGTTCTAGGCCACCCTGGCGGGCAGGCTGGGAGCGGGCCAGTGCCTGGCCCTGAAGAAAGGGACCGCCAAGGAACATAGACAGTACTGCGGGGCTGGCAGGCTCAGCTGTGGTGGCGGCGGCAGCCAGGGATGGTGCATCATCATCGTCAAAACAGCCAGAGTCAGAGGCATAGTCCTGCACCAGCCCGTCTAGGTGGCGGAGGGGCGGCAGGGGCTTCTTTGAAGTGCTCTCTGCCTCAGGCAGACCCTGCTTCTCCAGGTGGCCGAGCGCATGCGCCAGGCGCCGGGTGTCCAACTCAGCTTCCAGAGCCCTCTGCTTCCGGACGTACAGGCTGGGCACGCAGGTGCCCGGGGAGATGGCTGTGGCCGCTGCCTGGTACTTGGCAGGTCGGTGGGCCAGCAGGTTCCGCAGGGCAGCTGCGCTACCCATGGCGATCATCTTGTGCTTGGAGTGGACGAGGTTGCGCAGCATGCCCACAGCCCCCAGGTCCCACAGCAGTTCCTGGTCCCGGGGGCTGCGGGCGGACAGGTTCCAGAGTGTGCCACAGGCATTGCTCACGATGGTCAGGCTGTGGGACGTGAGGTGCTGTAGCAGCGTTTGCAGACAGTTGTGGTCACGGAGCACCTGCCTGGGGGAACCCAGAGCAAAAGGAAGGTGGGCTTGGAGACCCCAGCCCTGCGGAGCCCACCATCCACACCACACTGCCCGTCAGGCCAGGCTGCAATCCAAGCCACACCCACTACAGGAGAGTTCCACCACAAGGTCCCCAGCACATCCCCCAGCTCAGCCATGCCCACCCCTGGCCACCCACACTCCCAGCTCCTCTACACCCACTTCTACCTTGCTGAGCCTTAGCCAAGCCAGGTCCACCCCGACCTGTGATGAAGCCGATCCCAATTCTGCCTTGCTAAAATCCTCGGCCTGCCACACCCACCCTGCCTGCTGTCCACACCCACCCGGTCTGCTGTCCACGCCCACCCAGCCTGCTGTGCCCCAGCCATGCCCACACCCACCCTGCCTGCTGTCCATGCCCACACCAATCCTGCCTGTTGTCCATGCCCACACCCACCCTGCCTGCTGTCCATGCCCACCCGGCCTGCTGTTCACGCCCACACCCACCCTGCCTGCTGTCCACGCCCACCCGGCCTGCAGTGCCCCAGCCATGCCCACTCCCCCTGCTCAGCCATGTCTATGTCTATTGCCAGCACAGCCTAGTTACTCCCAGCTTGCTAGTTACACCAAGACTTAGCCACACCCCCGCTTGCCACGCCCACCAGCAGAATAGAACCATTAGATCTGGCACATGTCCATCCTTTAGGTTTGAATTTGAGAAAAAATGAAATAGCTGTGGCATAAGCGTACCCACCCCGAGCTGCAGGATGAGCTGCAGTGGTTTGTTTGGGTTTTGTCTTGAGGAAGGCTCGGAGGAAGCCAATTGCTAGCTGACGCTGGCCTTGCATTTAGCTCCCTGTGCCAGGGTCTAGTGTGTGCCCTGCACCACCACACCTGGGCTATTTATTTAGCGTGTTTATTTTTAAAACTTAATTTTTATTTTATTTATTTATCTTTGGTGTTTGAGACAGGGTTTCTCTGTGTAGCCCTGGCTGCCCTGGAACTCACTCTGTAGACCAGGCTGGCCTCAAACTCACAGAGATCCGCCTGCCTCTGCCTCCCAGTGCCGGGATTAAAGGCGTGCGCCGCCGCCGCCGCCGCCGCCGCCGCCGCCGCCGCCGCCGCCGCCGCCACCACCACCCGGCTAATTATTTTATCGCATGTGTAAGTGTGTTTTGCCTGTATGTATGTCTGTGTACCACGTGTGTAGAGTCCCCACCAATGCCAGAGGGTCCTGGAACTGGAGTTACAGGTGGTTGCGAGCTGCCCAACCTGATGCTGGGAACTAAACCCAGGTTCTCAGTAAGAGCAGTTACTGAGAAGCAACCAGGACCCCAACCACCCACCCGCCATTTCTCTCTCTTTTCTTTCTTTCTTTCTATCTTTTTTCTTTCTTTCTTTCTTCCTTCCTTCCTTCCTCTCTCTCTCTCTCTCTCTCTCTCTCTCTCTCTGTTTTAGAAGATCTCACTTGATAGCCCTGCCTGGCCTGAAACTTTTAGAGTGCCTGCGCTTCCCAGGTGCTGGGTTGAGAAGCATGCCTTGCCACGTCCACCTTATTATGAACATTATTTAACAACGTGGTTTATTTTAGTCTACGTGTACAAGTGTTTTGCCTGTGTGTCTGTGCACCACGTGTGCCTGGTGCCCACAGAGGCAAGAAGAGGGCACAGGATTCCCTGGAACTGGAGTTACAAACGTTTGTGAGCCTCCATGTGGGTGCTGGGAACCGAACTCAGGTCCTCTGCAGGAGCAGCCAGTGCTCTAACCCTGAGTTATTTATCCAGTACCAACAATACCTTTTTAACTTAAGCAGTCTAGGGCTGGGTGGTGACGCACGCCTTTAATCCCAGCACTCAGGAGACAGAGGCAGGAGGATCTCTGTGAGTTCGAGACCAGCCTGGTCTACAGAGTGAGTTCAGGACAGCCAGGGCTGCACCGAGAAACCCTGTCTCAGTGAGGGGGCAGCAATCTAGGGTAAGTATCCTCCATGCAACTTTTTTTTTTCTTTTTTGGTTTTTCTGGAACTAGCGCTGTAGCTCAGGATGGTCTTGAACTCACAGAGATCCCCTCCTGCGTCTGCCTCCCTGGTGTTGGGACTAAAGGCGTGGGCCACCACCGCTGCCTCCCATGTAACTTTCTTGTGCTGTTTTTTTGTATCTACTTTGGTCAACTGGATACAAACCCAGACGCAGCCCCCATCAGATTGGCCCAGACTGGCCCGTAGGGAAGTCTGAGGCATTTCCTAGATGAACGATGATGCCGGAGGCCCCCAGCCACTGTGGGCGGTCCACCCCTGGGCTGGTGGTGCTGCATGCCGTGGGCAGCACCCTCCATATTCCTGCCTCTGCTCCTTCCCTGAGACCCTGCCCTGGCTTCCCTCAAGGATGGACAGTGATCAGAACGTGTAGGTGAAATAAACCCTCCCGTGGTGTCTCTCACGGCAATGGAGCCCTAAGACACTGTGTGTTACATCCGGGAAAACAAACGAGCCTCTTGCTACACAGGAGGTAGCAGCTGCCATCTGCAGCCCTGCGTGCCCCGGCCCAGCCCGCAGTACAAATCCGAGCGGAGGCTGACCTGTAGTCCTCTCGGGTGGCGATGAGGCTTGACACGTTGCGCAGGATCCCACCCCCGCTCTCGATGACCGCCAGGGAGTTCCCTTGGCAGCGATAGGTGAGTGTGCTCACCAGGAAACCCAGCGCACCATCGACCTGGCAAATGGCCGCCTTGTTCTCTGTGCTGTGTGCAGACAGGTTCCACAGGGCACTGAGCACGCTCTTCAGGGTGGACTCCTGGATGGTAGAGAAGGACGGTCAGCCTGAGGGGCCGGGGGCGTGGTCGGGGTGGAGCCCCGCCTAGAATCCCCCAGTGAGGACTGGGGGCGTGGTCAGAGTGAAGCCCCGCCTACAATCCCCGGGGAGGGGCTGGGGGCGTGGTCAGGGTGGAGTCACGCCTAGAATCCCCCAGTGAGGGGCTGGGGGCGTGGTCGGGATGGAGCCCCGCCTAGAATCCCCCAGTGAGGGGCTGGGGGCGTGGTCAGGGTGGAGCCCCGCCTAGAATCCCCCCAGTGAGGGGCTGGGGGCATGGTCAGGGTGGAGCCCCGCCTAGAATCCCCGGGGAGGGGCTGGGGGCGTGGTCAGGGTGGAGCCCCACCCAGAATCCCTCAGTGAGGGGCTGGGGGCGTGGTCAGGGTGGAGCCCCGCCCAGAATCCCCCAGTGAGGGGCCGGGGGCGTGGTCAGGGTGGAGCCCCGCCTACAATCCCCGGGGAGGGGCTGGGGTGCTCCGCAGTGAGTTTCTAGTCCAGGAACAGCACTCCTCCAGTCCCCAGCAGTGGTGTCTAGGGCTGGAGGCTTCAGAACTTTGGGTGGGAGTCCTAGGCTCACTCATCCAGTTTACCTTGTTTCCCCAGACAGGGCACTCATCACCTGCCCCCGTGTCTCCCCACTCTGAGCCTGGGGCTCACGGTGGCCACTATGGGGACCCTCGGCCCTCTCCAATCCCATCCGTCCATGCTCACCTTGGAGGCCCGCAGCACACACTCCATGAGGGCGGTCATGCTGCCGACTTCCCTCAGCACCTTCTTGCTGCTGATGTCTGCACGCCACGACAGATTCCGCAGGATACTGGACACGACCTGGCCGTGGTAGGAGGGGCAGCCACAGTGGACCCGGAGCCCAGGACCCAAAGGCACCCCCCCTCCCACCACGGTGACCCTGGAGAGTGGCCGGTCACAGAAGCTGGGGTGTTACTCATGAAAGGGATCCTGTGGGAGTCATCCCGGCCAGGGAGCAAGAAGCCGCGCCCACTCCAGCCCTGCCTGGTACCTGATGCAGCTCCTCGCTCTCAGAGGCCAGCTGGGCCACGATGGCTTCCATGCAGCCTCGGCGGGCACACAGGGTGGCCTGTTGGGATGGACACGGAGCAGTTGCTGTCACGGCAGTGAGAAGAGGGGACTCCCCCGCCCTTTCTCTCCCTTCACCCCCCTGGCCGGCTGAGGAAAGTGAGACCCCACAGGAGGAGGACCCTGGCAGACAATTCTCCAGACGGTTGTCCTTGCTGGTGTGATGTGATCCCAAAGGAAGCTCTCGCGGGCCTCTGGGCTCTCTAGACCTTACCGCCTGCCTTCACTACCCCTCTGTATGCCGGAAGTGACTACCCTACCTCTCAGGACCACATCCAGGCTGGGGTGAACCCCACCCATTCTCCTCCCCCCCCCCCCCCCCCGGGAACCTTGTTGGCAACATCTCCAAAGGTGAGGTTGGTGAGGGTCATGCCAGCGTATCGGCGCAGGGCAAGGTTGAGTGGATCCCGGGTCATTTTGTGCATCTCATAATCCACTTGCAGGAGCTCTGCCACAGCCTGGAGCCCCCCTGTATGAGCGGGAAGGGAGGCAGGTGACGGGGAGGCCAAGGCTAGCCCAGTCTCTCTATCACATTCGTACCCACTTTCCCAGTTCTTGGGTTTGGTTTTTCGAGTCAGGGTTTCTCTGTGCAGCCCTGTCTGTCCTGGATCTCCCTCTGTAGACCAGGCTGGCCTCGAACTCACAGAGATCTCCTGCCTCTGCTTCCCGAGTGCTGGGATTAAAGGCGTGACCACCGCCTGGCTTCCTTCCCTGTTCTGATATGGTCCCCCATACGCACTGCCAACCCGTCCTCTGTACCACGGCCCAGGGGGGAAGGCCAGGAACAAGAGGGAGGGGAGGGGAGCTCACCTAGTTCGTTCATAGCCCGACGGTATTCCTCGTCAAAGGACAGCTTCATCACGGCACAGGTAGCCTGGCAGATCTGAGGCTCGATGGGGACAGGGGCTGCGGGCAGGGGTGGGGTTAGAGTTCCGTGCCTGGAGTGACATCCCCGGGGACACCCAGGTTCTCCCTTTCCTCTCCCCATGCTGCCTCTACTGCTTCAAATTCCGTGGCATGTCACACTCGCTGGGTAACGGCCTCCTGTACAAACGTCTCAAGGCAGCAGAGCTGGTACTGCTTGTATAGCAGAAACAGGTCAACGAACCCTGCTGCCAGGCTGGTAGCACAGGCCTGCGGCTTCAGCGCCATAAGCTGAGGCAGGAGGGTCACAAATTCAAGCCCAGCAGGGACAAGTTCGTGAGACTTCGCCTCAGAAGAAAAGGAGGGGTGAAGCCCCGCCTAGAATCCCCCAGTGAGGGGCTGGGGGCGTGGTCAGGGTGGAGCCCCGCCTAGAATCCCCAGTGAGGGGCTGGGGGCGTGGTCAGGGTGGAGCCCCGCCTAGAATCCCCAGTGAGGGGCTGGGGGCGTGGTCAGGGTGGAGCCCCGCCTGGAATACCCCAGTGAGGGGACGTGGTCAGGTGGAGCCCCACCTAGAATCCCCCAGTGAGGGGCTGGGGGCGTGGTCAGGGTGGAGCCCCGCCTAGAATCCCCAGTGAGGGTCTGGGGGCGTGGTCAGGGTGGAGCCCCGCCTAGAATCCCCCAGTGAGGGTCTGGGGGCGTGGTCAGGGTGGAGGGTCTTGTGCATTCCTCTGCCCCATCATCTTAGTCCCGTAGGTTCAGCTGACAGGGCTGTGCGTCCCAAGTCCACGCACGCTGCGCGGGTGCGTCACACTCACCGCCTCCTGCACCCCCCTCGGTCCCGCCGTCGCGCGCCTGCAGCCAGTCCCAGCAGGTCTCACAGTAGGCTCGGATCTGCTCCAGCACGTGCAGCACCCGCATCTCCTTGCGCGCCAGGCCCTGATCCGGCTGGGAGAAAACGATGTTGTGCAGGGCCGCGTTGGCGCGCATGCGTGCATCTTTGGCCCCGGGGGCCCCAGGGGTCCCCGCACGCCCCCCGGCCCCGGCCTCGGCGCCGTGAAGGATCTGGAGCAAGAGCGGCAGACAGCCCGAGCGGCGCATGGCTACGCAGCTCTCGGGAGAGCTGGACATGGCCAGCAGCGTGCGCGCTGTATCTTCCTGGTCGCGCGTTGCCAACATGGACAGGAGCCAGAAGACCACCTCCACCTGCAGGGGGACACAGGGTGAGCGACAGGACGGACGCAGGTCAACAGTGGGGACTGAGCTCCCCCACTGGATGGCAATCCCCCTTCAGGAAGTGGCCGGTGGGCGGTAGGAAGGCTCAGTTGGTAAAGGCACTGGCCACGGAACCGGCGACCTAGGTTCCCTTTCCAGCGCCCACGTGACGGAAGGAGAGACCCGACGCTTGCGAGTTGTCCTCTGACCTCCTCGTTACACCAAAGCATGACGGCCGCCTGGGCTCCCACACGAAGTCGGGCACTTTAACCCCAGCAAGTTTGAGACCAGCCTCGTCGACACAGAGTTCCAGGCCAGCCGGGGCTCCACGGTGGGACTCCGTCTCAGAACAGAGACCTCTCACCTCACAGGGAGCCTCTGTCCAGGGTGCCTCTCCATCCATCCGGGTTGCCTGGGGACCCTCACCCTACGTCACTGGCGGCCCATCCTCGGACTTTCCCTTCTCACCTTGCTGTTGCCCGGCTGAGGGGTGCCATCCTCAGGGTTCGTGGGCACTTCCGGCTCCTGCTCCTCCTGCTCCTCCTCCACTGCCACGGGCTTCACTGCCAGCAGAGCCTGCAGGGAGAGCATGAGGCTTGGGGGTTCAGTCTGCACCGCCCACAGGCTGCAGACCCTCCCTGGGCACAGGATAGGGACCGTCACTGGGTTGACAGAAATCTGTCATCACCCCTGCGGCCCTAGCTCTGCCTGTCCTGGTACCTGGGGCTCCGTCTGCTGCACCCGGTCCTGGGCCTCCAGCAGCTCCTTGTCAATCTGCTCCAGGCGCGAAGCGCGGATCTGGAGACCAGAGAAAGGTCAGGCGAGCACGCTTGCTTGGCTGACCCCGCCCCCGACTGACTCCTCCTCCCCGCCTTGACTCCGCCCACCTCTGACTCCACCTCCTAATTCTCTGCTCTGCCGCTGACTCCTCCCATTCAGCCCGCCCTCCTCTCCCTGACGCCCGCCTGTGCACCCCGCACCTGCGCGCGCTGCACCATCTCGTCCGAGGTGCCGAAGCGCTCCTCCATCAGCGAGCGGATGTGCTGGGCCTCGAACTCCAGCTGCTGCCGGATCAGATCCATCTGCATCGAGAACTGCTGGGAGGGGGCACGGGCTGCGGTGAGGCGAGGCCGGCCTCCCTGCCACACACAGCCCGTGCCCCCCCATATTCTGTAGGTGCGCCCCGGGAGCTCACCGTGTCAACGTGTGGCAGCTCATCCAAGCGCTTGGACAGGCCCTGCAGCTGAGAGTAATACCAGAGCTTCTCCTTCTCCTCTTTCTCGATCTCGCTCAGTAGGAAGCATCTGGGGGAGGGGTGCGGGGGGCCTCCTTATAGGTGGCGTTCGCAGAGACCCCCCACCCCTGCTCCCAGCTGTGAGGTGGGCACTGGAAGGAAATGAGTGTGGGGGGAAGCTAATTGGAAGGGGAAAATAGCAATCCCTTGGGAGGCTGACGCGGGAGAAGAGCCGAGTTTGAGGTCAGCCTTGACCACAAAGTGTAACCCTGTCTCAAAACAAGGGTTCAGGGAGGTGGCTCAGCAGGGAAACGCACTTGCGGCCAAGTCTGCTGACCCCAGGGTTCCATCCCCAGAACCCGCATGGCTGGAGAGAAAGGGACTTCTGCGGGTTGCCTTCTGACCTACACACACTCAAGCACACACAAGTAAATAAGTTTGTAATGTGAAAATTTTTAAACCAGTGACGCTATGGGATTGTGCGTGCCATCTCAGCGCTTTGGGAGGGTCAGGGATCTTGATCAGTCTCGGCAAAGCTGAGGGCTGCATGACAGTAGATAAAATAAACCAGGCGTGGCGCACGCCTTTCACCCCAGCGCTCGGGAGGCAGGGGCAGGAGGATCTCTGTGAGTTCGAGGCCAGCCTGGGCTACAGAGTGAGATCCAGGACAGCCAGGGCTGCACAGAGAGACCCTGTCTCCATCTATCGATAGATAGATGACAGACAGACAGACAGACAGATAAAAAGGAAAGAAAGAAAGAAAGAAAGAAAGAAAGAAAGAAAGAAAGAAAGAAAGAAAGAAAAGGTAATTCTGGGAAGGCCTCCAACATCCGCTCACCTCCTCCAGTCCACACACTAGCTGTCACCGGGAACCCCTCTCCAGGACTGTCACCCAGCACTGAGGAGGCTGAGCCCGAGGGATCGTGACCAGCCTGGACTACACGATAAGATCCCTTCTTTAAAATGTTTATTTAAAGGGGCTGGCGAGTTACCTAGGTGGGTAAGACGTCTGTCACCAAGCCTGGCCATCCAAGTCTGCCCCTGCAGGTCTTCTGGTGTCCCCTGACTACCACACACATGCCATGGTGCTCCCCAAAGAAATAAATGTGGTTGGGGAGCCAACAAGAAAGGGGAAAAAAGCACTCAACAGAACTTTATCACATTTCATGGAGCAGAAGTCTGAGGCAGGGAAGTCTCAGCAGAGCCGACTTAAGGTTTGTCGACTGCCCATCTGACTGACCTCATGCAGCCCAGACGGGCTGAGCTGGGTCCCCCAGCGCTGCCCCCCTCCACTGGCCCCGGGCCCAGAATTTTTGGGCTTCTGTCCTTCCATCAACAAAGGCCCCCTTGAGGATCTCTGGCGTTAGGCCTGATCTGAGCCCTGACTTTGGATTCGGCTCTGTCCCTAGAGACGCCTCTATGTCTCCGACTCAGGGGTGCGGGGACCGCCTCCCAGGAGCCTTTCCCCTTGCAGGGAAGGTCCCCATGTCCTCTGTCCTCCAGCTGGGGTCAGCCCCACAGGGATACAGTGGAGACGGGCGTGGACGAGCCCGGAGGTGGGTGTGACTGGTAAGGGGGCGTGGCCACAAGCCAGTGAGCCAATCACAGGGCATGTGTCCCCTGGGGGCGGGCCCCTTTCCCACGCCCTCTCACCGCTCCTGGTCCAGTTCTTCCAGCAGGCGGATGGTGGCCCGGCTCAGCTCCCCGAAACTGTCCTTGGACGGGCCAGAGCCATGCACTGGGCTTCCCTCTGGGGTCCGGGCGGCAGGCTCCGGGCCCAGGGCCGGGGGCTGGAACTTTAGGTTGTAGAGGCTACTGATGTCAGTCTGAAGAGCTGGAGAAAGGCGCGTCGCGGTGAAGGTCAGCGACTGCTCCTGCTGAGTCACCGCTGGCCGTGGGGCAGCCCCGAGGTCACTCACCTTTCAGCTGTTCTAACACTTCGGTCTGCCCGGAGGACACCAGGACGCGCGCCTCCTGCTCCAGCTTGCCCTGAAGGTGTTTCAGAACCTCCTGCGGGCATGGTAGGGAACAGAGCTGTGGTCATCGTGGCTGCCCGGGGTGCCGCGGGTCCCTCTCTCAGCCCTCCCAAGGCCATCAGTGCCTTTGACCCATGGCAGCCATGCAGACGTCACCTTCATGCCCGAAGTCTCTGTCTCCAGCTTGGAGAGGTGGCTGGAGTTATCCCTCAGTTCCTGCCTTAAGTGTGTGTTCTCGGCCTTCAAGGCCTCCACCTGCCTCACCAGCTGCTCGTATGAAGCCATGGAGCTGGTCATCTTCAACTCCTGCAGTGCCTGGGGCCAAGGGGGTCACAAGAACGAGAGCTGGTCCCTGGAGCCCCTTCAGAAGGGCGGGGGCCCGAGCTCACTCCTCTCACCCAGCTCGGGTGTGCGTGCTGGGCAGGACGGCTGTCCGGTGTGAACCGGTCACCCGTCCAGAGCCAGCATTCGGAGACAGACAGACAGAGACAGAGGGGAACTGAAGCTGGAAGCCCTTAGAGGGCTACTTGACTCATACAAGGCTAACTGATGGGTGGACAGACAGACAGACGCGTGGACACCTGCACTGACAGCCAGACAAAGGGGCACACAGACATCTGTCACCCTGCCGGTCCCAGTCAGCAGGTGGATGGGCCACCTGGAGGCTACCAGGCTCACAGACTGACACAGGAGAAGCTGACAGACAGATAGACAGACAGACAGACAGATGGGACCGATCCCCCACCAAAGCAGATTGCCCGGGCTGGCAGACCGCCCGGCGAGGATGGGTCATTAGCTCGCCCAGAACACTGTGCAGGCCAAGGAGCCCCGGCTAGGGGAGCCATGGGCAGGGGAGGGTGGTGGGGGAAATCCAGACTCACCAAGGTCGTCCCAAGGCTTCGAGTCCTGGCCCGGGACCCCCCCGAAGCCCCACCTCCCTCCATTCATGAAAGGGTCCCCGTGGCTCTGTTCACGCTACCCTCAGCTGGGTCACAGCCCAGCTCTTTGTGCTCCTGCCTGCCTCCTCCCTCCGTCCAGCCGGCCGGTGCCTCCTCCCTCCATCCAGCCGGCCGGTGCCCCCTCCCTCAGCTTGGCTGTCCCTCCACAGCCATTCCTGACCCCCCACAACCCCCTCCGCCTTTGTTCCCGTCCATCCTCCTTTGTCTGAGACGCACCAATAGCATCCCGCCCCTTCTGCCGCCTCCTCCTCCTCCTCCTCCTCCTCCTCCTCCTCCTCCTCCTCGGGAGCCCCCTCTCCTCGCCAGCCTCGGGGCTCCATCCCAAATCAACCACACCCCCACCCTGCCTAGGCGCCCCCTGCCTTCTGCCTCCCCACACACCTGGACACACACAATCGGATGTTCTTTCTTTCCTCCTTCTCTGATGTCACCCAGGGCATGGGTGGAGGGAACCAGTGAATGTCTGAGGGCCTCAGTCTCCCGTCATCCCACCCTGCCTGGAGGACCTGCTGGGGCCTAGCCATGCCCTCCGGCTTCTTCCTAAAACAGACCTAAATCTCGGTTGTTCCCAGGAGAGAGAAACTGAGGTCCAGGGCTGGGGGTGGGGGAGCCAGAGGAGGAGGAAGACAGGCGTGACCAGAACCCGGACCCTTGCTGCGGGGTACTCAGCAGTCCAGGTAGGTAGCTGGGCATGGCGGCGCACACCTACCATCCCAACACTGAGGAGGAGGCAGGAGGATCAAGAATTCAAGGCTAGGCCAGGCGGTGGTGACGCACGCCTTTAATCCCAGCCCTTGGGAGGCAGAGGCAGGCGGATCTCTGTGAGTTCGAGGCCAGCCTGGTCTACAGAGTGAGCTCCAGGAAAGGCACCAAAACTGCACAGAGAAACTGTGTCTCGGAAAAGAAGAAGAAGAAGAAGAAGAAGAAGGAGGAGGAGGAGGAGGAGGAGGAGGAGGAGGAGAAGAAGAAGAATAATTCAAGGCTAGTTGGGCGGTGGTGAGCACACCTTTAATCCCAGCCCTCAGGAGGCAGAGGCAGGCGGATCTCTGTGAGTTCGAGGCCAGCCTGGTCTACAGAGTGAGATCCAGGACAGCCAGAGCTACACAGAAAAACCCTGTCTCAAAACAAAACAAAACAAAACAAAAAAAAAACAGGATTCAAGGCTAGATTAGGCTACATATTGACTTCATAGCTAGCCTGGGCTACATAAGACTCTGTCTCAAAAGATCAAACACTAAAACAAGACAGACCCGTGCCCTCTCTGGGCCTGTGTGCATTCATCTGAAGAGTGGGGAAGATCAGGCCCCGATGCCCCAAAGGGCTGATGGGAGGTCCCAAGGAGGAAGTGGCTTCACCTTGACACTAATTCCACCCAAGGAGCAAAGCTCATATCTAACCTGACCCCAGGTTCGAGCGGAAGGCACTATGCTGTGCCCAGCCCGGCACCATGCTGTGCCCAGCCCGGAGGAGGAGATGGGGCTCAGCAGGAACACAGCCCCCCATGCCCACCCATTTGGACGTCTGTGGTCCACCCTTGATGGTTCCCTCAATGTAGCCGACTCCACAGAGCTACCGGCCCTTCAGGCTGGCCTCTGAATCCATCCCAGCCTTACCCCGAGGCCTCTATACCCCTCTCGCCAGGCCTGCCATCAGCCTGAAGACACACTCCCCTCCAGGGAATGGGAAGCTCACAGTTGGGTTCCATCCTTGCGGTGCTCAGACACTTCCCATGGCTCCCCAGTGCCCTCGGGACAAACCTGACCCCCTCCACGCGCGCACGGATTCCCTGGCTGCACATGAAGTCACCTTCCCTGACTCCTGTGGCCCCACACCCTACATAACCCTACAGACAGCGCCCCCGCCTGCCTCTAACCCCGAGACTCCATCAAGACGCCCCTTGGCAGATGACGGACGGTGAAACTGCAGTAACTGGACGTGGGTTTACTGAGAGTCACTCAGAAGGGGGAGACACAGGTGTGGAGGGAGGGAGAGACAACGCGGGGCGCGGGGAGCTCTTCTCTGAATTCCTGTCATCCCAACCCCTTTACAGAGAGGAAAAGAAACAGACCAGAGACACACAGCCACTCCCCAGGGACGCACAGCATCCTGCTCTCCGACTCTCCTCCACCCTTTATGTATCATCTCCTAAGGATCTGGGTGTTGGAGCCCGTGAGTGTGCGTGAGTGTGCGCGTGTGTGTAGCGACTCAGATGCCTTCCTCATCCAGACTCAGTTCCCCCTCAGCTCCTATTCTGCGTTTGAGTCCGTACTGACAGGGCGCGGCAGGGCGCGCCTCTGCCCTCCGCCCAGGGGAAGACGCACGCTTACTTGCATCTGGGCTAGCTGTGAGGCCAGGGCCTCCTTCCTCCTCTCGGCTAGGCCTGCAACCCAGACCTGGGGTGTCTAGGCCTCCCGGGGTCTCAGCAGCACGGGCAAAAGGGGGTGTTCCGGAGGGACAAAGCCCGATCCCGGCCTGGCCAGGTGGCGCTGCCGCTCCTGGCGCTGGGCGAGACCACCGCAAGCGAGCGGGGGAGGATGCGGGATGCGGGATGCAGGCGCTTGGGCCAATGGCGGCGCGGGAAGACGGGCTGGTGCCATGGCAACAGCCAATGGCAACCCGGGGCGGGGATCCGGGCTGACCACCGGGCGTCGGGCTTCCTCTGGGGCTCAGGGGCTGATGGGGTGGGGGCACTGGGATTGGCAAGCCCCTTACCAAGGGAGCAGGGGCGCCGTGAAACCAAAACCCCATGCAAAGTATCAAATTGATCAATATTACAGCAGAACCCTGGGGGAGGGGGACCACTGAACCGACTCGCTAGGTGAGGAGGTGTCAAGACAGCAGCGGCTGGGGACAAGCAAAGCCGGAGTACCCTGAAGTCCTCAGTGACCCGCCCGCGACTTGGAAGGCTGGGAGATGGGCAGGCACTCCGGGGGAAAGATTGGCAACCCCATCTTTCTCCACCACCCCATCACGCGGCAGAGCATCAGGGCCAGGGCCTGGCATTGCCTGTGACGGTTCCTCTCCGTGTCTCTCTGTCCCTGTTTCTCTCTCTCCCTCAGTCTCCCTCCATCTCTGACTCCTCGATGCCCAAAGGGATGCCCTTGGGCGTTAACCCTGCACAGCCGGGGGCTGGAGGGATGGCTCCGCAGTTAACCGTGCATATTAAGTTCAGTTCCCAATATCCAGGTCTGGTGGCTCCCAACTGCCTGGAGCTCCAGTTCCAGGGATCCCACACCTCCAGCGACTTCCTGCACCTGCATCGTGTGTGAGCGTGCACACATACACACAGCCCAGCCCTACAGGTTCTGAGCAGCTCCTCTGGCTGCCAGCCCCACTCACGGGACAAAGGTGGTCAGTGCTGGGAGAGGTATTTTCCCACATGGGGACCCAGAAAAACCATGGAACTCCTGCCCTCTGCGGCTGTGAGGGAATCACAGGAGATACCAGGCCAGCCAGAGGAACCCCTCACCCCCCAGTATTTCGAGGTAGTAACAATCAAGGGCACCCGGGACCCTAAGGCTTCCGCCCAAGGCTCATCAGGGACCTGCAGCTGCCTCCAGCTGGCTGAACGTGGCATCCAGAGGTGGACACAGCTGTCCCTGATGCTGGGAAGGAAGGGGCCGAGAGGCTCTTGCTGGAGATGGGGAAGGCTGCTGTTCTCACGTCTGTCATCCCAGCACTGAGGCTGAGGCAGGAAGGTTACATGGCGTTTGAGGCCAGCCTGTGCTAAGGTGAGACCTTGTCTCAAAAACAAAAGGGGTGAAGCGGGATGGTGCACTTAAGGGCCAGGAGGGGACTGTGCCCGGCACCAAGAAATGAGCGGGGCTTGCTCCTGGCATGGCGGGTGTCCGGTGCAGCTCTGGAGTGGGGTCTGTGGGGTTCAGCCAGGGCAAGCCATCAAGGCCGGGCCATCTGGGGCGGTCCTCATAGGTCGGCTCAGACTTGAGCAGGGCTGGCTGGAGCTGGGGTGGGCAGGTCCAGGAGCCTTTGGCTCAGTTCTGCCTCCACCTCCCTGGGTGACCTTGGACTGAACGTCTCCGGCCTTGGTGCCCAGCTTGGCTGGCAATCCTTATAGAATAATCCTCTCTACTCTGTTTTGTCCAGAACACCACAGACTGCCAGGTCCTCTCAGGCAAGGGCTGCTGGGGGGGGGGGGGACTGGCCCCTCCCGTATGGAGAAACTGAGGCTTGGGCTAGGGAACTGCTTCAGTTCACTCCTGAGCCCCAGCCAGGCCTCTGGGGAGGCTGGGCCTCCTCCTCCCTCTCTTCTCTGCTCGGAAGGCTACGAGGACCCCTAGGCAGGACGCCCTTAGCCCTGACCTAGAACACTTCCTCACTCCCGTCCTCTCCCGGCTGGAGGAGCAGCAGACGGACTTGAACCTCATGTCACCAGGCACTCTGAAGCCCTCAGAGCCTCTGGAATCCAACCCCACCCCCAGTCACCAAGTACCCGAGGCCTGACCTTCAAGTGCCTGGGAGACCCTGGACCTGCTGAACTGTGCTCAGCTCCGGGGTGCTCCAGGCTTCCCAGTGGGCGCAATGCACCCTGGGACCTCCATTTGTGACACTGCAGAGGTCACTGGACCTCCTGAGTCTGATGGCTGCCGCTGTCCTCTTGGCGTCCCGCCAGCCCACACCCCCGAGTGGGCTCCACTGGGTGTGGAGTGGGCCCAGAGGCCGCTGCATGACCACATGCTGCCCATCCTTTGGGCACGGCTGTGCGCTGGGTGACGGGCACAGCCCTAAGTGGGAGGAAACAGCAGGCGATGGAGCACACTAACGGACCTCAGTTTCCCCAGAGGGGAGCAGGCAGAAGGCGCAGCCCCTCCCGAGAACCCACCCCCCAGCACATAAGCTCTTCTTTGGCTCAGTCATGTGACCTTGGGCAGCTTAGTTGTGCCGCAGCCTCAGTTTCCCCTTACACGGCGGAACTGCGACCTTAGGAACGTCACAGTTAGTGGACACTGAGTAGGTGGGCCCTAGCTCCGTAGTGTCCACAGGGAAACTGAGGCCTAGCAAGGTGCAGGGCGTGGTCGGGCCCCGCATTCTGCGCTGTCTGGACCCCGAGCTCCGTGTACCCCTGCTGCTGCAGTCCCCTGTCCCCCAGCCGCCGGTCTCTAGAGGGAAGGGGGTAAGAGGAGAGTGAGGGTCCCCGGCGGGGGGATGCGCCCGCGAGGAAGGCCTGCGCCTGCGCAGGACGGGGGAGGGGTCGCTGCAGCGCACGGGAGGGGAGCCAGCCCCAAGCACATGCCCAGGCGGTTTCCTTGGCAACTGTCTCCAGAGCAACCGTGAGAGACCCCCGGCCCATCATCGGCCTGCTCCAGCCTGGGTGTCCTCACGCTGTCCCCGGGGCCGCCGGCCCCACAGCCAGGACCCCACCTGGTGGTTCCCGACCCTCGCCCCCGACCAGGGCCCTGCGCCCTACCTGCTCCCCGAAGACGGCTGAGTGCAGGAGGCTTAGCAGCCCCAAGAGCCCCATGGAGCCGCGGCCGCTGGACAGCGCGGGCCCCGCCCTCGGCCGCAGGGATGGGGGGCGGGAGTACTGCGCCTGCGCACAGATGGGGAGGGGGCTGTCACTCTGGGGAGGGGTGACCCGAGACCTGAGGATGGCAGTATACCACGGGGACCCCCTTGGCCACAGCGACACAGCGCATCTCTGATGGGCCTGGGGACCCTGAGAGCTGGGAACGGTCCAAGGGGCTGACGCGGAGGGCCGAGGAGGAAGCGAGGTGGGGCCAGAAGCGCCACCCTGTGGCCGGGACAGTCCCCGCGTGCGCAGACACTTGCTAAGTGCCCAGGATTCACTAGTCACTCAACAAACGTTTGCCGGGGGCCCCCGAGAGCTGTGGGCGGCGCGGAGGGGCCGGCAGGGTGGGGACACGTCAACATGGGACACACCGCGTGCCCGACCCTGCACGGTGGATACACTGGTCCAGACCCGGGTCACTGCCGGGTGGCGGTGCACACCTTTGATCCCCACGCTCTGGAATATAGGAGATCTGAGTTCGAGGCCAGCCTGGGCTACAGAGCGAGATCCAGGTGCCGGGAGATGTAACGCAGGCCGAACGCTGACCACTGAACGACCCCAGAAGGCAGTGTGGTAGCAGGCGACCCCGGGAGTGAGAACGGAGCGGGCAAGGGGGCGGCGCAGATCCAGAGTGAACTGAGATGGGACAGGGGGACGGAGTCTGCGCAGTGGGAGGAGGTGGGGCGGCCCGGAACTGGGTGATGATCAGGTGCGAAGCCAGGGCAGGGCAGGCGCACTTCCCCGGACACTTCCGGACCCGGGCGTTTACTGCGGCCCCGCGGGCACCGGCGGCTTGATTGGATCTTTGCCCATTTTTTTTGGTATGTTTTTTCTAAGACAGGGTTTCTCTGCAACCCTGGCTGGCCTCGAACTCACTGTAGCCCAGGCTGGCCTGGAACTCACAGAGACCCGCCTGCCTCTGCCTCCCGAGTGCTGGGATTAAAGGCCTGGTGCCAATTAACACCAGCGCCAGGAAGCACGTGCTGTTCTTGCTGAGGACCCAGGTTCGGTACCCAGCACCCACTCAAGCGCTCCCTCACTTCAGGACACACAACCCAGATCTCCCACCAGAGAAAGCCGGACTTGAGAGGGGCTAGCCTGGACAAACGTCCCCTCCACGTGCCGGAACCTTGGCACTGCCGCGGTGTGCAGCATCCGGTGATGCACTGAGGTCCCCAGCCCTCCGCCTGCTGACCCACACCAGCTGTGCCGGGACCGGGGAGGCTCCGGGCCAGGGACCAGAGTGGCAGCAGCCTCACGAGGCGGAGGCGGCGGAGGGGGTCGGCACCCTCAGGCAGCAGGCCCCGGCCCGCAGAAGGGGTCCACCACCGCTTCCCGGCCAGACTGAAGGTTTCAGGTTCGTTCAATGGACCCGCGGACCCGCTTCCCCAGACCCCCCCACCCCCCGCCGCCGCAGAGACGCGCGCACGCGGCTCGGACCCCGGCCCACAGACGGAAGCAGAACCCAGGAACCAAACACGAGTCTTTATTGGCCACGGCTACTTGAGGGGGATGAAGCGCGAGGAGTGGGTGGCGCCGATGCCAGGCCGGCCGTGCTTCACCGGCTTGTAGGTGATGGAGAACTCGCCCAGGTAGTGGCCGATCATCTCCGGCTGTGGGTGCGAGAGGACAGCGCTGGGTGTGGGCCGGGGCGGAGGGGGCGGCCGCCGTCCCGCCCCGTCCACTCCCGTCCCTCCCGGGCCCCCCCAGGCCCCCAAGCCATCCCCGGGCGGCACTCACCTTGATCTCCACCTGGTTGAAGGTCTTGCCGTTGTACACGCCCACCATGCTGCCCACCATCTCGGGCAGGATGATCATGTCCCGCAGGTGCGTCTTCACCACCTCGGGCTTCTCCATGGGCGGCGCCTCCTTCTTGGCCTTCCTCAGCCGCTTGAGCAGCGAGTGCTGCTTGCGCCGCAGGCCGCGGTTCAGGCGGCGCCTCTGCCGCGCGCTGTAGAGCTGCATCAGCTGCTCGCTGCGGGGACGGGGAGGGGGTGGCTGCCCACGCGGGTCGGAGCCCGGCGGGGCGCGTGTGCGCACGGGGGGACGGGGAGGGGGTGGCTGCCCACGCGGGTCGGGACCCCGGCGGGGCGCGTGTGCGCACGGGGGGACGGGGAGGGGGTGGCTGCCCACGCGGGTCGGAGCCCGGCGGGGCGCGTGTGCGCACGGGGGGACGGGGAGGGGGGTGGCTGCCCACGCGGGTCGGAGAACGGCGAGGCGCGTGTGCGCACGGGGGGACGGGGAGGGGGTGGCTGCCCACGGGGGTCGGGACCCCGGCGGGGCGCGTGCGCGGGGCCTGGGCCCGCACCACGAGCCGGGTCCGCCTTGGGCACCCCGCCCCCAGGCCGCAGCGCTGCCTGCCATCCCTTCGCCCCCGCAGTGCGGTTGCCAGGACGCCCCGGGGAGCCGGGAGCGCGCGGGGTTCGGGGCCGGCCCGGGCCTTACTAGGACATGTCGAGCAGCTGGTCCAGGTCCACGCCGCGGTAGGTGAACTTGCGGAAGGTCCGCTTCTTCTTCTGCTCCACTTCAGCCTGCGCGAGCGCGGGTCGGGGTCAGCGGGGCCCGCGTCCTCCACCCGCGCCCGGCCGCCGCCGCGCCTCCCGCGCCCTCCACCCGCACCGCGCCACCCCGGACCCCGTCCCCGGGCGGATGGCGGCGGATGCACCCGCGCGCGGGGCGCCGAGCCCTCACACTCACCATCTCGGCGGCGGCTCGGAAAAGGAAGCGTTGGCTGCGCCTGCGCAGTTATGGCGGGCTCCGCCGGGAGGCCGCGCCCCAGCCGCGCGCGCTTCCGCTCTCCGGCGCCGCGCTGTCGCCCCCTGCTGTGCGGAGGGCGGAGCGCAGCCCGCCGGCCCGGGGGCGGTTTTGTTCTGGTGCGGAGCTGCTCCTGTCTGTCTTCCTCCTGCCGTTTTTTCTGTCTGTCTCGGTCTCTCCCCGTGTCAAGGAGTCCTGGTGGCCTCGAACTCGCAGCAATCCTCCTGCCTCCTGCCAGCTTTTCTGTGTATTTTCATGTATTTGTTTTGGTTTTTCGAGACAGGGTTTCACTGTGCAGCCCTGGCTATCCTAGAACTCACTCTGTAGACCAGGCTGGCCTCGAACTCACAGAGATCCTCCTGCCTCTGCCTCCCGAGGGCTGGGATTAAAGGCGTGCGCCACCAACGCCGGCTTTTGCTTGTTTTTACTTGTGTGGCGTGTGCGAGCCTGCCATCTCCAAAATGTGCAGGTCAGAGGACAACCTGGAGGAATCAGTTCTCTCCTTGCACCATGTAAGTCCCGGGCACAGACTTCGGTCATCAGGCTTGGCAGCAGACTCCCTCACCCCGGGAGCCATCTCCCCACCGACTCTTTCCTGTTTTAGATAGGGTCTCATGTAGCTCAGGCTGGCCTCAAACCTGGGATGTGCTGAGAATGACCTCTAACTTGGGATAATCCCGCCTCCACCTGCGGAGTGCCTGCACCACAGGTTTGTGCCTCCACGCCCAGCTACAAAAGGGGCCTCTTAGTTTCTTGAAGGATGTCCCTCAGTCAGCCATGATGGCATGTGCCTTTAATACAGGCATACAGAAGGCAGACTGATCTACGTGAGTTCTGGGGCAGCCTGGTCTACACAGAGACACCATTAAAAAAAAAATCAGATGTATTTATTATTTTATTCGTGTTTTGCCTGCATGTGTTCTTTATGTACCGTGCATGTGTCTAATGCTGGGGTGGGCATCATATTCCCTGGGATTGGAGTGACACAGAACTGAGCTGCTAGTTCATGCTGAGAACTGAACCAGTCTTCCGGAAGAGCGGCCAGTGCGTTTTTTTTTTTTTTTTTTTGGTTTTTCGAGACAGGGTTTCTCTGTGTAGCTTTGCGCCTTTCCTGGAACTCACTTGGTAGCCCAGGCTGGCCTCGAACTCACAGAGATCCGCCTGGCTCTGCCTCCCGAGTGCTGGGATTAAAGGCGTGCGCCACCACCGCCCGGCCGCGTTTTTTTTTTTTTTTAATTTCCTTTTTAGTGGTTTATTTTTATTTCATGTGTATTGCTGTCTTACCTGCACGTATGTCTGTGTAAGTGTCAGATCTGGAACTGGAGTTGCAGACAGCTATCAGCTGCCATGTGGGTCCCGGCGCTGAACCACTGAGCCACCTCTCAGTCTTGTCCTGTCTCACTGTGCCCCCAGACTGCCTTCAAACTCCTGGGCCCAAGAGAGCCTCCCGCTTCAATGTCCCCAGTGGGTGGGACAAAGGGTGTTGGTCTCACTCCAGGGCTAGTTCCCTGAGTCCCAGGCATCCACTAAGCCGGTCTATTTAAGCCTGGGGAGTTCTCAGGAAAGCCAGGACCCAGCCCCCTGCCTACTGAACCCTAACTACTTGCAAGGAGTAGGCAGCGATGCGTGCTGTCAAACAGTGTGCACCTGCACGTCGGGAGCATCCCCCTCATCCCAGGAGGCTGACACAGGAGGATCCTGAGTTTGAAGCCTGCTAGTATGTAGTGAGGGAGTCCCCCCACTTAAAGACAGGGTGTCTCTGTGTAGACCAGGCTGCCCCAGAACTCACGTAGATCAGTCTGCCTTCTGTATGCCTGTATTAAAGGCACATGCCATCATGGCTGACTGAGGGACATCCTTCAAGAAACTAAGAGGCCCCTTTTGTAGCTGGGCGTGGAGGCACAAACCTGTGGTGCAGGCACTCCGCAGGTGGAGGCGGGATTATCCCAAGTTAGAGGTCATTCTCAGCACATCCCAGGTTTGAGGCCAGCCTGAGCTACATGAGACCCTATCTAAAACAGAAAAGAGTCGGTGGGGAGATGGCTCCCGGGGTGAGGGAGTCTGCTGCCAAGCCTGATGACGGAAGTCTGTGCCCAGCCGGTGGGACTCAGAGGAGTGGCTGCCATGGAGTCCCCACATGCGGCCTGTACCATGACCTCTGCTTGACTGTTTTGTGACGGTCTTTTCCAGAGTTACATACAGGGATGTGTACGTCTGCAAATGGGTCAGTGCACAGGAAATGCTGGCTCTGGGGCAGGGGCATTTGATCCCCTGGAGCTGAGTTAGAGGCTTGTTGAGTTCTCCAGCTGCCTCACCCACTTTTTTTTTTTTTTTTTTTGGACAGGGTTTCTCTATGTAGACCAGGCTGACCTCGCATTCAGAGCTCCGCTTGTCTCTGCCTCCTAGAACCACGATTAGAGCTGAATGCCACACAGCTGGTTTTTGTCTGCCTCAGAGTGGAGCCTCGCCCAGGCATGGCCCCATTTAGCCACAGGTGCCTGTGTGTGGGCTACACAGTTTCCATCTCCAGCTGTGAGCAGCTGTGCTGAGCAGTTGGCACCAGTGGGTGCTGGCCTCTCCCCTGAGCTGTGCTGAAGCTCCTCACTTGTTTTCTCAGCCAGGTACTGACAGGTAATAATACTTTGGATTTTTTTTTTTTAGACAGGGTTTTATGTAGTCCAGGCAGGTTTCAAACTTGCATGGCCAAGGATGACCCTGAACTCCTGAAGGAAAGTGCTTTATTAACTGAGCCACAGACACAGATTTTTGTTGTTGTTTTAGGAGACAGGGTTTCTCTGTGTAGCCCTGGCTGTCCTGGAACTCAGAGATCCACCTGAGTGCTGGGATTAAAAGCCTGCATCACCACTGCCAGATTTTTTATTTTCATCCGTGTATGGGTGTTTTGTCTGCATGTACATCTCTGCATCACCTGCGTGTGGTACCCACAGGGGCCAAAAGGCAACAGATCCCCTGGAGCTAGAGTTACAGATGGTTGTGAGCCACCCATGTGGGTGCTGGGAATTGAACCTGGGTCCCTCTACAAGAGGAACAAGTACTCTTGACTGAAGAACCTTCTCTATATAGCCTTATCTATTTCCTTTTTGACAGGGTCTCACACAATGTAGACCAGGCTGGCTTTGAACTCTTAAGAGACCCGCCTACTTCTGCCTTCTAAGTGCTAGGATTAAAGATGTGAGCCTCCATGCCTGGACACTTTTTTTTATAAGGGTGTGGAGAGATGGCTCAGCGGGTAAGAGCATCTGCTGCTCTTTCCAGACGACCTGGGTTCAATTCTCAGCACCCACAAGGAGGCTCTCAGATGTCTGTTAACTCCAGTCCCAGGCCACTGTGGGGATTGCACTGTATGCACACGCTGCAGACAGGCTGACTGATACCTGTACACATATAAGTAGATAAATTTAGGGCCAGAAAAAAGGTTCAGAGGGGCCGGGCATTGGTGACGCACATCTTTAATCCCAGCACTCGGGAGGCAGAGCCAGGTAGATCTCTCTGAGTTCGAGACTAGCCAGGGCTATACAGAGAAACCGTCTCGAAAAAACAAAAACAAACCAAAACAAAGGTTCAGAGGCAAGAGACTTCTCACAGGCTGGAAGAACCAAGCAAGCTCTGACATGCCCTTCGGCCTCCTCACACCAAAATCAAGGTAAAGTATTAAATATACATGTGGTGGATGTCACTTCAAGGCCAAAGACGGGACTCCATGTGGCCAGCCCCATCTCCTGCATTCTGAGGGGTCAGGCCGGCACACCCCACTTCGCTTTCATGAGACAGGTCCTGCCAGCTGGCACCCATGGGCCCTCCAAAGCACACAGGAAGGACAGAAGGAAACAAGCCAGAGTCACAGACACAGTAGACACCACTCAGGTTCTGATCCAAACACGCTGCTTTATTCAAACCGGGTCAAACTGGTCAATGGGAACCTGAGCCCTGCTGAGGGGCCTCCAGCAAGGCCTGGCCTGCCCCTGTGTGGGGCCCAGGTCACCTGTGACGTCAGCACTGCCACCTGGGCCAGGGGCCCTGTGGACCCACAGCCACACGAGCCGCTCAAAGCAAGGAATGAACAAAAAACCAAATGCACGCAGTAGTCTGCCCACGCCCCAGCCCGCGCCGGCGGGAGCCAGGGTCCCCGCTTTCCCGCACCCGAACCCTGCTTTAAATTAAAAAATAAGCCAGTATACATCGTAGAAAATTTCTCTTAAAAATCTCACAATTTGTAAATGTATATTTTTCTTTAACATAAAAGTTTACAATATACGGTAAAACAAAAGGCTCGGGAAAATAATCTCAAAGAAGGAAAGAAAAGAAAAAAGAAAAAAAGAAAAAGAAACCTGAAATTCTGAATTAAAGCTGAAGGCGTTTTTTAAACCCTGTTGTTGAACCAGTGACGTGTTTTTATTGTGCTGATGGGTCAGAGAAAAGAAATATATTTAAAACCTCAGTCCAGACGCGGCCTCCGCTGCCCCCCTCCCCCAGGTCGAGTGGTCGTTTGTTTTGCCCGAGTGTGTGATTGTCACGAGTTCACCAGTCCCGAATCCTGCCCTGGCGCCATCCCCCTGGCTAGCGCCGGTAGGGATGGAAGCCCTGCACATTGTGGTTCTGCCCGCGTCCGAAACCACTGCCACCAGCGGGGGGACCCCCTGAGCCCGGCACTGAGGGGCCCCCGTAGGACGGTGGCTGCTGGCTGGGGTCCGAGAAGCCCTGGCCGAAGCCGCTCAAGTCCTGCCCGTAACCTGCAGGGAGAGAGACTGCTTAGCTTAGATCAGGGTAGAGCATCCCTGCCTGGCTTAGTCCCCAGGAGAGGGGCTGGATGGTCAAGCCCGGGGCTGCGGGGGGCCTATCACCCAGCCCCGATGCACTCCACACATCCCGCAGAGCAGGCACAACCTGAGCTGACTGTCACAAACAGGACAAGGCAGTCTTGGGGTCCAGCCTAACTTCCCAATAACCCTTTCAGCCAAGCTCCGTGTCTCTCAACAAGATGCTGCCAATGTGTGTCACGGGAGCAGCTTTGTGAAGAGGATGACACCATTCCCTGCCTGCCCAGCCAGTGCGCGAAGGCCCTGTGCAGGCCACCCCATCCAGAGCACCAGCACGCGGGGACCCAGGCCCCACGGTTCCGGCTTGTGGATGGTTGAGGTCAGTTGCCCAGAGCAGAGGGAAGTAGGGAGAAAGCCACACATCCCCAGACCTGGGAGCCCTGGCTCAGAGTGCCACACCAGGCGTAGACACAGCCCGTGGCCACGATACAGCAGCAGGTTTCGCAGTGTTCAGAGATCCACTTCAGGTCCTCAGGCTGTGTGAACGCGACCCAAGCACGTCATATTCATGTAGGAAACGGGGCTGGAGAAGTCAATCCACCACAAGAGCACGGCTGCTCTTTCAGGGGATCCACGGAGGTTCAGTTCCCAGCACCCACATGGCCACAACCGCCTGCAACTCCAGTTTTCAGAGGATATGATGTCTCCTTCTGGCCTCAGAGGGCTCTTGCATGCATATGGTGCACATAAACTCCAAGTCCACATCAAAGGAAATAATTTTTAAGAAGAATTTCCCTGCCGGGCGGTGGTGGCACACACCTTTAATCCCAGCACTCGGGAGGCAGAGGCCAGCCTGGTCTACAGAGCGAGATCCAGGATAGGCACCAAAACTACACGGAGAAACCCTGTCTAAAAAAAAAAAAAAAAAAAAAAACGCACACCTTTAAGCCCAGCACTCGGGAGGCAGAGCCAGGCAGATCTCTGTGAGTTCGAGGCCAGCCTGGGCTACCAAGTGAGATCCAGGAAAGGCGCAAAGCTACACCGAGAAACCCTGTCTCGAAAAAAAACCCAAAAAAAAAAAAAAAAAAAAAAACCAAAAAAAAAAAAGGGCTGGAGAGATAGCTCAGTGGTTAAGAGCACTGACTGCTCTTCCAGAGGTCCTGAGTTCAATTCCCAGCACATGGTGGCTCACAACCATCTGCAATGAGATCTGGTGCCCTCTTCTGGCCTGCAAAGACACATGCAGGCAGAACACTGTGTACATAATAAAATAAATCTTAAAAAAAAAAAAAGATTTCCTTCTGAAAAAACAGGAGCCAGATGCAGAGGTACACACTTTCAATTCCAGCTCTTGGGAGGCAGGCTCTGAGTTCAAGGCCAGCCAGGGCTACATAGTTGAGCCCTATTTCAAAAACCAAACAAAACCAACAAAAACACAAGCCTGAGTTTGTTGAGACAGAACTCAAAGCCCTTCGGGAGCTGAAGTAGGAAGAACTCACTCGAGCTCAAGGCCAACCTGTGCTACAGTGAGGTCAAAGTGAAACCATCTCAGAGAGGGGGTGGGGGAGGCTGCTAGTGAGGTGCTTCCTGCCTAGACACGGGACCCAAGAACCAGCTCCAAGGTAGCCCACTGCCCACACGCCATAGTAAACACATGTACCCACACCATCAGGTTAAGGCTCAGGCTGTCACCCCAAGGGACACATGCTTTACACACTAATGTGTAAGAGTGTGGATTCAAACCCAGGGCAGAAGTCCTCTACCGTGTCCAGCACAGAAACCTGGTAGGCCAAGGGCAGCTGCGGCAGGGTGGAGCCAGGAAAGCGGCCTTCCACAGGAGCCGACAACACAGAGCCTGGCCACCCCTCCCACTGCCAGGTCACTCACCCACCTGACCACGGCTGGCCTTGGCACTGGGCTCCACAGGGGCACCAGCAGACAGACAGCAATCGTGTGAGCCCACCGTGACCCTGCCTTAGCCTATGGCTGCACCAAAGAGAGACTCCCCCAGAAGACACCTGCAGAGGTGGAGCCTAGGGTAACTCTGACCAAGGGCTCGACAGGACCTCTGGGAGCCCACAGTCCCCCAAGGACAGGAAAATGGAACACAGCACCCCAAATCCAGCCTGGTGAGCTCTCCTGCTCCTGCCCATCCTGGGAGCAGCTGGCCACAGCCACTTACCATACTGACCATAGGGGAAGTCCGGCTGGGCTGTTGGGGGTTTGCTCATGTCGGGGGCAGCCTGAGACGGAGGTGGCGGGAAGGCCAGCGGGGCAGCCCCTGGGGTAGCAGGTGGAGGAGGAACCCCTGGAGGGGCGAACTGATCAGGAGGTGGGGGCGGAGGCCCATAGCCAAAACCTGTAGCGACAGGAGAGAAAGACATGAACAGCCAGTACCGGGGCAGAACTGAGCATGGGTCAGAGTGGCCACCCAGACGCTCTACCAGACACCTCAGCAGGCCCGGGGCTCAGCCCAGAGCCAGACTACAGCACCAGGCCGTAATGTACGCAACCTAGGAATTCCAGGTCAACACTTTGGAAGCCAGGGTGCAGCTCCTTGCTGAATGCCTACCTAGCTCCAAGAGGCCCTAGCCTCTACCCCACACCAGAAGAAAAAACCACCACCAATCATCCCACCAGACTGCTCAGAAGGTCAGTCACCGGAGCTGGCTGTGTCTTCGAGGTCCAGGCCAGGCCAGACAGGTGAGCTGCTCCCAACTGTTCTGCCTTGGGCAGCGTGGGCCGCAGGTCTCATTAGTACGTGTCCACTGGGAATAGCAGGGATGTCCTGGCTCAGCTCCTTTCTCGAGTTCTACTACACACTGCCTGCCTTGTCCCTAGACACCACTGGCCCAGCCCGCACACAGCACCAAGGACCCACTGTGAACTCAGCCAGCCCTGGAGGACCAGTGCAGAGCGTGGCCACTCTCAGCCTAGCAGGGTGGGTGACAGCTGGCATGCTGGGGTAGCACTCACTGAATTGAGGTGGGGCGCCATAGCCCTGTGGGAAGCCCTGTGGCGGGGGGAAGCCTCCAGGCGGTGTGGATACAATGTAGGATGTGAAGGGCGGGGGTGGGGGCGGGGCTCCTCGGCCAGCAGGGGGTGGGCCATAGCCACCTGCAACAGAGAGGAGGTAGGTGAGGGTGGGCAGGGCGGCCTGACGCAGCCCGGACCCCGGTCCGATCCACGGTCTCCTCCCTGCACCAGCACCCCAGTGCACACAGCACGACAGGCCTGCGGTGTGCACCTGACTCACCAATGGCCTGTCCTGCCGGCACCCACATTCCTAGACAGAAAACAGAAGAGAAGGTGCCAGTTAGCCTGCCAAAGCGACTTCTCTTAGTGTTGCCCAGAAACTCCCAGGCGTGTGCACGCGTTTCTCAAGAGGGCTAACTGAGGGGAGGGCCACCTACAGCTGGGGTCCCGACCCAAGGAAAAGGGAGAAGGGCCAAGCACCAGGTTCACAGCTCTCTGCTGCTTACAGCACAGGCCAGGTACTGCCCACCGCCGGGCCTGCTCTGCCAGGACGGTCTGTGCCCTCCACCTGGGAGCCAGAGCAAACTCTTCCATCAGTTGCTCTT
Source organism: Peromyscus californicus insignis (assembly GCF_007827085.1). Taxonomy (NCBI): domain Eukaryota; kingdom Metazoa; phylum Chordata; class Mammalia; order Rodentia; family Cricetidae; genus Peromyscus; species Peromyscus californicus. The sequence goes on from NW_026294492.1 coordinate 54,782,306, forward strand.
GTGAGAGCAACAAGGAAAACAGCAGGACGGGGCCCGGACACGGCGACCCAATTCTGGCAGAGGCAGCACCAACCGGCTCAGTCAGCCAGTCTCCTGGACGAAGCCCTCCCCACACCACTGCCAACGGGCACTGCGTGCCAGGCTGCACACACTCAGCAGTGGACGGGGTGGAGCCACCTGCAGGGCCCTCAGGAGAGAGAACTGGGGTGGCGAGGAGCCCGCCTCACTCACCCACACAGCGGTGTGGCAGTGGAGGCCTGCCTTCCTGGCCCTTTTGAGACAGAGGCAGGAGGGCTGGAAAGTTCAAGAAGGAAACTGTCCGCTGGCTATGGTGTCAGCAGTAGGCATCAACTTAGCGTGTGCCCTGTGTTCACTTCCAGCACTGAGTCAAATAGGAAAATTCCAGAAAACAGGAGGGCCCTCTGTAGACTTGGGTCCTCTAGGCAGCCACTGGCAGCTCCTGTGTTTACTGCTGCCAGCGAGGAACTGGACAGAAGTGGTGACACACTTGGCCATGACACCACACGGTCCTCAAAGGCCAACTCAAGAGCCCTCGAGCCTTCCTGCGGCCTGGGCTCCCGGGCAGGCGCTTCCGCAGTGGGGCTAGCCCACCATTTGGGACAGCGAGGCGGCCACCACCTCCAGGACGCCCTAGCACGGCCTGTGCCTCAGTGGGCCCCTGCCTCACCTTGTGGGCCATATCCTTGCTGCCATGTGGGTGGGGGCTGGCCTGCCCAGCCATTGGCTGCGCTGGGTGCCACGCGGCTGCCCCACTGGCTGGCTCCTGGCTGTCCTGGTGCTTGGTTTTTGCTGTCCCGAGGTTCAGCCCGCTTCACCTCCACCTAAACAAACCAAGTGCACTTTAGGGAGAAGCCACCGCGGCGCCCCGCCCTTCAGACACCCGTGGTGACTTATGACTACACTTAACGCCTTACGACTTAGAGTGAGTACTTAATATAAAGCTTACTTAGGCCAGTAGATTTCTTTCTTTAAAAAAAGAAAAGAAAAAGAAAAAGAAAAAAAAAAGAAAGAAAAAAGAAAGAAAAAGAAAAAAAGTTTGCTCTTTAATTTCTCTGTATAAAAATGTTTCTCAGGTACAGCGGATGCATCTGGAAGACGCCCTGTGTCCCCCACTGCAAGCAGCGGGAGACAGCCAGGTGGGACACCGAGGGGTACCCCGCTAAGGAGGCAGTCTCCTCCCACCCGCCACCCCCCTGCATACCTGAGAAACACGCTGGCTTTGACTCAATTATTTCAAATGTCTAGTGGAAGATAAAGACTTACCTTCCCCAGGCTAATGCTTAAAGACCCTCAGTTAACTCAGAGGAATGGCAGAGGGATGGATGTAAGAGCCTTACGGTACAGCTAACAAAAGTCAACAAACATGCAATAAATGGACATTGGGATCAGTAAGCAACCTTCATACTGTGTTCGGCAGCAGCCCAGTCCTGGCTCAGCAGGGGACAGCAGACAGGGACCTAACAGAAGCTGGTGTCTGACCTACTTAGCCAGGAGGCAAGGGGAGCACTCTCTCTTCTGAGGGCACACTGGTGACTGACTCAGCAGCCCTGTCCAGGCTGCCTGGCACCAGCGGGAGGCCCAGAACACAGACTCTGGTAGGGCCCTGAGGCAGGAAGTAGCACTCAGCAGTCCCACCCCCACTCCCTCCAGCACCCAAAGGCGACCCTGGCAGTGGGAACTTGGTGGGAAGCAGATGTTGTTAGCCGGGGCAGTGTGAAAGCAGGATCAGAGCTAGGCGTTAACGAGCCCTCGCGGCCCCTGGGGACTTGTCCTGTTTACAGAGCAGTGTGTACCCAAGACTGGAGGAACTTGGGCTGCGGCTTCTCAGTCTGGATTTTAAAACACCATGTAAGCCCAGCTCTGGGCACCTAGAGTCCCCCAGGGGCTGCAGTGACCAGTAAAGGTCAGCAATGGGTAGGCTGGGGTCTCTGAGGGAGGGGACTTGGGGATAGGGTGGCACTGCACAACCCTTTCTGAGCTTTCTCTAATCTGTACCGTCACAGGACCTTTGACCCACACCCCCAGACAGCCCTTTCGACTGCTGGCAGGTGCTGTCCCTCCACTCTGCATGCTGGCTTCAACTGAGCTCAGGGGGTGTCAGAACAAAGCTGTCCCATCTCAAGGGGTCTGTCCAGGATGACAGGATGAGCCTGTAGGCCACAGCTTGGGCCGCTGCACGGTCCCAGAGCAAGAGATGCCCCTGTCCCTCTGTACTTGGGTCCAGCACAAGCAGCCACAGGAGTGGCAGGTAATCTCGTCTCAGAGCTAGGGCCTGACACAGCCAGCCAGGGTGGTCATGCATGCTAAGGTGGCTGGAGTGGCCTTCACGAGGGCTGGATGGGAAACCTGTGCATGCGGCTATAGAGATCTGAGGCCTGGGATCTCGGGAGGCCCCGGGCCCGCCCTGCCCACTCTGGCAGCAACACAGTATGAAGACGGAACACCAAAGGTCACTTGACTGCACGTGGTTAAGTGCTATCAGAGCATGTGGCTGGTCCCGGAGTTTCACAGTAAGTGACCCGACAGAAAACCAATCCTTCAGGATGTTTCAGTGCTCAGTTTGGAGCTGGACCTCGGCTGGTGGAGGCTCCTGCTCTTATCACGTTAAGGTCACTGTTACACAAGGGGCTGGGCCACATCTGAAGGAGTGGTCATGGAAACCGAGCCTGAGGCAACACTAGGGTCTCACTGAAGGTGGCCCACCTCCCAGGGCCCCGCCCCCTATCCCGTCCCCCGTCCATGGGCAGTGCCCACAGTGCCCTGCTGGGGAGTCCCCACTGTCCAGTGAAACCCCTCGTTGCCCGCGGCTCGGCTTGGTCTTAAGGTAAAATAAAACTACAACTACACACTTTTTTGCCCATGATGTCGTGAAAATGCATGTTGACAGCCTGGTCCACTGATTGTTCGTCCTCGAAAGTAATAAATCCAAAACCTAGCCAACGACGAAGAGTGAATCAAGGTAGCAGGGCGTGTGACACAAAACAGGATGATGAACAGTATCAGGGCGGCCACGGGCTCGAGCTGGGTTTCAGACAAAGCCTGTGTGCAGCAGGCAGAGGGCCATGGCCCCATGGGGCTGGGGGACAACAGTGACACCCCCCCTTCTCCGGGCTCAGTGTGGTCATGGGGATCGGGTGCCTGGGAGGCAGTGGGAGCATGTGGTGTGCTCTGGCTTTTCTGAAACCCAGCTTCTCCCCCGGGGTTTGCAATTGGCTTCGCAGCTAGTGCTCACAGCAGCCCCCGCTGTTCTAGGCGGTACCGAGTGCAGGTCCTATGGCGCCTCGCCAGGCTTACCCAACGCTGTTGGCTAAGCCCGCGGAGTCCTATGTCTAACAGTCCTACTCTTCTATGCACATACGATATAGGTAAATACAGGTAATACACAAAGATACAGGCCACAACGGGTTCCAGCAGGTCAAATTCTGCTGTCAGCAGCAACAGCAAGAGGCATGGTGTCATTAAAAAAAAAAGAAAAATAAAAGAAAAAGAAAAAAAATTTCAAAGGAAAAAAATTTAGCATTTCCCAAACACAAGAAAGTGGCAGTATAAACGAAGTTTGGTTGGTCTGGGGCAGGCGCGGCCACCCGGCTAGGGGCAGGAGGGACAGGGCTCTGGCGCTAGCATCTCCTGCGGCGCCCCGGCCCAGAAACCTCGGGGAGCCAAGGGTGAGGGGGGGTCAAGACAGAAGTGCCGAGGACTCAGAGGACTCCCCAGCAGAGGCAGAAGAGTGAGCGACGAGGGTCTCCTGTGCACTGAACGGGGGGGAGCTGGGAAGGAGCGGCCTAGGACAGGACCACAGCTAACGGAGATGGGATGTGGCGGCTGAACAGGGCAATAACCCTATGAGGACGTGGGAGGCAAGAGATGAAGCAGGAAGAAAATGTGCCCGAGGGAGCAGAGGTGAGATGGCAGAGGAGGGCAGGTGGGGCTAGGGGCTCCTGCTGTCCTGTGCAGACCGTGTCAAGGCACGAAGGGAGCCAGAAGGGAGCCAGATGGAACGGTAAGGCTGAAGTCGAGGGAGCTGGAGTCTGAAGAGACGAGACCAGGGACAGGACAGAGGAGAGCAGGAGACTGCAGACAGGGAGGGCGCTTGGGGACCAAGAGGTCTGCAGGGACAAGATGGCCTGCTGTCTCAAGTCAGCAGACATGGAGCAGGAAGGAGAAGGAACACTGAGACCCACCAAGACCTTTGAGGAGCCAGCAAAGCCAAGAAGACAAGAGGGGCTGTAAGGGGGCCCTGCTGACCCAACCACTGCTGTCTGCCACCCACTGGGACACTTCCAAGCCCCCAGGGGACACAGGCCCACATGCCAGCCCCAAAGCTCTTGGCCCAGCTCCTGCTGCCCCTCCAGCGCAGGCCAGCAACACTAGCTGGGTCTGGCCGGGCCAGGCGAGGGCGGCAGGAGGGCGGCAGCGGTGCCAGCCGTGGGCGGGAGCACTTAGGGGCTGCCCTCAGAGTCCCGCACACCGAGGCTTCGCAAACTCAGAGGCGGCATTTGGAACACAACATAGTGATGAAGACATGTGAAAAGTTGACATTCTCTCAAACGGCGGGAGTGTCTGAAGCCACCGGGCTGGCTGGGTCCAGGCACAGTGCAAGAGGCCGTGGGTCGTGGGGGAGGAGCCGGGGCAGGCTGTCTACAAGGCTGTGTCAGAGGCAGCAGCGGGACAAACACACTGAAACTTCGTTTACACCCCACGGGAGCAAAGCCGCTCCGTCCTCTGACTGCGGGCGGGCCTGTACCTGTGTGACTTAACTTAGCACCTGGAGAGAGATCTAGAGAGACATCGTTAATCACAGACAATCACAGAGAGAGGAGCAGCTTACTTAACGGTACCGTATCCTATGACACTACGGACGTCATTAAGCATGTATGTCTACCATAAATTAAGACTAAGACTTAACAGCTAAACCACACGAGTGAGCAGTGCGTCCTGAACGGATGGAGGAGGCTCAAATGGCAAACTATGCTCCCGAGTGGTGTCGTGCCACGGGCACCTGAGGAGGGCCTCTGACGAGGGGACATGTGGACGAAGGCTGTGTGGGCCGAGGGACAGGCAGTGTGAAGGCAGCAAGGGCTGTGTGAGGTGAAGGTCCTGTAGCACGGAGCGCTCTGGCCCAAAATGGATGCCCAAGCAGAAATGTGGGTGGCAAACAGCCACACAAAGACAAGAAGGGCTGGAGAGCAAGGGTGTCACCTGCTCCCTGGCCAGCGTGGAATGAGTCTAGGGCACTGCTTGACCTGGCTGCAGCCAGGCCAGTGTCAATCACAGACGGCAGTTGGAATGAGGGCTTCAAAGCCTGTGTTCTGGAAGACCTTTAAAACCAGAAGTCGGGTTGCTATTCGTGTTGAGTGGTCAAAACACCCCACAGGGAGGGGGGAGCAATGTGTGAGGAGTGGGAGGCATGAAATCTGTGTCTCGGCATGTGGCCAATGGCACTGGCTGTGCAGCATCCGACCCTGGCCTGTCTAGGGCGAGATAGTTTGCCATCTGAGGGGAGGACATGGGTCAGGATGAACGGGTTCAGTCCTTACCTCGAGGCCGCTGCTTCTCTGCGTCATAGATCATGACCACCTCGGTGACCTGTGGACAAAGGGGAGATGAGGCGGGCACCACAGAGCCACCCAGCCCCCGTTCCAGGTCCCAGGGAACCAGCCAAATGAGAGACAGTTGTGATCCTGGCTGCATGTCCCATGAGGGACGAGGTCTGGGAGATGCCAGACAGTCTTCCCCTGGCCTGTGCTCTGCTCTGTCTGATGGACATACCACCACCCCAAAGTAATGAGCATCCTCATGGTCACCTGGGTACTGCCATGCCTAATCACACCCCAGTGCAATGCCTGGTGGTTCAGGCCTCTGATGTCTTGTCTGCCTCACACTGCAGCTCAAAAACCCACAGTGAGCAGAGTGCTCCAGCCTGTTCCAGAGGAAAGGCCCCACAAGAAGCCATGAGGAGATCCAGTCTCTGGGAGGCCAGTGGTTCCCACACCAGAACCCTATGTGGGGCCAGCTGCCTGGCCACCACAAAGCAGCATGCCTCCCAGCCACGGCTAACTCCTCACTGCCCACTGGCCTGCTCTTCCCAAAGCCCCCGGCAACACTGATGAGGAGACTCAGGTGTGGGGCATGGCAGGGGATGTGCCCAGAAATGGCCACGGTGGCGCGCAGAGCTCACCACTCCGAACTTCTTGAAGTACTCCCTGAGCTCCGTCTCGCCGCAGTTGTGGGGAATGCCCCCCACAAAGATCTTGTTGGATTTGCTGCTGTCGCTCCTGGGTCCTTTCTGCTGTCGAGGAGGAGGAGGAGGGGGTCAGTGACTTTTGGCGGCTCGCTCCCCCACAGCTGCTCCCACACAACCCTCTCCGTAGTTTTGTGCTTCCTCCGAGACAGTCTCACTGCACAGCCCAGGCTGGCCTTCGACTCACGGCAGTCCTGCTGCCTCAGGCTCTTCAAGGCTGGGACACCAGAGGCAGACCATTCGCCCTGGCCCTGGCCCTGGCTCAGCTTGGCTCTTTTGGAGACAGGGTCTCACCATGCAGTCCTGGTCTGCCTGAAACTCTATGTGTAGACCAGGCTGACTTTAAAGTCAAGAGACCCACCTGCCTCTGCTCCCCAGATACTAGGATTAAAGGTGTGTGTGTGCACTTCCCATCCCCACCTACAACCACCCCAGCTCACACGGTCTCCGATTCAGCTAAAGCCAGAGCACATGCCAAAACTGCATCACTGCTCTGGGGACACAGGAGACAGGCCCCACACACTCTGCCTTGGAGCAGAGTCAAAGGAGAGAAACAACTTCAAGCTGTCCTCTGATGTCTACATACACACTGCGACATGCACTTACACAGGCACAAAACACACACATGTAATTAAAAATTAGAACCAGTAAAAACAACCACAAAAAAAGCCAAGCCTGCAACAACCCTGCAATGTCTGAAGCAGGGGGATCCCTGGGAGTTCCAGGCCAACCAGGGCTACAGAGTACCCTGTCTCAAAAACAAATAGCCAGGCAGTGGTGGCTCACGCCTTTAATCCCAGCACTCGGGAGGCAGAGGCAGGTGGATCTCTGAGTTCAAGGCCAGCCTGGGCTACAGAGGGAGTTCCAGGACAGCCTGGGCTACAGAGGGAGTTCCAGGACAGCCAGGGCTGCACAGAGAGACAAAAAAAGAAATGGGGGTGGGGAGGGAGAAACAAATAGATGAAAATGATCTTCTTTTTTTATTCCAGGGCTTGAGATGGTCCTGGGGCCTCCTACATGCTGGCAAATGAACACCAGTGACCTCCATTTCCAGTGCAGATGGGGATTTGGGCAAAAACGTCAAAGGCAGTCTCAGGGCTACCAGCTGGTGGTGAGAACCTGGGGACACGGACTGAGGAAAGCTTGGAGCAGCCATGGAGGACATAAGCCTCCCACCCTCCTGCCTATGGTCCCATTTAAGAGGACTGCACAGTCCCCATGATCTCATGCTGGAGGACATCACAGTCCGCATGGCCCCATGCTCGAGGACATCACAATCCCCATGGTCCTAACCACTTTGGGTTAGGAGACTAAACTGAGCTGTCAGCTGAGCATCGGAGGCCAAAGCAGGAGGATCCTAAGTCCCAGGCCAGCCTGGGCTACAGGACACACTAGACTTCAGGGGAGCACACCACTGTGCTAACGACAGTGGGCTCGGCCAGGTAAGGAGCTCCTGTGAGCAGCGTGCCACACCAGGCTGACCCACTGAGGAGCCCAGAGTGCAACCTACAAGGTAAAACCCCACAAGTCAGAGCCAGCCAGTCCCATGGAGTCCATAGCAGGGACACCCCTGCTGAGGACTCTGTGTGACGAGCTGTAGCCCAGCTCTAAGGCAGTGAGCACAGCACTGTGCCAGGTTTACAACTTTTTTGGAAAATGACTTTCTTAAAAGGAAAAGGGGGTGAGGCTGTCAACAGTCATAAGCTTGCTGGGCCTGGGTCCAAAAGCCCGCCTGCCAGAGGGAATGCCTTAATAGGAAAGTGCTGGAGAGATGGCTGAGTGGTTAAGATCATTGGCTGCTCTTCCAGAGGACCTGGGTTTGATCCTGAGCACCCACATGGTGACTCACAACTGTCACAACTCCAGTTCTAGGGAATCTGACACCCTCTCTGGCCTCCTTGGGCATCAAGCACTCAAGCAGTGCATAGACATACATGCAAAGAAAATACCCATGCACGAAAAAAATACCAATAAATTTGGAAAGCAACTGGGGATTGGCAGCTCACACCTTAAATCTCAGCACTTGAGAGGTTGAGACCATCTCACAAAACAAATGAGCCACTTGCAAAGGCCCCAGGTGCCCTTCAGTGTAAGCACAGACTCCCTGGCTGCTGAGCAGGTCCATGTGGAAGTGAAGGCAGTCTGCTGCCAGGCAGGGAATGCTGAGGCTCCTGCTGCTAAGGCCTGAGCCGCCCCGGCCTCCTAAGTAGGACTAGTGAGAATCTGCACCCAGCCCAAGATGAAGGGACTTGGCTTTCAATGGCTCATTTCCCTTGTGTCAGTGAACAGAGGGGGGGAATGGTGACCACCCACGACCCTCCAGCAGGACTGAAGCCCCAGCCCAGCCCAGTCTAGCCTTACCCAGCCTTCCTTGGGCCGTGTTCGCTCCGGCTGCATCCCCCGGGGTGTGCATGGCTTCGGGTCAATCTGTAGGAAATGTCAAGCCAGAGGTGAGCAAAAAGCATTCCCTCTTCAAAGAGCATTGCATTGGCCACTGCTGCAAGCACCCGACATACCCCAGGGCTTGTGGCCTCAAGGCTCCACCCTCTAACACACCCATCTTCAGTAGCCTGAACCCGACAGACAACTAATTCAGACACGTGGGCAAAGATGCATGAAGTCACTTACGTTCCGGCCATCCAGGGTGTGTGGTCTGCTGGCCAGCACTGTCCCCACACAATTGGGATCTTTAAACTTGACAAACCCAAAGCCTCGAGACTGGTTGGTGGTTTTATCTTTCATGATGACACAATCCACAACCTCGCCATACTGGGAAAAGTAGCTGCGCAGAGTCTCTGCTCAGAGGCGGGAACAAAAGCACATGTCCCTAGCTTAGGCATAGCCTCAGCACACAGGAACATAAAATGCACATGTCCCTAGCTTAGGCATAGCCTCAGCACACACAGGAACATAAAATGCACATGTCCCTAGCTTAGGCATAGCCTCAGCACACAGGAACATAAAATGCACATGTCCCTAGCTTAGGCATAGCCTCAGCACACGGGGAACACAAGCACATGTCCCTAGCTTAGGCATAGCCTCAGCACACGGGGAACACAAGCTGCACATGTCCCTAGCTTAGGCATAGCCTCAGCACACACAGGAACATAAAATGCACATGTCCCTAGCTTAGGCATAGCCTCAGCACACACAGGAACATAAAATGCACATGTCCCTAGCTTAGGCATAGCCTCAGCACACATAGGAACATAAAATGCACATGTCCCTAGCTTAGGCATAGCCTCAGCACACAGGAACATAAAATGCACATGTCCCTAGCTTAGCCATAGCCTCAGCACACATAGGAACATAAAATGCACACACACAAACATGCCTTTGCAGCACATCAGCCTCACCCAAGCTGCTTGGCAGCTCACTGCCAGGGGAGAGGGCACAGGGTGCAAGGAGAAAGCACAGGAAATCTCACACGCCAAACCATCCTGCCTTATGCTACAAGGGTGTGGACTAACTGCAGGGAATAGGAGGACAAGGCTGGAGAGGCAGGACACCACCACCCAGGCATGCTGACTTTAGAGCAAGCTCTGCTGAGGGACAGTTAGGTCCACGGGCACCAGAGCCAAGCCTGTCCACAGCTGGATGCCACAGCTCCTACCTTGAGTGGTACTCCAGTCCAGGCCACCCACGAAGAGCTTCCTGCAGAGAGAGGAGGCTCAGGGTCAGCTGATCCCTGTAGGGGTGTCCCACCCACCCACACCAGTCCACAGGAAGAGGAATGTGCTCAGTCAACCTGTGGGGCACAGAGCTCAGCGAAGGACTTCTGGTATCCACACTAGGGCAGCAGGAGAAATACCCTTGCTGCCACAGAGACGACCCTGTCAGAGTCACACTCCCAGGAAAAGCACCACTGTGACAGGCCAGTGCCCGCAGGCAGCTTCTGCAGACACTCAGCCAGAGAACTAGAGAAGGACTGATGTTAGGACATGGCCCCACGAGCCCCGGGCGACAGTCGTGACAAAGCCTCCCTGACACACCTGGGCCTATCCACACAGCACAGGTTCCAAGGCTAGCTGCACCAGCGTGAAGAGAAGCGGTGTATCAAATGGCCTGGGGCCTCACCTGAAGCATCGGGGACTCAAGAGTCATTCGATCCCTCCCTAGCTCTGGGACACAAGGAGACAGGAGAGTCTGCCCCCCTGGAGCTCTGTTTGCTGACTCTAGGCAGGACACCTGGGGCAAGTCCCTGAGCAAGAAGGGTCCACAGAGCCAGCACCACCATCATTCCTCAGACATAAGAAATCTGCTCACCTTGCAGGAAACACCAGACACCCTGTCCCCTCCCCCGTGCCCTTTGCCACCCATGGGCAGCCAACTACACCATGCCAGACTAGAAACCAGAGACATGAGAGCCCTCAAATGGCCCAAGCACCCTTCACAGCAAAGTCCCGTAGCAGAGTGCCAGCCATAGAAAAGCATGAGTGACCGACCACACAGGTCCCTTGCTTCGCAGGGTGGAAGAGGGGCCCCGCCTGGTCTGCTGGGCAGGGCTAAGGGCAAGGCTGCTAGCCCACTGCCCTCCTGGAACCGAATCTGTGCGAGGGATCCAGGCCCGGCCTCATTAACATAAACCACGTGTCTGCTCAGGCCATAGCTGGGAAGGGCAAGGTATGCCCACTGAAACCCAAACAGAGCAAGTCAGGCTGACAACACCAACCGCTGCCAGCAGAACAAAGCCAGCACAAAGCCGGAGGCCACTGGGCCAGGAAGAGGAACCGGTCAGGTGGGTCCAGGCTCCCCCCCCACCACAGTGCAATTTCAGACACAGGTACTGGGAAGGTGCCAGGCGTGGTGGCACATAGAGCAAGCCCAGAACAGGAGGCTGTGGCAGAAGGATCAAAAGCTGGAGGCCAGACAAGGATTTTTTCTTTTTTGGTTTGTCAAGACAGGGTTTCTCTGTGTAACCCTGACTGACCTGAAACTCACTCTGTAGATCCGCCTGCCTCTGCCTCCCAAGTGCTGGGATTAAAGGCAGGCAAGTTAAAGGGGACGGACGGACGGACGGACGGACGACCAGCCACATCACCATCATAGCTGAAACACAGACGGCACCTAGAGTGGGGGATGAGGTGCCATCTCTTCCTGGCTTCAGGCAGCAGAGCACATCCACACCTACAGTTCACACGCTGCAGGTGTCCAAGAGGAGCCATGTGTTGTGTGTTGGTGTGGCTATTGTCTCCGGCCATGCCTGAGGAAAGCAGGACTCCTGGCCCGTGCACGGAGTTTGTACCTGGCTCAGAAGAGCCCATCAAGTGACACAGGCACATGCTCACAAAGGTTCTGGAAGGTTCCAGGATGCAGCTTTCTTTGCAGCTGGACCCGATCTCTAAGCTGGGGTGGGGAACAACTACTCAATCAAGTAAGGAAGAGAAAGGAAGGAAAGTCAGAGCCTTGGGAGGGCCTGCTGGCCAGCCCCCGGAGCCCAGGGGAGGCAGTCACTAAGACCCAGGCTGGGTGTGGAGAGAAGGGGAAGCCAAAGGGCAGATTAATGGCTGGCGAAGGCCGTCCTCAGCTCTGCCAGGCAGACTACGGACGACAGCACCGACCAAGGTGCCTCCAGGGGGAGCTGGTGGACGCAGGGCACCTTCCACGGTTGGGCAGCCCGCACCCACGTCCTGCAGCCTTCATTTCCCTTAGAGGCTTCTGGCTGTGCACGGTCAGGCAGAGGCCCTGCTGCCCATCCCCAGGCTGACTCCCCACCTCACCTCCAAGGACACGTCATCAGACAGAAGGGACATGAGAATGTGACTCTACTAACTTCTACTGGTGGCCCTCCCTCCCAGATAGTCTTCAGCATGCATGCACTTGTCACACGGACCAAACCTCAACCCCAAGCCCGACAATGGCAGCCCCTAAAAACTAACAGTAATGTTACAGACACCCATGCTCTCATCCCCTGGGCCTCTCAAACTGGTGACCCTGAGACTCAATGTCTGAAAAGGGATGCATCCTCAAGAGCCTTTGGGGAGCCAGTCAAACCCACAGCCCGGGTCACAGCAGCCACTGGCCTGCAGCCAGGGAGCAAAGGCCCTGGGCAGAGGCAGCCCGGCCCAGCTTGCAAATGAAGTGACAGTGGAGCCACCCACTGCTGCTCTCAAACCAGTCTCCGCTGAACCTAGGGAATCTTGGACCACTGCTCAGCATCATGGAGGCCAAGGACACCCCCGCAGAACACCACCCCGAGAAGCCCCCTCAGGCTGAGAGGGACACTCATCCTCACCGAGTACTCCGAGATGGATGCGAGATCACCCCAGCAGGTTCCCTGCCTCCTCCACACCCTCCAATGACCTGTCCCAGAAGGAGCGGCTGCAGTGAGGTCTAAGGGCCAGGCAGCTGGTTTCCCAGGGCAGGGACACTAAGCAGTGGGGGCCTCTAGGTGGGACATGCATGGACGGTGAGCTTGGCCCTCCCTCTCACAGGCCTGCCACCGCATTCCGCCTTCTGCCGGCGGTGCAGCAAGAAGGCGCTCACCCCATCTGAGATGCCCAGCATCCACACACAGAAGACAGGCAGCACAGGCCGGACCCAGGTCTTCCTGTGAAGTCCTTGCCTCCAGGATGCCCAGGATGCTGACAGCAGTCAGTACACACCAGCTGTCAGACAGATCTTCCCACCACCCTGTCCCACAGGTCTGTCGCTGTGGGAGCTGAAGGGCAGAGTGACCTGAGCCATCCAAGAGGACTGCAGGAGCCTCTAACATGGGCATGAGCCCGCCACCAGAACACTTGCGACAGCTCTAGCAAGCAGGCCACACGAACCTCCTGCATGGGCTGACTAACACAATACAGAAAACCACAGAGTCAGGATGCAACACCCATTTCTACACTCCCTGCAGAGAATCCAGCCCTCTGGGCCAACCGGATGTCTCACAAGGCTTTTGCCACCAAGCATGACAACTTGGAAAGCACATGCATGCACACATGTGCGCGCACACACAATTTTAAAAGAAATACAGGGTGGGGGTGGGGGTGCATACCTTCACATGTAATCACAACACTCACTCAGAAGGCAGAGGCAGGAGGATCTCTTGAGTTTGAGGCCAGCCTGGTCTAGAGAACAAGTTCCAGGGCAGCCAGAGCTACAGAGAGAAACCAAAAGTAAATAAAGAGATCCAGGCACGGTGGTGCATGCCTTTAATCCCAGAACTCAGGAGACAGGCAGGTGTATTTCTGAGTCTATGGCCAGCCTCGTCTACATAACAAAGTTTCAAACCAGCCAGGGCTCTGTACCAGAAAACAAACAAACAAAAAACCCAAGACAAGCCCAACTTTGAGGTGACCCTAATGGTACTGAAGCTGCCTCCAGAGGAAGCCACTATCTATCTACCTTCCGTCCACCTCCTGGGAAAAGGACAGTCACAGCACAGGCTCTGGCCAGCAGCGGCCTTGAGAAAGAATGGCTAGCTCCTGCCATGATCTAGAGCCTGCCAGACAATACGTGCATGAGTGTGGAGGCCCTACCAGATGTGACACAGTCGGACGCCCACCTACAGGTGACTACCTGCCTTGGCTGCACAGGCCAATGAACCCAGGACCGTGGTCTATAGAGGAAACTGCAGAAGGACCCACCACACATCTAAGACAGCCCCAGAAGCAAGGCACTCTAACAGGGACCCTGGATGTCCCACTGCTGATGCACAGCTGCTATACTTTCTCAGAAAGCAACAGATACACTTGGGGACTGTGATTTGCAACTTTAGAATCTGGCTCTTCACAGAGCCAGGCCCGAGGGTAGGTACCCAGTACTAAAACAAACAAACAAAAAAACAATAAAAACTTTTGTAAACAAAGGTTAGGCACACCTTTAATTAAAGGGCACACAATTAATCTGGGGCACTCAGAAGGCAGAGGCAGGTCCATCTCTGTAGGTTCAAGACCAGCCTGGTCTATAATAGTGCACCCCAGGACCACCAGAGCTACATAGTGAGACCCTGTCTCAAAACCAAAACCAACCACAAAACTCGCCCTCTGGGTAGGTTCCTGGGCTCCTCCAGTCTAGACACACACTCCTTCTGCCCAGTGAGTGTGGGAGGCTGCAGTGGTGCAGCAGGATCTGGTAAGTCACTGAACGTCCTGGAGGTCTATGCTGTCCCGGGGAAGGCTGCAACAGATGACGGAGCCGGCAACTCTGACCTGCCTCCCAGGTCCACAGTGGCCCTTCAGACCCCAAGCTATGAGTGAGGATGCCACAGGCCCACCACCCACACAGGCACCAGCCAAGTCCTCAAGTTCATGCTGGGGCCCAAGTACAACAGCCCGCTTCCTTCAGCAAGGTGCTCTGATCCCAGGACAGATTCACAGGAAGCACACCCCCTGCCCACTACATCCAGGTCCTCTGTGCCAGGCACACTCAACACCAAGGGCATTAGGCAGTTCACCCACCACCCCAGGAAGCCTGCCTGGGGGTAGCCAAACTCTTCCTATGAGGCAGAGAAATCTGCTAAGGAACCATGATGCAGGGAAGACTGAGAGGAACCAGAGCACCCCCAAGTACAATGTGAGAGTCTCACTGTCTTCCAACCCTGGTGGCATAAGCTGTGGGTAGGCAAATGAACGCACATCATGCCTGGCCATGTGCGCCAACTGCCAAGTCCCTGCACCTGCAGGGGGAGCCTCAGGATGCCACTTAGAGACCCTGGGCCAGAAAATAATTCACAAAGCAGTTGGGGAGTGGCATTTAAGGCCTACTGGGGAGACCCAAGCTGTCCCACTCAGGGTTCCAAGGGACCCCAGGCTCCCAGACCAGGTCCCTTTAGAACTGCAGGTTTGTCTAGACCCTCAAGCTCTGGTTGATATCACGGAGTCCACCACAGCCCCTGCCTGGGGCTCCCTAGTCCTCGACTCCTGGTGAGTTCCCTGACTCCCACCTCAGTTTTCACAGCCCCAAAAACTTCCTCTGGTGGTCCCCCAATCCTTCAATCTTGTTTCTGGGTCTCCTAGCACTCTGCACAGAGCCCCCTGGATTCTGAGCTATTGTTTGGGGTTTCCCTGACCCCAGGTTCCTATGTGAGAGTCCCTATACCACCAAGACCCCCAGATCTCAAGCTCCCCTTCACACTTCCCCAGCACCCCGAGTTCTTGGTTTGGGAAGGTCTTCCTGGTTTCTGGGTTCCTCTGTCAGGTTTCCCAGACCCCTAAACTATTGCTTAGAGTCTCCCTCTTATGGGCTCCCTAATCCACTGGAGAATTCCTTTGGGGTCCCACACCTCCCCCCGCCCCGACTCATGTGCTATCCTTGAATCTCTCTGGTCTTAGGACCCCCTTTGGGGTCTCCCTACACTTTAACTTATTCTTTGGAGTTCCCCTGGTCCCCCAAGTTATCATTTGGGGTCCCCTTCTCCCCCTTGAGCTCCACTTTGGAATCTCAAGCTCAGGGAGCTCTCTTTTGATGAGCTCTCAATGACCCTTTGAACAAACAACAACAATATACACTGACAGAATAATAAGTTTTCCTTGACTTCTTACCTATCCTTCTAGGCCTCCCTGACTCAGGGTGTCCATTTTGGTATCCCCCAGTTTGGCCAGCTGTCTTTTGGAGCCCCCCAGCATCCTGAACTAGCCTCTCAGGTCTCCCTAGTTCCTTAGCTATCCTTTGGGGTTCCCCAACGACCCACTGGGCTCTTTGTAACTTGTGATTCCTGCTGGAGGTTCCCCCTAGTCTCCTGAACTAACCTCCATGATCTCCCCTTAACCACAATTATGGCTTGTGGTCTCCCATAGCACCAAGGCTCCCTTTTGGGGTCCCCTACACCTTAATCTATCCTTTGGGAGGGTCCCTCAGTCCCCCCGGCACCCATCCACCTGGCCCTCTTGCGCCCTAATTCCTGTGGAGGGTCCCTCGGCACCCTGAGTTATCTTTTGGGGTATCCCTGACCCCTAATCTATTCTCTGGTGCCCCAAACGCTCTGAATTTTATCTGAGTGGGGTCTCCCTGACACTCACGCTCCACTTAGGTCCCTCCAACACCTGATCTACCCTTTGGTGTCTCTCAGTCCAACTAAGTATCATTTGCTGGCCTCCCTAATCCCTCAACTCTCCTTTGGAGGTTCCCACAACCTCCAAAATTATCACTGGAGACGGCTTGACCCCCTGACTCCACTCAGGAAGCCCCTAAACATCCTGACCTAGTCTTTGTGGTCCTCCTCCCTGCAGTTCTATGTAGGCACCCCCAGCACCCTAACGTATCTTTTGGGTACCCCTCAGGTCCCTGAGTTATCCCCATGGGGTCTCCCTGACTTGTAATCTATACTTTGGAACCCCTCAGCACCCATAACCTAATTTATGGAGGGCTTATCTCCGACCTCTACCCTTTGGAGTCTCTCAGCATCCTTAATCTATCTTATGGGGGCTCCATGACCTGTGATCTATCTTTCAGGCTTCCCCACTCCCCAGAGTTATCCTATGGGGTCCCCCTGATCTATCATCTATTCTTTGGCGGCCCCTCAGCTTCGACAATTTAATGTTTGGGGTTCCCAAGGACCCTGGTCCATCTTTGTAGTCTCAATGGCACCTAAGACCGCCTGTGGGAGTCCCTTAGCATCCCTAATTATCCTACAGTGCTTGCCTGACTCCAGGGCTCCACTTAGGAGTCCTCAATACCCTGATTATCATTTCAGGGTCCTTCAGTCCGGTGAGTTACGCTATGGGGTCCCCCTAACCGGTGGACTACCATTTAGGGCTCCTCGGACCCGCGAGTCGTCATCTGGGGTCCCTCCAGTTACCCCTGGGCTGCCTCTGGGCGCCCCTCAGCACCCGGCTCTCCTCAGTCCCGGCCCGGCCGGCCCGGCTCCCCGGCCTCCCTCGCTCGCAGCCTGGCCCGGCCCCGTGGCCTCACCCGATCTCGTCGGCGCCCGCGCTGTTCATGGCGCCCCGTCCCGGCCCGCTGCGCCCCGCTCCTCCGGAAGGTCACCGCTCGTCCCTCCCCGCGGCCGCGGCCCGGATCTGCGCAACGGCGGCGGCGGCGCTGAACCTCCTCCCTCCGCGCCAACGGTCGCCGCGCGTCCCCGCGCCGCCGCGCCGCCGCCCTGCGCACGCCCGGGCGCGCTCCCGCACGGGGCCTCCGGGGGCGGAGCCAGGGGCGCGCCGCGCGTGCGTGCCTGCTTGATGAGGGGAGACGCGGGGCTCTGCGCCGGCGCAACGGGGCCAGCCGAGCCACGCGCTTCCGCCCCGCCGAGTCTAAGCTTTCTGGGAAATGTAGTCCTCCGCGGTCTCTGGCCTCCAGAAGGCGCGCGGAGGGAGCCAGCCACGTGCGTGCGTGCGCGTGCATGCGGCGCCGGGCGCCCCGGGGCGTGCATGGCGCGCGCAGGCGCAGATGCGGGTTCCCTTTTTCGCCACTCGCGAGTCTCAGTCTTGCGTGGGGGCCTACGAGGGCTAAAGTCTGTAGCCGCGCCTCAGGGCCAGGTGCAGAACACAGGCTGCGCGTTCCCGGCAAGGCATGTGTCGCCTCCCGCTGTTTCCTTTTCCCAGAGGATGACACAGAGGGTCACAGAGGCTGACTCACCTGCCCAAGGTCATTCAGTTAAGGCCCGTTGGGGTCAAAGTAAAAGTTAACCAAGTTCACTGGCTATGAAAAAAAAAAAAAGCAATGCCCTCCGGTACCACTCACATAGACAGACTACCGTCTATTGTCCGCCGGCTCTCTTCTCATCGGGACAATCTGCCTCTCCTCCCTCTCAAAGCAAGTTCCAGCCCAGCCAAGGCTACAAAGTGAGCCCCTGTCTCAAAAAGACACATCATAATAGTAGTAGTAATCAAATACCCCACCTCAAAAAGACATATAATAATGAGAAGAAAAAGCAGCCAGGCGTACTCTGTCTCAAAAAGGTGTATAACAACAACACAATAATTCAGTAAACAAATAAAACAAGGTGGTGGTTCGGCCTGTCCAGACTGACCAAGGCTTGGGTTCCATCCCCAGCCCCACAGAAACCGGGCACAGCAGTGCGAGCCTGCCATTCTGGCCCTCGGGAGATTGGAAAGCAGGTCTTTACCTGGGAACTCAAGGTCATCCTCAGCTACAAAGTGAGCCTGAGGCCAGCCTGGGCTACGTGAGACATTCTCAAACTACCAAAAACAAAACAAACAACACCTCACATGGCCCACAGTGCTGTTTGTGGAGCAGTGGTACCTCCTAAGGACCCAGATGGAAAGCAGGCCAAGCAGGAGAAGGCGGCCCCAGGTGGCAGTTCTCTCAGGGACTGTATACTCCAGTGTGAAGCCTCTCTTGGGTGACAAAATAGAGTAACAATTTTTTTTTTTTTTTTAGGTTTCTTGAGACAGGGTTTCTCTGTGTAGCTTTGGTGCCTGTCCTGGATCTCGCTCTGTAGACCAGGCTGGCCTCAAACTCACAGAGATCCGCCTGCCTCTGCCTCCCACGTGCTGGGATTAAAGATGTGCGCCACCACTGCCCAGCCAGATTGTCTTGTTAGCCTGTCCCTCTGCCAGCCATCCCTGTGCACAAATTTGCCCCCAAATGCTCACAGGCCAACATTAAAACATTTGAAGCTAGCCGGGTGGTGGTGGCACACACCTTTAATCCCAGCACTCGGGAGGCAGAGGCAGGTGGATCTCTGAGTTCCAGGACAGCCTGGGCTACACAAAGAAACCCTGCCTTGAAACAAACAAACAAATAAATAGAACTCTATCTGGGTGTAGGGTGCACACCTGTCATCCCAACACTCAGGAGGCTAAGGCAAGATCAGGAGTTCCAGGCCAGCCAGAGCTACAGACCAGGACCCAACCTCAAATTAAAACAAACAAAAAACCCCCCACAAAATCCAAAGAAGGTGTGTCTCCTTTTTTCAGAGCATTCCATGACCCACATGTAGAGGTCAGAGGACAACATACAAGAGATGGGACTCGGGTTGTCAGGTCTGAGAGGGCGAGCACCCTTATATGTGGAGCCATGGAGCCATACCTCAGGTCCAAAGGAGACTTTTTGTAACAGCTGACATCGCCACCCGGTGAGGACCGGGTGAATGGAAAGCTCAGAAGCCTGGGGGACACCAGGCACAGGATGTGGTCAGAAGGACCAGGCCTGAGCCCTTTAAACTAACATATTGTTGAAAGACTAGATATGGGGCTGGGGCTCAGTGGGCAGAGTGCTCTTCTGGTCGTCACAAAGCCCTGGGCTTGACCCCCAGAGCCACGGGGAGGGGGGACAGGCGGATCTCTGTGAGTTCAAGGACAGCCTGATCTGAGGGTGACCTGAGGTCCTGTGTCAATAAACAAAACCAAACAATCAAACAATTCACTTCCGGTGGGCACAGCAGCTCAAACCGTAGAGAACGGAGTGAAGCAGGAGCTGCTTTCCGATCGATCAGGCCAAAGGTTTTTTTCTTTGTTTTGGTTTGCTTCTTTTGGTTTCTCGAGGCAAGGTTTCTGTGTAGCCCTGGCTGTCCTGGAACTTGTTCTGTAGATCTGCCTGCCTCTGCCTCCCATTAAAGGTGAGCACTCCTACCCCGCCCCCACCTGGCTCCAGGCCAAAGCTTTTGTTTGCAGACGGAATCTCCCTAAGTAGCTCTAGTTGGCCTGGAACTCACAGAGATCCCCTCGCTTCTGGAGGGCTGCTTTACAAAGCTTCCTATTTTATGTTTTAATTAGACCTCATGAGGTCTTCAGGCGGGACCACTCAGAGCAGTGGAGTGTGGAGGCTGGGGTGGGGCTGGAGTTCAGTGGGGAGTGTACTCTCCAGGCAGACACAAAGCCCAGGACTCATTCTGAGCAAGCGCTGCAGACACCGGGCACTGCAGGAGACGCTGGTGATTCTGGCACTGAGGAGGTAGAGCAGCGGGATCTGGAGTTCAAGGCCACCCTGAGGCGCATGACAAGCTGCTTAACAAACCAAAGGCCGGGCTGGTGAGATGGTTCAGAGCACTGGCTGCTCTTCCAGAGGGCCATACGGGGCACTTACAAACGCCAGTAACTGAGCTCCAGGGGATCCCATGCCCTCTTCAGGCCTCCCTGGGCACTGCACACAGAGGATGCAGACATAAACAGACACAACACCCACGCACATAAAAATTTAAAAAACAAAACCCCAAAACAAAGTGGAGACTGTCAGGATTCTAACCTGGAGTCCTGGTTAGAATCTCCACTCTCCTGGTTTTTAGCAGTTTGCCCCATCTGTAAAATGAGGGTATCAACAGGTACTATTGTAGCGTATTCTGAAGGCTAATTGTTTTACTGTCCCAGACATCCTTCCAGCATTGCTCAGAAAAATTATCAGATCGCCACATCTAGGGGTAAACAGGAGCTGGTAAGTAAGGGGCAAACGTGGGTGAGAGGCTGGGAAAGGGCTGGCTTCCTGGACCACACCAGGCCAATACATGTCTAGACTTTTTTCTTTTCTTTTTTTTTTTTTTTTTTATTTTTCAAGACAGGGTTTCTCTGTGTAGCTTTGCGCCTTTCCTGGATCTCACTCTGTAGCCCAGGCTGGCCTCAAACTCACAGAGATCTGCCTGCCTCTGCCTCCCGAGTTCTGGGATTAAAGGCGTGCGCCACCACCGCCCGGCTTTTTTTTTTTTTTTTTTTTTTGGTTTTTCAAGACAGGGTTTCTCTGTGGAGTTTTGGTGCCTGTCCTAGATCTTGCTCTGTAGCCCAGGCTGGCCTGGAACTCACAGAGATCCGCCTGGCTCTGCCTTCCCAGTGCTGGGACTAAAGGCGTGCGCCACCACCGCCCGGCGTGAGCTCCTATCTTTAAATAAACAAATAAATGCAAATAAAAAGTAAACTTGGAGGAGCAGCTAGGCGGACATATTGAGATCAGCAAGCTTAGCTGCTTCTCCAGACAGGCTTCTGGACAGTAAATACAGCACACTTGCGAGCCAGTCAGGCAAATGCAGAAAGTCAGGCCCGGCTCAAAATGCCAGGCGCCCACGGATCTTGCCCCGCTCCTGCAGAAACCTAGGCGGTGAACTTGCCAGCACAGCCCACCCTCCGCGGCACTGTCCTGCACCCGGTTAAGTACGCCTGGGCCCTCATGGCTCCAACTTCACGGCGGGACAACTAGGCCCCGCCCAGGCCCATAGGCCCCGCCCCATCACCATGCCCTGTCCTTAGTAAAAGGCCGAACTCCACCCAACCCCCCAGGACATCTACCCTAGCCGTCAGGCCCCTTCCTTGCTTCCAACCCCACTCCCAGCCGAAAGATAGGCCCGGACTTCTACCTAGCCTCAAGCGGGCTAGGCCACACCTCCCCCGTGGGAGGCTAGGCCACCAGCAGAAGGCTGGACTTTATCCTACCCCATAAACACCTACCCCATGGCTCTGTCCCCATCCGTAGCCCTCAGCCCGCCGGCCCTGCTCCTTAGCTCGGTTCCTCAAACTTAGCAGAAGGGTGGCCCCACCCCATCGTTCTGGCCCCGCCCCTAGCAGAAGGCTGGACGCTGCCCTAGCCAGACTCCATCCAGTATGGCTCCTGCCTGCATCCCGTCCCAGCGCACAGGCCCCATCCATAGCAAAGGGCTGGACTCTTCCCCAGCCCACCAGTGCAGGACCATCCCAGGCCAAGGATCCGGCCCCAGCAGAACTTTACTGGTTCCGGCCAGCAGCCCCCACCCGTAGCGGAGCCTGCACGCTCCACGTAGCCTTCAGGCTCGGCCCACCCCGGCACTAGGAGGGACAGCCTCCCAGAGCAAGGCCCCACCCCCTTCTGATGGCTCCACCCACCCCAGCCCTCGGCCGGACTCCTCCCCCCACCCCACCCCGCCCCCGCCAGTCAGCCTCGCCCCGCAAGCATGCTCCGCCCACCCGGTCCCTCATTTGGCGAGACTCCCTCAGGGCCCCCCGGCCCCGCCCCCGGCCCCGCCCACCCGCCCCGCACTACGGCTGGACTCCTTCTGGGCGCACAGGCACCGCCCCACTCCGGAACCTGCACCCCTGCCGCTCGGCTGCCGCGGCCTCTCGGCCTGGTGTGCAGAACCTCACCATGAGCTCCTCCGCCGCCAGCCCGCTCTTCGCGCCCGGCGAGGATTGCGGCCCCGCGTGGCGCGCGGCTCCCGCGGCCTATGACGCGTCCGACACGCACCTGCAGATCTTGGGCAAGCCGGTGATGGAGCGTTGGGAGACCCCCTACATGCATGCGCTGGCGGCGGCCGCCGCCTCCAGAGGTACCTCGCCCGAAGAAACGGAGGGTGCAGCTCAGGCGTGCAGGAGTTCCCATGCGTGCTGCGTGCCTCAGTTTCCTTGCTTGGGGCGTGGGGCTGCCCTGGGGCCACTTTGGCCGGGAAGGGAAAGTGTTGCCAAAGTGTGGGCGCACGCAAGAGGCGCCTGCTCCGAACTGAAACTTCCTCTCCAGAGGGAAGAAGAGTTCTTCTCCCCGGGGCTGGATTGGAGGGTGGGTCTTCCGACCACAGCCCTGACTGGAACCGAGGGACAGAGTGGAGGGGCGTGGGGCTGGGCTGGGCCGGAGTCCCCGGGCTGTGGCTAAGAATAGCTTGGGAAAACTGAGCAGAGAGGCAGCTGTCTAGGTGCTGTGGTCGGGTCAGAGAGGGCCATGGGTGTTTGGGGCGCCCCAGCCTTAAACAGGGCAGATGGGGCCCTGGTGTCCAGTGAAGAACGAAACACGAGTGGAGGGTGGCGGTGGCAGGCCTCTGAGCCCGGCTTGGTTCTTGCTAGCTCCACAGGTAAGGGCCGTAGCACAAACAGCGTCGGCAGGGGCTCAGAGTCCAGGGCTCCCGAGGGCCTGTCCGCAGCCTCCCAGGCCAGCCACCCTGACTGGCAGCTGTCCAGGGCCCACACTATTCTGTTACTTTGTTCTGTCCACCCACACGGTCCTGCTGGCCAGTTGTCCTTGAGACATGTGACTGGCAGCCAGGCCCCACCTCCACATCCCTCTCCCCCAGCCAAGACAGCTGTCGCGTGTTTTGTACTCGTAGGGGGTCGTGTCCTGGAAGTGGGCTTTGGTATGGCTATTGCGGCCTCCAGGGTGCAGCAGGCCCCGATAGAAGAACACTGGATTATTGAGTGCAATGATGGGGTCTTCCAGCGCCTACAGGACTGGGCCCTGCGACAGCCACACAAGGTACCGCTGGGGTGGCAGCTGGGAGTAACCCCAGGCAGGGCTCGATCCTGGGGACCCATGCGACCCCCCAACCTTCTCTCTTGTCCCTTTCCTTTCCAAGGTTGTTCCCTTGAAAGGCCTGTGGGAGGAGGTGGCGCCTTCATTACCCGATGGCCACTTTGATGGTGAGGGCTCTGTGGGCCCGGCAAAGGGGCCAGCTCCAGGGGGTGTGCTGGCCTCCAGATCCATCTTGGCAGCCTATGTCTACCACTGCCCTACCATACCCTCTTTAGCCTGGTGGGGCTTGCCACCAAGAATGAGGACCTGAGTTCGATTCCCAGGATGCACATGGTGTAAGGAGGGAATTAACTCCTACAGGTTGTCCTGACTACCACACGCACGTGCCCCCATCCTCCCCCAACAAGGGCACCTTCGGTGTGCACCGGGGACAGACCACACCAAGACAGAGCAGCGGTACTGCTAAGGGCAGCCGTGGCTAGGTCAGGGGAGGTGGGGCACGGCCGTCTGCCCCGACTGGCAGCCATGTGCTCTCTCTGCAGGGATCTTGTACGACACATACCCACTGTCTGAGGAGACCTGGCACACTCATCAGTTCAACTTCATCAAGGTGAGGCTGTAGGGCCAGGGTGGGCAGAGCATGTGACGTCTACATGCCCTCCGCTCTTCCCAAGGCCCCTCTCCTACCCTGTCCACTGGCCTCTCTGCAGAACCACGCTTTCCGCTTGCTGAAGCCAGGGGGCGTCCTCACCTACTGCAACCTCACGTCCTGGGGGGAGCTCATGAAGTCCAAGTACACGGACATCACCACCATGTTTGAGGTGCGACCACCTGATGGCAATGGGGGGGCGTCCTACCCCAGGGCCTGGCAGTGACCTTGGGAGTGACACAGGGCCCCACTGGACTCTCCGGCCTCAGGGGTCAGAGATCTTGAGTGGGTCGGTCGTTACGATTTTCCCTCACTAGTTCAAGCCTCCCATGGCCCCCCAGCACTGGCACAGCCCTGCTCACTGCTCTACCTGCACACCATGCTGATCTTAGGGACTGATGTTCTCCTGGCCAATAGGCTCGGAGTCAGCTGGGGGTCCACGAGCCTCTCTTGCGTGAGGCTGGCGGTAGGCCTGAGCGAGGATGCTTGGCGGGACTAGCGTCCAAGGCTACCTGGCACCCACACCTGGGTCCTGTCCCATGTGGTCTGGGGTGACCTGTGCCCCTCCCTACAGGAGACACAGGTACCTGCCCTGCAGGAGGCAGGCTTCCGGAGAGAGAACATCCGCACAGAGGTGATGGCACTGGTACCCCGCCGGCAGACTGCCGTTACTACGCCTTCCCCCAGATGATCACACCCCTGGTCACCAAGCACTGAGCAACTGGCCAGGACTGGAATGAGCCTATGTCCTCTTTGGTGCCTTGGTGGCTAGAGTGTGGGCTGCAGCCTCAGCTCCCCCTGCAGTCCCTGCAGTCCGACACTCTGCCTGGCCCCGCTGCCTTCCCAGAGCTCAGGGAGAAAATAAATGCTAACAAGAGGACCGGTCGCTCAGCAGGGAGCTGGAGGTCGCCGGAGGGACACATCTGGTTCAGAACCTGCCTCTGCCTCAGCAGATGTGGCTTGTCCATCACTGGTGCCCGGTGTCCCCTGCCCTGCCCAGACATGACCAATCAACCACTGTCCGTTTCCAATCTCTCCCTCTCCCTTTCTTTTCTAATGGAAATCAACATCTTAAAATCTATTCTATATCCTTCCTGCCCATTAAAAATATCTTCGCTATGCCAGGCTGTGATGGTGCCTTTAGTCCCAGCACTCGGGAGGCAGGGCCAGGCAGATCTCTGTGATTTTGAGGCCAGCCTGGGCTACAGAGTGAGTTCCAGTATAGCCAGGACTACACAGGACAGGCACCAAAACGACACAGAGAAACCCTGTCTCGAAAAACCAAACCAACCCCCCCCCCCAAAAAAAAAGCAAAAACAAAAACTAAAAACACAAAAACTCCCCTTGGACTGGGCAAGCACCTGCCCCTCCCATATCCTGGGTCGCCATGGCGTGCCACCCCACCTACCAGCTGGAAATGCCAGCTGAGAGCTGCAGAGTGGAAATCTGCGTGACACAGAGGCCGAGTCATGAAAACAGACTCTAGGCTCATGTCCACACCAGAGGGTATCAAGCCGAGTTTCCTTCTCCCGGGGCAAACAGCTGGCCAGGGATGTGTCAGAGGAGACCACTGTCCTCACTTGCCCGGAAATGGGTGGTGACTGGCCTGAGCTGCACAGAGGGCAGAGGTCACAGTCTGAGCAGAGAAGCCACTGAGACCGAGCGGCCACCAGCCTCCCGACCCCCTCCACCTCAGGCTGCCCGAGAGGCCACAGTCCACACAGCACACTGGATTTGGGTGGGTTTATTCACACTGGGATCCAGGGCTGGTGCGTGGCCCGGCGGCTCTACCTGCGATACCAGATCTTCAGCTTCTGCTCACGCTTGATCTTCCGCTGCAGCTGCAGGATGCCGTAGAGCAGAGCCTCGGCCGTGGGCGGGCAGCCTGGGGACACACACAGCTGAGGCCTCCACCAGCCCACATGGGGGACACCTGGGGTGCCCTGGGGTTGGCTTTGAAGGGACAGAGTCCTTGCTGTGCTGGGCCTCCTGACACCCACCCCACTCCTGAGCTGTCTGTGGCTCCACACAGAAGAGGGCCCAGGCTGTGGCTCTGGTGACCAGATGGGACCTCAGGAATAGTTACAGAAACCGGACCACTGGGTCAGGGACATGGGCAGGAGTCTTGGGCCAAGGGCAGGGAGACATTTGAATTTCCCCGGCCTCGGAATGCCAGCGACCTTCGGACTGCAGCCTGCAGGCATACAGCCCCTGCTGCCCAGCAGTCTGCTGGCGGAGAGCCCGCTGGGGGCAGGACAAGGGACACACAGCTAAGACATTCTGGGCTTGCGAAAAGACCTGCAGCTCAGCTAAGTCGAGACGCCTCCAGGGCGGCAGAGGGGGCCAGTGTGCCCAGTGCTCCTGGAGGTCAGGACAGAACAGGCACATGACGTCTGCCTCTGTGCCCTCCAGGACCCAGGAGACATGAAGGGGCCGACCCAGGCTGGCTCTCAGCTCGGAGACCATGTCTGGCGTGGTGGGGTGGCCGACCTCACCTGGCACATAGATGTCCACTGGCACAATGCGGTCGCAGCCTCGCACAACCGAGTAGGAGTAGTGGTAGTAGCCACCGCCGTTGGCGCAGCTAGGGAGAGCAGTGAGCAGTTGAGATGCATGTCCGCCAGCCCAGCCCACCCCCTCACCCTGGCCCTGGGACAGGCCAGACCCTACATCACAGGTAAGAACTGGGTGCAATAAAAGGGCTTCCAGAACCTTCCGTGGGACGTGTGGGATGCAAGTGCCACTGATAAACACATGGAAAAGCGCCCTCAACCAAAGCATTTCTGCTGAGGGACCTGGGGTGGGTCTGTGGGATCTAAGACGGCTTCACAGAAGTCTGCAATTACTACACAGCACCTGACCTTGAGTGTAACAGGCACGTGCCAGGTTACTTGGCCCTGGGGATGGAACCCATGTTCCCGCATGTTGGGTAAATCTCTAACCCAACCGTGGCCCTCTTTTTCTATCTTTTGAAGCAGGAATTCAATGTGTAGTTCAAGCTGGCCTTGAACTCAGAGATCTGACTGCCTCTGCCTCCAGAGAGCTGGCCAGCACACCCAGTGTCTTCAAAGACTGGATTGTCTGGATCTAGTGTCCCAGCCAACTGGGATTCCAAGGGTTCCTCCACAGCCTCCATCGCAACAAAGCAAGCGGCGGCTGGGATCTAGCAGTGGTGGAGCCGCTTGCCTGGCGGGCAGAAGGTCCTGGGCTCCATGCCCGCATTCATTACACACTGAGCGAGCAAGTCACAGCTGCTGGGGAAGCCGAGAGGGGGGATGGGAAAACAGAAGGGCTCTGGGGCGGGAGGAATGTGACAGTGGGGCACTGGGGTGGCCCTACTCCCCTAGGCAGTCGAGCACACACTCACCTCCCCATGGACACCACATACCGAGGCTCAGGCATCTGGTCGTACACCTACAAGACACTCAGGTCAGGTGTCTGCAGGTGGCTGGGCAGTGGAAGGGGCCGAGGGCACCAGGTGTACCTTGCGGAGTGCAGGGGCCATCTTGTTGGTAAGTGTGCCAGCTACAATCATCACATCAGCCTGACGCGGGCTGGCACGGAACACCACACCAAAGCGGTCCATGTCGTAGCGTGGAGCAGCCATGTGCATCATCTCCACAGCACAGCACGCCAGGCCGAAGGTCATAGGCCACAAGGAGCTCTATGAGGGCAGAGACAGTCAGCTGTGTGTCCAGGTACTGTCCCTCCACAAGTGAGCATGCTACTGAGCAGGACCCTCGGAAGGCAGCTCCCAGCTCAACACACCCTCCACCTGTGGGCACAGGAACACTGGAGTGCTTGGCAGCCACACGAGGCCAGTGGCTGCTGTACGCCCAGGGTGGCATCTAGGCCTAGCTGCTGCTCTGGCCACCAGGAATATCCCCTTCTTGGCATCCCTGGATTGGCCCAACTGTCCCTCAGGAATCACCTGGGACTATCTGGCTGCCCTCAGTGTCCTCTGTCCACTAGTGCTTAAGCTCCTCATGGACCAGTACCTGCACCTGAGACCCAGCAGTGGCCCCGGGGCCTGGCAGATGTGAGTGTGAAGTTGGTGTCTGGGCTGGAAGTGCCCACCTTCAACAGATCCTGGGGCCCCTATAGTGTGAACCCTGTCCTGGCAGCTTCAAGCTCTAGCATAGTAGAGTCCTAGGCCCGGCACAGGAGAACAAGGCAGTCCCAGGGCATGCGGTCAATGGACAATTGTCAGGCACAGGCTGTCCCATCCAGGCACGGGAGCCCAGCAACTGTGAACTAGACACCAGAGGAACACAGGGGTAGTGTTGCAGAATATTATTTTAAGATGTGTAGATTTGTTCATGCTGGGAACATCTGTTTAATGATGCAAAGAGGTGTTGCATTCTTTTCCGTTGCATTTGTTTAACTCTGTGAAGCTGTGTGACTGGGCCTGTCTAAAACACCTGATGGTCCAATAAAGAGCTGAACGGCCAATAGCGAGGCAGGAGAGGGGATAGGCGGGGCTGGCAGGCAGAGAGAAAAAATAGGAGAAATCTGGGAGGAGAAGATCTAGGAGCAAGAGAAGGAGAAGGACACTAGGGGCTAGCCACCTAGCCACCCAGCCACCCAGCCACCCAGCCACCCAGCCACCCAGCCAGCCACGGAGTAAGAGTGAAAGTAAGACACACGGAAGTAAGAAAAGGAAAAAGCCCAGAGGCAAAAGGTGGGATAATTGAAGTTAAGGAAAGCCGGCTAAGAGAGACCTTGTCTTAAAAAGCAAAATAAAATAAATGGTTCCCCCTCCCCTGAAAGGCCATAAACTTGGTAAAAAATAATTAGGAATAAGCCTCCATGTGTGATTTGGGAGCTGGGTGGTGGGCCCCCAAAACAGCAAAGAGCCAAAAAGTAAAAACCACCACAGCATAGGGACCACTGGGGACAGACATGGAGAGGGAGGCCATCCCGTGAGCTTTGCTGAGGACCTCAGGCTCCCCAGACTCTGCCCCAGAGGTGATTTTAAAAGGCAATTTTTAAGCCAGGCATGGTGGCTGCTTTTATCTCAGCACGCAGGAGGCAGAAGCAGGCAGATCTCTGTTTGAGGCCAGCCTGGTCTACAGAGCAAGTTCCAGGACAGCCAGGGCTGTGTAGAGACCCTGTCTCAATAAAAACAATAAATAAATAAAAGGCATTTTTATCAGCGGTTGATGTCTCAATGAGTAAAGGCATCTGCCACCATGCCTGACAACCTGAGTTTGATCCCTGGGCCCCGCGTGGTGGGAGGAGGGACCGACTCCTGAGTTTGATCCCTGGGCCCCGCGTGGTGGGAGGAGGGACCGACTCCTGCAAGTCATCCTCTGGCCTCCTCACGCCTGCCGCGGGGCCTGAGCATGCATATGCACACCCGTGCAAAATAGATATGTGCTATTAAAAAGACACACACACCTTTAATCCCAGCACTTGGGAGGCAGAGCCAGGCGGATCTCTGTGAGTTCGAGGCCAGCCTGGACTACAGAGTGAGTTCTAGGACAGCCAGGGCCACACACACACACACACACACACACACACACGCAAGGCCTGCTGAAGGGCCTAGTCATCCTGAGTGGTGGCTGAAGGGGCGGCCAGGCTCTTAGGAAGGAGCCTCAGGAGACCCTGAGGATGCTGCAGATCTGATGGAGGGGGACTTACCCGGCGCGCCCAGTTGATGAGGTCATCCAGCTTGGCCACCACATACTCTGCCCGGCTTCTGGGAAGATGGGAGGGCTTGGGGACCACAGCTCCAGCTCCAGCTCCAGCTCCAGCCTTGGGTAATGCAGACTGTGTGCTATAAGGACAGAGCATGTGGGTATGGAGGAGAGTTAGCCAGGTGACCCCAGTGTCCTGTCCGGGAGCCCAGCTAGAGCAGTTTCCCGGGAGGGGTGGGCACAGGGTCCCAGGACCTATCAACAGAGAAAGGAGCAGCGACCACACTACGGAGGCAAGACCAGAGGCCAGGGCCACAGGCCAGGGTGGGTGCAGGCAGCACTCAGTCGAGGCCCTGGAAGACGCATTCCAGCCTTTCCCCAAAGTCTGGCTTACCTGCTCGGACCCTCAGTGGCCACATTCTGATGGACTCTGCGCACCTGGGTCACTGCATCTATGCTGGAGCTGCAAACAGTAACGACAGTGAGAGGTGACCAGAGCGTAACCAGCTGTAACCTCCCACCACCCCACCTGCTCGGGCTGCCCTGCTCATCTGCAGGCTGCCCTGCTCTTCCACAGACATAAGCAGAGCCTCTTTGCTTCTGAAAACACCAGCTAGTCAACAGGTTGTCAAACGTCCAAGCCAGGACAGTTCTGAGGTGCTGTGCTTGAAGCCCAGGGGACAGTTGGTAGTTCCCCTGGGCAGGCGACCTTCACAGCTCTATTCCAAGGCAGCCAGCCTGTGGAGGTCCTGGTGGAGGGCGCACGGAACACCTTGCTGGGACAGGCAGTGTGTGAGCTGTAAGGGCCCTGAGCCTGAGGACAGTGCGGTCCTGTCTTGGTCATCGTCCTCCCAGACCGTCCCCACACAATGTGAGGAGGACACCCAGGCAGCCTCACTGAACCTGCTGGGCGACCTTCACCAAGCAGTCCCTCCCCTGGACACTACTGAGGGACCCTCCTGGCTCCACGCCGCTTCCTGGCAGCCAGTTAGATCTGTGGCAGACCGACCACATACTCACCGTAGGCCCAGGATCCGCACACAGAACAGGCCAGGAGCTAGAGAGAGAAGCATAGTGGTTTGGGTTCAACAGTTTAGCCCCCAGAAGGGGTCCAGTTTGGGGTCCTGGCCCTTCCCTGGAGGGCTCCAGCACACCTCCACTTCCCATGCCTCGCTGTTCCCGTGCCAGGACCCCAGCTGCTCCTGAATAACCTGTCCTACACCTGCACACAGCAGGATGCAACCCAGAACCCAGGGGCACTTTTTATTTATTTGTTTGTTTTTGGTTTTTCGAGACAGGGTTTCTGTGTGTAGCTTTGCGCCTTTCCTGGAACTCACTCTGTAGACCAGGCTGGCCTTCCCGAGGGCTGGGATTAAAAGCATGAGCCACCATCGCCCGGCCAGGGGCACTTTTTAAAGGAGCAGCTGGAAGCAGGAAGAGAGGAATGAGGGCAGCTTTGAGGGCAGGATGGAGCTTTACCCTACACTGACTTATATCCCCCAAAGGCATGCTGGCACCTTCACCCCAGCACCTTGGAATGGGACGGTTTGCATGAGCCTCTCCAGAGGTCACGAAGGTGTGCCCTGAGGAAGCAGGACTGGATGTTCTTTGTGTGGACAGATGTGAACCAGATCTGAAGATGTACAAGTGGCATTCCAGCACTCCCGAGGCTGAGAAGGGGGATTGCATATCCTAGAACAGCCTGGCTTACACACTGGAGAAACCCAAACAGCATGAAAGACAAACACCCCCGGGGTGGGGAGGGGCACAGAGATTAATACAAGAATAACCTCATGAGGATACTGGGAGATGACAGCTGTGAGCTCATGAAACCCCAGCCCTGTGACACCCTGATCTTGGACTCCAGCTTCCAGCAATATGGGGTAAATTTCTGTCATCTGGGGCTGGGCATGGAGGCTCACACCTTTAATCCCAGCACTGAGGAAGCAGAAGGTGGATCTCTGTGAGTTCAGGGCCAGCCTGGCATATACAGCAAGTTCCAGTCAGCCAGGGCTAAGCAGTGAGACCCTGTCTTGGAGGGGGAAAGGAGGTCTCATCTGAGACAGCCGCTGCATGATAAAAGGTGGGACTGAGATAGCCCCCCCCCCGTCAAGATTTGGGGAATACCCTGCCTCCGAGACCAGGGGCTGGGGTTGACAGCTGCTTCCCACGCTATCCCTCTTGCCTCAGCCCCTCTCACTCTGACTACAACGTTGCTCGGGGCGACTTTGTCCCAAGGTCACGACTGTGGCCTACTGCTTGGACCAAAGGCAAATGTCTACTCGGTCTAGACCTTCTGTCTGAGGGGCACACACCAGGCCTTGGTTTCCCCATATGAAAATTTAAGACTTTGAACAAACTCCCAGCAAAGTAAATGCCCTACTAAGTGGTTGGAGGTGCCAGCATCTGGCTTCAGTTTTAATTGCCACAGGATCTCTCTATGTTGCCCAGGCTATCTCTGAACTCTGACCTTAAGAGAGCCTTCTGAGCAGCTACAACTGCTGGCACCACCAAGCCTGGCTTGGAGCAGACTTTTGTGCTGTCATGCTGGGAATCAAACACGGGGCCTGGAACATGCTCAGTGGGTGCTTTAATACTGGGACACATCCCCAGGCCTCCGCTTCTTCCTGCTTTCTTTCTTTCTTTCTCTCTCTCTTTCTTTTTTTTTTTTTAAGGGTCTTACTACGTATCCTTGGCTGGCCTAGAACTCACAGGGATCCCAAAGTGTCCTTTTAAAGCGGGATCTCAGTGTCTAGCTCAGGCTGGGTTCATCAGCTTCCTGCCCCAGCCTCCCCAGGGATCACAGCTGTACCTCACAATGCTCTACCACAAACATCCTTTTTGCTGCCCCTAAGGTGTTAATTAAATTAGCTTCTCCTTCAAATCTGACTGTGGGTAGCAAAACAGAGCAACTTGTAACAGGCTCTATTCACTATTCACTGGCCGTCGTACAGCCAGCCGGTCCTGCGTGTTCAGGAAGCAACAGTCAACGCCACAAATCCATGCCCTCCACGCCTCATAGTGTCCACATCACAGCTGGGCCTGTAACCCCAGCATGGGAGACTAAGGCAGGAGCATCCTGAGTTTGATATAACCCTAGGCTACACAGAAAGATCCATCTTAAAGAAAAACAAAGCCACCAGGCCGTGGTGGCACAAGCCTTTAATCCCAGCACTCGGGAGGCAGAGGTCTCTGTCAGTTCGAGACCAGCCTGGTCTCTATAAAGGAGAACCAGGACTGTAAGGACTCTTAAACAGAGAAACCCTGTCTCCAACAACCAAAAAAAAAAAAAAGGAAAGGGAAAAAAACCCACAAAACCAAGCTAAAAGTCCAAATCTATCATACTAGCACTTGGGGTTGGGGGTGTGGAGGCTGGAGGATCAGGAGTTCAAGGTCAGCCTCCCATCCATGAGATCCTGTCTCAAACACAGGGGTTGGAGTTCCGTTGGCAGAGTCGTTGCCTAGCATGCACCAAGCCCTAAGTTCCCTCCTTAGTGCTGCATAAATGGGCATGCTGGTGCACGCCCGCCATGCCAGGCCTGGAGAGGTGGAGGCCTCAAATTTGTCCTCAGTATACACAGTGAGGCCAACCTTGGCTTCATGAGACCCTGTCTCAAAGCAACCACCGTTAGGAGATGCGACCTTCTGAAAAGGCACTGATGCCAGGATGTAGAGTAGGCCAGACTGCATCCGCGT
This sequence comes from Peromyscus californicus insignis, assembly GCF_007827085.1. NCBI lineage: Eukaryota > Metazoa > Chordata > Mammalia > Rodentia > Cricetidae > Peromyscus > Peromyscus californicus. The sequence continues at coordinate 54,815,586 of NW_026294492.1, forward strand.
TTAATCCCTGTATATAAAGAGGAAGACACCAAGGCTTCAACATGGAAACCGTGTGGCCTGAGTGTCCTGGGTCCCTCTCTGCCCCGCTCTCCGGGTGTCAGGGACAGCAGCCGGGCTCCTGCAATCAATCTCCTGAGGTTGGGAGACACGCAGGCCTCAGTGTCCCCGACTGTAATCTGCGGCAACAACAGGAGACGGTTCACCGTTGACAGAACTGGGGGGAGAAGCGAAGCCGAGCGCACTTCGGCCCGACCCCAGACCCGGCCCTGGGTGAGGGCTGACCCCCGACCTATCGGTCTCTGGGGTCTCCACGTCTCTCACTCCGGCGCTTGGGACCCAAGGTCCCCGCAGCCGCAGCTCGCAGCCCAAGACTACCCCGCCGTCCCGAGCTCAGGGCCGCACTCACCCGCCCGCGCCGCCATCTCGGCCTCGGCCTTCAGACAACCTCTGCGGTCCGTCCTCCAAAGCGTTCCGGTCTGGTCCTTCGCCCAAATAGGCACCAGCGGAAACAGGGACGGGGGAGAGTCGTTCCGACGCGCCTACTGCCTGTGGGCGCGCCCGCCCAGTGCGCGCCCCCGGGCTCCTGTGACAAACAGGAAACAGCAACAAAAGCAAGCACCTCGATTTTTTTTTCTGTCTTAGGGAAATAAAAAGCCGAGGAGCGCGTCCCTGGGTGGGCTCGAACCACCAACCTTTCGGTTAACAGCCGAACGCGCTAACCGATTGCGCCACAGAGACAGCGTGGTTCAGAGGCCTCCGGTACAGTCCTACAAGGCTCGGCGCGCGGACTGTGTAGTGCGCTTGCGCAAAGTAACTCCACACGGGGCGGAGTCCGGGCGTGAGCGACGTTTGACCCGCAGCCGAAATAGCTCAGTTGGGAGAGCGTTAGACTGAAGATCTAAAGGTCCCTGGTTCGATCCCGGGTTTCGGCAGAGCCTTTTGACTCTCTGAACGTATCTTTTTGAGATTTTTGCTTCGTTTTGACCCACAACGCTGAATTCTTCCAGTCTGGCGTTTAATTTTTAAATTATTTTTAGATGTTGGAGATCAATATAATATTCTTTAAATTGGTAGAGCTAAAGCCATTACTCACTATGAAATCTAAAAATATCAGGCTGAGCCGTCACACCCCTGTCATCCCAGTGCTGCTGAGAAGCAGGAAGATGGGCTCGAGGTCAAGTTCTTCCTCTTAAAAAGTCAAAGTAAATAACAACAACAACAACAACAACAACAACAACAATAATAATAATAATAATATAACATTTTTTTAAATGCCTCAGCAAGCAGTTAAGAGCACTGATTTCCTTTTTTGAAAGGACCGGGGACTCAACTCCCAGCTAGTAACTATCTTGAACTCCAGTTCCAGGAGCTCTGATGCCTCTTCTGACCTCTTCAGGCACCCGGCATGCAAGTAGCCAAGACACCCACACACGTAAAATAAAATAAGACCGGGTGGTGGAGGCAGAGCCAGGCGGATCTCTGTGAGTGTGAAGCCAGCTTCTGTCTACAGGCTAGTTCCAGGGCTACACAGTGAGACACTGCCTCGAAAAATATAAATAGATAAATAAATAAACAAAATAATTTTTAAAAATTGAAATAAAATGAATCAAATCTAGGAAGGTGAAGTTCAGTGGACAGAGGACTCTCCACTCTCATGCGGAGGCCCTGGATTCCACCCCCAGCACCCCACAAACTGGGCATGGTGTGGCACACCTGTCATTCCAGCACTGGGGAGATTGTTCTTGGCTGCACAGCAATTTCAAGGCTCACTGGGGCTACAAGAGACTCGTCTCTAAAAATAATAAATAGGGTTGGCACGATGGTTGGGTGGATAAAAGCACTTTGCTGCCAAGCCCGACCACCTGAGCCAGACCCCCGGCTCCCACAAGGTGGCAGGAGAGAGCTGACTCCTGAAAGTTGTCCTCTGCCTGGGTACCACTGTCTTGTGCCTGGCATTCCCACATACACATGCAATACACATGACCAAACATAAATAAACCTTAACACTAAACCGAAATTAACAGGAGAGCGTGCTCTGTGCACAGAATTCTATCCAGTTCACAAATGGGGGAACCAAGACTCCACCCTAGGCATTGTGGAGTTCCTACCAGGTGACAGTGTCCTCGCAAGCTCTGGGGCAGGCAGAGGTATGGTGTGTGTGTGTGTGTGTGTGTGCGTGCGCGTGTGTGCGTGTGTGTGCGTGTTACAAGGCTGGGTATGGCCAGGAGAGAGAGCTATGGCCTGGAGACAATCTTTTAGGGTTTTTTTGTTCTTTTGCTTTTTTTTTTTTTTTTTTTTTTTTTTTTGGTTTTTCGAGACAGGGTTTCTCTGTGTAGCTTTGCGCCTTTCCTGGAACTCACTTGGTAGCCCAGGCTGGCCTCGAACTCACAGAGATCCGCCTGGCTCTGCCTCCCGAGTGCTGGGATTAAAGGCGTGCGCCACCACCGCCCGGCGTTCTTTTGCTTTTGAGTCTGAGCTTTACTCTGTAGCCCAGGCTGGCCTTCATGGCAGTCCGCCAGCCTCAACCCTACCGGGCCCATCTAGAATTTTAGATTTACAGAAAACTTACAAGGGTAGTTCAGAGGAGTCTTAAGTAGGCCACAGCCAACTGAGCCATATTATATTATATTTTTTTAACATAAAATAGGTTGTAATTTAAAAGTCCAGGGTTATTTTAAACAGTAAAATATTTTCTCTGTAGAAAATAGTAAAATTGATAATATTTCCCAATAAGCCCCTTTAAGCCAAATAATAGCTGAATTATACATGTAAATGTTGATTAGATTCCGGGACACAGAAGAGACCTATCTTCATCTGTTCAGAGAGCTGTTTTATTAAGTTGTGTAGCTGAGATTCCTATTCATCTTCCCTTCACTGTTTGATTTACGGCAGACATTTTTCTCTAGGCTAATCCATAATCTAAAAAGATTTTAGATAGATATCTACAGAACATTCCACCCTAACACAAAGGAATATACCTTCTTCTCAGCACCCTATGGAACCTTCTCAAAAACTGACCACATGCCATATTATAGTTTAAATATTTCATTTGTGTGTTAGAGCCCCCAGCCCAGGAGCTCAAGGCATGCTAGTCAGGTGTCCTGCCTAGCCACACCCAAACCTTCTATGTGACAGCGGCTTGTGTCCTGATAAGGCATGCCCCAGTTATCTGGAGGCTGGCTCTACCGGGGTCCCCTCACTCTCTCCAGGTGTCCTGTCAATGCTGGCTCCCCAAAAGTACTGGGGAATCAGCACCCACAGTCCTGTGTGGACTGTAATCTGAGGTGGGCCTTTTGTGTTGGGGTTCGATGAGGATGGGGTACCCAGCATGGCATTAGTGGAAGAGCCAAGCAGGGTATGGTGGCACCCAACTGGGATCCTGACATTGGAAAGGCTGAAGCAGGTGGATCTCTGTGAGTTCGAGGCCAGCCTGGTCTAGAGTGAGATCCAGGACAGCCAGGGCTGTAGAGACGTTGTCAAAAGAAAGGGAGAGACGGGAGTGGTGAAGGCAGGATTCCTGGGGGTTCAAGGCCACCTTATGCTACTCGGTGCTTGAGGCAAACTTGGGCTGACAATGAGCTCCCCACAGATAGGCCAGCAGAGGCCCTGGCCACCAGGCCTGACTGAGTCCCAAGCCTGGATCATGAGCTCCCCACAGAGAGGCCAGCAGAGGCCCTGGCCACCAGGCCTGACTGAGTCCCAAGCCTGGATCCACATTGGGGAGACAACCGACCCGAGGTGTCCCCTCTCCTCACCCACACACCACACACACACACTCATGCACAAGTTTGCACACACACCCACTCCCACTCATACACACACACACACACACACAATAAGTGCGATACATTTTAGAGAAGGGTGGGTATGGCTTGGTGGCAGGGCGCGGGTAAGATGCTCATTGGCTTCATCACTGCAGGAGTCTCCTGTCTTACGATGTGCTCCATGCCTGACCTCTCTTGACCAAGCTGCTCCCTGACCCAATCTGCAGGAACCGGGAGTGAAGCTGCTTCCTGTCACCAGACCAGGCTCTGGGTAATAACCTGTAGCTGTGGCTGGTAGAGGATTGGTCAGTGTATCTGGTTGCCTGGTGGATGGACAGGGTCAGAGGGATGGAGTAATTAATGCTCAGGAATCCAGAGCTTCAAGGACATCACGGAAATGAGGGGACAGACTGGGGCTCAATAAACAGCTGTGGGCCAGCAAGGGGGTGTGATGGGACAGGAAGAGGTGAGGAAGGACGCGGCCATGCAGACGGACAGGTGAGATGATCTAGGGACACTTCCCATGTTCTCAGCATGGCACAGCATCAATGACACAGTCCATTCCCAGTGTGCCTGGGTGTCAGCGTCCTCACTCAGGCCTTCATCTGCTGGCCACCCAGGGGGGATTTGAGTCGAAATCATGTAGGGTCTGGGTGTAAGATGACACAGGTTGTGTACCTGTGGTATGGGAGGTGGGAAAACACCAGAAGATGGCACCAGGGAGCCTAGGGATGGGGTTGGAGGATACCAATCTGCAGGACCACCCCAGCACACTGGGGGCGGAAGCAGGAGGATGTGTCCACTTCAACTGGGGCATTCCTGGCATGTAGGCTGGCCGGTGGGGCTGCCCGACACAGTATAGAGGGCCTAGGTTGCCCTGAAAATGACCTATCTGGTGTCACAGCGCACTTATGAGCCATGGAGGACATGGGGACGGTGACAAGGCAGGGTGACTGAGTGATGTCTGGTTTCTTGGTCCCTCTATGGCAGGCCCCAGCTGTGGAGGAAGGTGTGGCTTCAGGACAAGCTGAGCCACAGGCCATTGTCACCCACAGGACCCAGGACAGAGCCAGGGTGCTGTTTTCTCCAGGCCCACCCTACAGGGCAGCACTTCTCAGCCAGGTCACCACGGCTGACTCCTGAGCCGAGACAGAGCAAGCCCGTTCAGTGAGGCCATGTGGTCAGGAGCAGCCAGTGAAAACCCCAGAGACACGACATTCTGAAAGGCCCCTACTCCCCGCCAGTGCCGCACATGGACCAGGGCAGGCCCACTTCCAAAGCCAACAGGAAGCTGAGTTCCTGTCCGTTGGTATCTTTTGGCTACTTGGTCCAGAGCCCCAGAAGCCACACTGACGGCTCAATCTGGTGTCCCTTCCTGGGGAGTCCCCATGGGCAGCAAGAAAGACAGGCTGAGCAAGCCTCTGACCCGCTTCCCCCGCCTCAGGCTTCTGGGCCTCGCGGTCTGCAGACAATACCGCCCTGCCGTGCGGGTCTCTGCAGAACCTCAGCGGTCCTGTACCATCGCCCTGTTGTGCTGCCCGAGACAGGTGTGGAGGTCACTCCTCCCCACTGAGTCCATGTCCCCTTCATGGGGAGGACACCAAACACGCCCCCACCTCCCTCCCAAACACGCCCCCACCTCCCTCCCAAACAGTTCCACCTACAAAAACTGCTGCTCAAGGGTCCCCACCCCCTGCTCACCACACGGGAGTGGCAGAAAAGATTCCAAAAACTACAGAGAGGACACAAGAAAAACACGACCAGGGAAACATGTCAATGCTCTGGGAGCTGAGTGTTCAAATCAGTCTTTCCAGAAACTTCTGTAGGGTTGACATACTAAGTAACACAGGACCCAAGCACATATGCCGGCCACACTGTGAAGTGACCATGACACATGTGCATTCAATCACATTTATAAACAAAACTAACAATAATAATTAAAAAAAAAAAAACAAGCATACACGCACAGAAACTTCCAGAAAGCGTCTGTCTGTAGCTGCCAGCAAGCTTCTGGTGTGTCAATGACATTTGATCTCCTGGACTCAGTACTGAAGGTGCAGGACCCACAGTTCAAAGTCAGCACACTCGGGGGCCTCTTGCTTCTAGCACATTCCCGCAGAGTCCCCTGGCAGGCTGTGGAGGCCATGCTGGCAGGGTGGAGGCCACAGCATCAGCGACAGCGCCGGCGCCGGTTCCTCTCCTCCAGGAGCTCATTGTCAAAGATTTCCTTTTCCCTTCAGGAAACAAGAGAGGACCGTGAGACTCCAGGGCCAAGAGAGCATCTGCGGTCGTAGGACAAGCGGCATGACGCTGGCTGAGCAGGTGCGTTTACGCATTAAAGAAAAAGAGCCGTGGAAAAGGAGGAGGGCCGGGCGGTGGTGGCGCACACCCTTAGTCCCATCACTCAGGAGGTAGAGGCAGGAGGATCTCTGGTCTACAAGACAGCCAGCATTACACAGATAAACCGTTGTCTCAAAACAACAACAACAAAACCCCAAACCCCACAACTTTCCCAGGTGAGTTTGGGATGGAACCCAGGGCTTCCTGCCAGCTAGATGAGCGCTCGGTGGGGCAGCAACCCCATGTGAGACAGCAATCTTCCTGCCTCACTCTGCCTGTCCACACTTACTCTAAAGAATATTATTTCAGGAGCTGGAGAGATGGCTCAGTGGTTGGGAGAATCTGCTGATTTTGACAAGGCCCGAAGTTCAGTTCCCAGCACCCACATGGTGGCTCACAAACATCCCGAACTCCAGTCCCAGGGGATCTAATGTCCTCTTTTGACATTCACAGGCACCAGGCACACACACATGCAGGCAGAACACCCATTTTCATAAAACAGACACATCTAAAAAGAAAAGGAGGATTCTTTTGGACATGACTGGGCATTAAGCACCTGCCTCGTAGGAGCAAAGACTTGAGTTCAACTCAAGAACTGCATCAGAAGACAGAATGCGTGCGGTGGCAGACCTCGCTCACCAAGCACACACACACGCGCACACACACTCACACGCACACTCACGACATGGAGGCCTGAGGCCGACATCTGGCGTCACCCTCCAACTCCACTTTGGTTGGAGACAGGGTCTCCCACTGGACATGGTCCTTGCTAACTAGGCTGTCGGCCTTGAGTCCAGAATGTCCTCCTGTCTCCACTTTCCCAGGGCTGGAACTATCGCACACACAACCACACTGACATCCTCTAGCCCGGTAGCCCAGGTAGCCCAGGCTGGCCTGGACCTCACAATGATGGGCTGAGAACGCTGGATGAGTGTACTAAGTGTGACGCCCTCGAACGCAGGGAACTGGGGACTGGATGCACCCTGCAGGGTCGCATGCAATGTCTCCTCGGGATCAAAATCTTGAAAATGACAGGAACCACACACTCCCTGGGCTGCTTAGAGCACAGAGAGGGCCTGTGCCAGTGGCCCACTGCCCGCCTGAGGATGCTGACATAGCGTTAGGGGCCATGTGCCCCGACGTGCCAGACCTGGTTGTGGCTCTGGATGGAGACCCCACTGCAGTCCTCTGCCTGTCACTGCCTGCCCCGCCTGGCTCCCACTGAGGTCTGGCAGCATGCCCAGAGGTGGATTAGAGCCTCTGGGGCCACACATCTCAGGAGTGCTGCCGGCCGACAGGAGAGGCATCTTTATCCCGCTGCACCGCTGACGGCCACGTTGCCTCTTAATCTAGCTCTGTGCCCGCCACCAGCCGCACCGGAGCAGGAGGCGCAGAGCCCACACCGCCCCACACAAGCAGATTACAGGGGTCTCGGGCAGCACACGCGACCGCAGAGGAGGCTGTTGCCCAGCCCCAGGGTCCTGGCTTGCATCCAGCCTGGCTCAGAGAATGCTGCAGACCCGGGCCTTGGTCCAGGCCCTGTCCAGCCCCTGTGCGCGGACACAGACGCACCACGCCTCCTCACGGAGGAGCTGAGCAGCCATGCCGCTTTAACTGCACAGCATCCAGGGGCCTACCGGTAGCTAAGTGTCGGACCACGGATGTACTTCTGCTCGGCTGTCTTGTAGTCCACTGACTCCACTGCAGAAATGGCGCAGATGATTGCCTGAGGAGAGACGGAGAGGGCTGTGGCCCAGTGGGCAGAGAGCCAGCCTGGAGTGCAGGAGGCCCTGGGTTCCATCCCAGCATCACATCAACCACGGGTGGTGATGTATACCTGTCATCCCAGCCCCCAGGGACAGCAGGGCAGGAGGATCGTCAAGTTCAAGAGCAGCCTGGACCCAAGACCTTGTCTGAATGTGTAACAGTTCTGACAGGAACTTAGGGAACTACCATTAGTTTAGGTAGTCACACTGTGGTTTTGATAAATATATCACTGGTGTTTGAAATTGTTTCTGCTGGGCATGGTGGCGCACGCCTTTAACCCCAACACTCAGGAGACAGAGGCAGGTGAATCTCTGGGAGTTCAAGAGTCCAGCCTGGTCTACAGAGTGAGTTCCAGGACAGCCAGGGCTACACAGAGAAACCCTGTTTCGAAAAACCAAAAGAAAGAAATGGTCTCACTGTGCAGCTTGGGCTGGCCTGAAGTCTGTGTCCTCCCACCACAGCAGCCGAGCGCTGGGTGACAGGTCCTTAGAGCTGTCTTCAGTTCGGATGGGGCATCCCAGGCCTCTAGCGTGCGTGCTCAGAAGCATCTGCACTGCCTGCTCCTCAGGACCTCCCCGCCTGGGACTGTCACACCTGACCCTAGGCTGCTAAGCCCGAGACAGTCAAAACCACCCAGTTTTAAGTTACACACTGAAGTACTTATAGGTGACTCCAGGGGTCAGGTGTGGAGGTCAGATCTGTCACCCAAGTACTTAGAGGCTGAGGTAGGAGGATCGATGCCCAGTTTGAGGCCGGCCTGAGCTACGAAGCTAGCACACAGCTCCACCATGTTTTACTTTCTAACTGAAGCGGACATGTCCTAGCCACAGCAATAAGACAGTGGGGGCCACAGCAAGCATGGGGGCCTGCCCAGGGGGCATGGGGGCATGGGGGCCCACCCAGGGGGCATGGTGGTCCGCCCAGGGGGCATGGGGGCATGGTGGTCCGCCCAGGGGGCATGGGGGCCCGCCCAGGGGGCATGGGGGCCCGCCCAGGGGGCATGGGGCGGCTGAGCAAGGGGCCCCCACCTCGGGCAGCAGCACGTCCAGGATGAAGCGAATGCGGTCCCCACTGCCCCGGGCAGGCACCTCGCCGTCCATTTCTCGGCAGACGTCCTGCAGGTACTCCACCACCTCGTCCAGCTGTGCCTCGTCCTCCAGGTATGTCTCCACGCAAGTCACGTACTGGCCCGAGGTCAAGAATGTCTTCAGCCAGCGAGAGGGCTTGCGGCTGCACAGGACAGCCCGCAGGTGGCTCTCCGCACCCTTGGCCTTCACAATGTACTCCACCAGCTTCTGGTTGGCTCTGTCCCGCGCAGCCCTGGAGCGGTCGGGCAGGACCTTCCTGCACGGCCGACACTGTCCTGGCCGGCTGTCCCCGACAGGCTCCTCAGGGTCCCCCTTGCCCAGCTGAGGAAACCTGGTCCCCAGGACGTCCTGTTGGATGGACTTGCGCACGGGGTAGCCTGTGAGGGGAGCACACCTTGGGAGCTTGTGTCCTCTCCACCTCTCCCCTCCCTCTCTCCAGAGCGCTTTTGCCCAGGAGGAGAATCCTCATTCTGGGAACCATCGAGTGCACCAGCTAAATGCCCCGGGGTGAAGACAGTATTCCTCAGACCCCCTCGCCCGGCACACAGCTGTCCACTTGACAGGAATGCAGGGCAGGAGGGCAGCTGAGGTCACAGAGCCCTGCCCAGAGTAAGACTGGCATCTCAGTGCATGTACCAAGGATGGCAGGAGACTGGCAATGATGGTCTCTCAAGGACCAGAGGCAGACCCCATGCGAAGAACACGTATACGTACTGATATCAGCAGCATAATACTCCAAGAAAGACCCAGCAAAGGAGCCGCAGCCTGTGTAGGACACGAGAAAGGGCCGTGCTCAGACCTGCATCCTGCCAGCTCCTGTGGCTCAGGACTCCTGGCCAGGAGCCTTCTGGTCTGTGCTTGACCTGAGGCAGGTCTGTGGGGTGCAGGTCTGTCCACTGCCTCAGGAAGGAGCTGCCAGGGGTCAGTCACCACACAGAGGCGGTGCTGTGTGGAGGGCCCGGCCCTTCAGTCAGGAGGCTGCGCCTGCTCCCACCTTCCACAGAAACAGTGTCGTCACAGGTCAGCAGGGCCAAGACAGGATGCGGGACAGGACCACATCCACCTCAGCTCCTCCATCCTGCCCTCAGGAGGTGCCAATGGCGTGGTACACACCCCCACTCCCTGGGGTACAGCCCACATACCCAGGCGCACACGGTAGTCGGTGATAAGCGAGACACACCAGCCGATGGCCTGGGCAAAGTCCTCCTTGGCTCTGTCCTACAAAAAACAACAGCAGGCGCCGGTGGCTGTGGCAGCTCCGCGGCCCTGAGCCCTGGCTTCCCGGGCTCCAGGCTCAGGGAGGTGCTGTGTGGCCCAGGCTCGCATCCACTCACTGTGGCCTGGCCCTCTCAGGGGGTGTGACGGACAAGTCCCTTCAGGTGAAGCAGCCAGCAAGCCACCGGACTGACCTTTTTAGTCTTTTTTAGACAGTCTCATGTAGTCCAGGCCTTGTATGTAACCAAGGCTGGCCCTTGAACTCCTAATCCTCCTGCCTCAGCTGCTAGCCAGCACCGCACACCTGACATGTGGATGTGGGTCACCCTCCAACTTCCCCAGTCACCTTGGGGATGCTGTGTCCCACACCCAGATTTGTGCATGTTCACGTGTGGAGGCCAGAGATGGAGGCTGGGTACCACCCTCAGCTGACCGACCTCTGCTCAGACAGTCTCTCTCTGAACCGGGAGCTTGCCCGACTCTGCTAGACGGGCTGCTCAGTGAGCCCTAAGGACTGTCTGTCTGTCTCCTCTCCCACGCACCACCGTGCTTCCCCTTCAAGCGGGTTCTGGGGATGGCTCAGGTCCTCACCCTGGCACACTTCACCAAATGGATGTTGGTGATGAGACGGCCTGGTATGCATCTACAGCAAGCAGTGCCCTTCACCGTCTCAGTGCCCACACCTCCCGCGGTCCCAGGGTGCCACTCAGAGGGACGGGCCGTCACGGCCACGCTCAGGAGCCATGACACCTGACTGACAGCTCAGTGCAGAGCATCCGCCCACACCTGGCGCTTTGTCTTTGCGTGAGCACAACAAGTCTTCCTGGCCAGAGACCAAGCTCATTCAGGAAGGCAAGTTCAAATCCCCAGAACCACAGAAAATCAGACGTGGTAGTGCAGCGTGGCCCCTCACTCCGAGGGTGAGACGGGATGGAGACAGAGTCCAAAGAGCCCGAGGGCCAGCGAGCCTGGGGTACACAGCACAGTGGAAAACAAGGGGCAGGACCGACACCCAGGCTGTCCTCCACCTCCACAGGTGCCTCAGCACACGCACACCCTCACAACCGTGCACACGTGCACAAACACACACACAGCACAGGCTGCCACCTACCAGCAGTGCGTGCTTTTCCTTACAGTCAAAGTGCTTGAGCCTTCGGAGGGACACGGTGATTCTTGATGGAACAGAGGCCAAGGTCAGCAGGGCAGCCGCATCCCGGGGAGGCGCCCTCCTCCCAGACTTAACCTTGCTTTGGGCTGCAGCTCCTCCATGGCATGGGGCCCAGGTCCCTACCCCACCCAGCCACCCTCGGGTGCACACAGGTGTCCAGGGTCACCTTCTGGAAGGTGCCTGAGGGGCCTCGGGGACCACTGTGAGAGGGCTGACCGCTCCTGTGTGCTGCTGGCCTAGCAGAGGACCCATAGCCAAACTGGCCAGATCCAGTTCAATCAAGAACCACATCGTGCTGAACCTCCTCTGCGGGGCGCGTGCGGGGACACGGGGCCTGGGCGCCTGTTCTAGCTATCTAGCCGAGGCACCAAGTGGCCCTGTGGACACCAGACTGTGTCAGCAGCTCTAGTCAGGGCCACCACAGAGGTCTCCGCCCTGCCCAGGCCCATCAGAGTACTGACCCTCGGCCCTTGGGGTTCATGTTGCCCTCAATGAACAGCACGCTGGCTTTCCTGTCTCTCCGCCGGACACTCTTGACCTGTGGACAAATCGGGATAGCACAGCATGACAAGGGGCGGGCGGAGGTGACGTTCCCCAGCTCCTCTGAGACCCCCTCTGGGACTGGGCCTGGCCAGTGTGGTGTGGAGCGTGACCCAGGCTTCAGACCCCCTTTGCTTCCTGGGGCTCTGTGGTACTATGACGCAGAATCCAGCGATTCTCCACTGGGTCTTGTTTTGAAACCTTTGTGGACATGTGCAGAGGTCCACGTGTGGAGGCCACAGACAACCCTGGTCGTCCACCTTTCCTGAGAAGCTCTCTATCAGTGCGTGCACCAGATTAGCAGCCAGATTCTCAAGCTCCCCCGTCTCTGCCTTCCATCCCCACGAAGGACACAGGCGCACTCCAGTCTGCCTTTCTGTGCACTCTATGAGCTGGACTCGGGTCCCCATGCCAGTACAGCAAGAACTTACCACCAGGCTGCCCTACCCACCCATTTTGTTTCTTTAGGGTCTCATGTAAGCCAGGCAACAGTAGGGTACACCCTTAATCCCAGCACTCAGGAGGCAGAAGCAGGTGGATCTCTGTGAGTTCCAAACCAGCCAGGGCTACACAGAGAAACCCTGTCTCAGAAAAATTTTTAAAAAGAAAAGAATCCCACGTAGCTACCCTGGCTTTGAACTCTTCATGTGGTTGAGGTGACCTTCTAGGTGCTGGCAAGACAGCCCGTGTCCCTGCCTGTGCCTCTGGGTTGAGCGGAAGCTGTTCACGGAGGCTGGGCACCAGGGGAAGCCCAGAATCCACTGTGGGGACCTGACATGGCCCCTCTCCCCGGGCCATGCGAAAGGGAGAGCGGCAAGCCCTTTCCTGAGCAGTACAAATGGACCCCAAGATGCCAACCCTCAGGCCTAATCCTGTGCCCGGAGACTGGCACACCAGAAACCCGTCAGCCCTGGGAAGAGACAACCGTAAGAAAAGACACGGGGGAAGTGTGGGAGGGTGCAGGACAGGGCTGAGCCAGGCCACCAGAGTCCCTCAGCCAGCTGCTCCCACACGAGGCCCAGCTATCGCTTGGCAAGCCACTCAGATTCCAGCTGCTCTCACCTCAGGCACTCTGTCTGTCTGCCTCTCTCCTCCGTCCCTCTTTTGGGGCAGGGTCTTGAACTTGACACTCTTCCGCCTTAATTTCCCAAGTGCTGGGATGACAGGCCTGCAGCACCACAAACAGCCAGCATTCCAGGACTAAAAACCCGCACCATCTGATAGAAATTTCACTGGGGCTCGGGTTGTGGCCCCGGTGGCATGGCACCTGTCTAGAGCTAGAATGTTCCAGGTCCTGGCTTCCACCCTTAAAGAAATAGAACCAGGCAGTGGTGGCACACGCCTTTGATCCCAGCACTCAGGAGGCAGAGGCAGGAGGATCTCTGTGAGTTCCAGGCCAGCCTGGTCTACAGAGTGAGTTCCAGGACAGCCAGGGCTACACAGAGAAACCCTGCCTCGAAGAACAAAAACAAAAGATTTCCAAAACAAGACATAAACCCATAAAATAAGCTAAGTGTGAGGACAGCATCCGTGACAGGGGAGTGAGGGGCGGGCACAAAGAGATGACAGGGTGGGAGAGCCTCCACCTGGAGAAGCCCCCGCAGGACGGACGGCTGCAGCTCCAGTGCATGAATGTACCTGGGGCTGCCCTTGGCAGAGCTCACTGGCCACACAACAGACCTTCGGTGGGACTCAGACACCTTTTTATCGTCATTATTATTTTGTTTTGTTTTTGAGACAGTTCTCCTGTGTCCCAGGCTGGTCTCCAACATTCTTATGTAGCTGGACCATAAACTTTGATCCTCCTGCCTCAGCCTTCTGTGTACAGGGATTAACAGGCACGCGCCATCATGCCCATGGCATTATAGGACCTAAATTCAGGGGTCTCGAATGGAGGAAACTTGAAGCACCCATTCCCGAAGCTCAGCAGAGCACATTGCTCACACAGGCTTCCCTGAGGTGACGTGGCGGGAATCTCACTTAGAATGTCATGTTAAGTGGCCTGAGCCTTCCAGCATTAACAGAGCCAGCAATCTCCATGCCTGAGCAGGGAAACAGGAGCTGAGCTGAGGGACCTGATGCCCGCAGCAGCGGGTGGCAGATACACTTACCACAGCCGGCCAGAACGGGTATTTTTGGTATTTAAGCCAGACCAGCATTCCTACTTCAAATGATCGTGGTTCTAGGATTAAAAGGAAGGAAAAGAAGAGCTGAGTCAAAGGCACCTCAAACAAGGACAGTATAGACAGAGAAAAAGAAAAATCCACGTTCATCATGGCATCATTTCAGCCCAACTCTAACCTCAAATACCAGGAAACCCAGACAGTTCAGGCAGACACAGGGCTCAGAGACAGAGTCTGAGCACCCATTATGGGCCACGAGGCCCTGACTGTGTGTCCCCCCAGTGACAAACGTCCTGTGGCAGGAGATGAGGCCAGCAGTAGGATGGATGAGCTCTATCCCAAACCTCCATTTCTAAGTCTACCATCCTTCCCAAAGCACACATTTAGATGACTGCGTCCATGCCGGGCATGGTTCATGCTGGGCACTCTGCACCAAAACGTGGATTATATAATCACGGCTCACAGAATAAATTGTCCTCCCAGGACAATTTCTCAGATTGAGGTCACAAAATACAGAAAACACAATATTTTCAGAGGAGGAAAAGTCATTCTGTGCTGTGGTTTGAGACAGGGGTCTATGTACACCAGGCTGTCCTAGAATTCGCTCTGTAGCCCAGGCTGGCCTCTGCCTCCCAAGTGCTGGGGTGACAGGTGTGCACCGTGCCCGGTTTATGAGGCTGCTGAGGACGGACCCGAAACCAGGCTTTGCGGGTACCACACAAGCGCTCCAACACGGGCCGCAGCCCTGGCTTTGTTACTAACTTGTTCTTTTGTTTGTTTTTTGTTTTTTTGGGTTTTCAAGACAGGGTTTCTCTGTGTAGCCCTGACTGTCCTGGAACTCACTCTGTAGACCAGGCTGTCCTCGAACTCACAGAGATCCGCCTGCCTCTGCCTCCCGAGTGCTGGGATTAAAAGCATGCGCCACCACTGCCCGATCTGTTACTAATTTCTAAGGCAGGATTTTATTATGGAGTCCAAGCTGACCTTCAACTTGCAGGGATCCCTCTGCCTTCACCTGGCTTTCTGCGTACAACTTAGCATTTTCTATTTGTCAAGAACCCCAGGATGGCGGACTGGAGTAGACAGAGCTTCAGCATCAGGAAAACTGGCAGGAGTGGAGAGGTGCTGCCATGCTTCCCACCATGAAACCCAAAGGCTGTGAAGGGCTCCTGGGCCAGCAGGAATGAGGGGTGGTGGTGACAAGCTCCGAGGAGGTCACAGCTCAGACCGAAGAGACCCTGGCTGGGAACTGGCAATTGTCAGGAGTTGGTCTGGTGGGTTAAGGAAGCCATCAGCTCAAACCTGCCATCCACGGCCACGAAGCTGAGGCCCCCTGCAGCCAGGACGCCCTGATCTCCAGAACTGACCCAAACCACGAAGAGCTGCGGGGCGCAGCTCACACCAGCACCCAGGCCCTTCTAACACTCTAGGTACTCAGCGGGAACTCAGCCACTCGGAAGGAACAGGAGGTGAGATGGAGGAACCTGGCGGCCTTCACTAAGAACCCGGTGTCTGCAGCTGCCCCCAGCCTGCCCTGCGTCATCTGAGCAGCATCCCAGCGCGCACCTGGCTCAGGAGAGGCCCTGGGTTCTCAGCGGCTGAGCCATGCCTGTGCACTCAGCCGCCCTAACCCCCACGTCCTTCTCGGCTGCACCCCATCCAGCAGTACTTTTAGGGAGGACCTGCACTTCCCCAGACAGACACGGGCTCCCGCACCACTGCAAAGGTGGCTCTGCCCCACTGAGAGCAGAAGAGCCTACACCTTCCCTCCGTGTGCCCAGAAAGGAGCAGGACAGGGCTGGCCACCTCCCCTGAGTCCTCTGCCTCCTCTCAAGGCACCATTAGAGGCTCTGGACAGGTCTCGGGTCAGTCAGAGCAAAAAACTGAAATGTCAGGTATGGAGGTGCACGCACACCTTTCATCCCAGCATTCTCGAAGCGGAGGCAGGGGGATCTCACTGAATTAGAGGCCAGCCTGGTCTACACAGCACGTTCCAGGCCAGTTAGAGGCACACCGTGAGACCCTGTCTAAAAACAAAACCAAATCACCACCAGCGCCAAACAATGAGGACTTCAGGGAGTGCTGCGCAGGGTGGGGCCTCACCCACCGCTCTCTCAAATGTGCCACTCTCTTACCGTGATACAGAAGGATCCGGGGCGGCTCTTCCTCTTCCTCCTCCTCCTCCAGCAGGGGGTGGATGGACTTGAACCCTATGGACTCTTCCGAGGACACAAGATCTGCCGAGACAGGGGGACACCACTTGATGGCCACCTCTCACCCTGCCAAGGGCTAGGGACAAAGGACCGTCTACGACAAAGACTGAGCCTGCACACAATTCAACAAGGGTGCACTCTGTGGTCAGATCTGTGTTTGCATTTTTGAACATTCTCTACATGTACTTGTGTGTGTCTATGCATGCATGTTGTGTGTGTCTGTGCATGCTTATGTGAGGTTTGTGTGTGCATACATGTGTCTAAGCATGTGTGTGTGTGAATGTGTGTTTGTGCATGTGTGTGCATGCACATGTGTGCACTCGAGCACACACATGGAGGTCAGAACTACTCTGTGGAATTAGTTCTCTCTTTCCACCCTGTGGGTTCCTGAGATCAAACTCAGGTCACCAAGCTTGATGGCAAGGGTCTTCACCTGCTGAGCCACCTCGCTGGCCCTCCGTTTTGTTTAAATTCTGGTGCTAGGGATGAACAAAGGGTCTCATGCTTGCCAGGCGAGTGCTCTAGCTGTGTGAGCTCCAGCCTCAAGTACATCTTAAAAAATAAAATAAACAGGAAGAGAAGCAGACAGCGGCACTCACTCAGTGACAGAAAGTGTGGGAGCTCCAGGTGGCGACCCTGTCTGACATGTGGATACACAGAGAATGGCTCCCCCAGAACCAAAAGGTGACTGCAACAAGGTGAGACATGGTAGAGGGGACAGGCAGAGGATGGCCCCGTGAAGGATCCCACTGTGTCCCACGACCACCAGACCACACACCTGATTTCTGATCTCCCTGCCAGAGCTCAGTGGGTCAAGACAGGTTTACAGGAGACCAGCCCCTGGCTGCAGCCACCCACAGGTTTCAGAATGACCTCTGGAAGGCTCCTGACACTAGGCCCCCTAATCCCCTCAGCAGGGCCCCTCACTTACTGGGAATGTGCTTTTGATACTCAACAAGCAAGAGCAACACAGAAGTGCTTTTCAGGGGTCACTGACTGCTACCCCCAACTCTGCCTGAGCTCCCACTCAAACACAAAGACAGAGGTATCTGCGAGGAGAGAGTCACTACGCCTTGGGGGACAGCAGGCGTCCCTGCTCGTGGTTACCTTCCTCTGGTTGCTCACTGTCACCAGCACTGCACAGCGCCATGGCCTCCCCAGACCAGCTCCCAGGGGAGGGCGCTGCCCCCACAGTTCCAGTCCCCAGCTGCCTGGCGGGTGGGTTCTGGCCTCCATCCAAGCGTGGCCTCTTTGTGGTGCGGCCTCTGCCTCTCTCGGAGGCCAGGAGCAGCTTGCTGCTGCCTGATGGCACAAGCTGGTCACAGCCTTTGACCCCGGCACAGGGGTCCTCTCCCCAGGTTTGGGAGAGTAGCCTAGGTGAAGCCAGGGCGGCAGAGCTGCTTGCCTGGCCCTCGCTGCCTGAAAGACTCTCCCCCTTGGAAAGGCGAGACTCTGTTCTGCGGCGCCGGGTAGGTTTCTCTCCCAAATTCCTCTGCCTTTTATTGGTTGTATCCTCCTGTCCACGGTCCGGTTGTGACCCAGAACTGTCCTGAGACCCATCTCCAGTGGGGAAAGGCGATGCTGGCCTCGGGGTTGCATTCTTTGGGAGGTCTGTCTTGGGGTCCTCTTCAGATGCACACAACCCCGCCAGGCTTTGTGGTACGCATTCCCACCTCCTCTTGGGTGTGCGCCGAGCAGCCACATCTTCATCATCTTCACCACAAAGAGATGGGGAGGGGGCGCTGGGGACCCAAGAGGCCACATGTGCGTATGGCTTCTCGTTCTGGGACGGTGAGGTCTCATCTTCAGTCAGATGGCCTTCAGGACTCAAGCTGGTACTCTCGTTCAAGATGTCCAGGGCCACTCGCAGCGAACGTCGATAGGCCAGCTCCTCCAGGGGGGCAGCTGGCACGTCATTCTGAGAGGCTGTGGAGACAGAGATCGCACAGTGAGGGCCTGCTCAGGTGCATGCAGCAGCAGACAGTGGCCTCACCAATGCCCAGCACCCGCCTCTACAGAGCCACAGGCAGGCCCGACACTACTCTGCTATGTGTACCCCCAAAAAGAGGACAAAGCCAAGACATGGCTACACATTCACTGTGGGCTATGACTGAAGACCAGCACACACCCAGAATGACCTCAGCCTGACTGGATAACCACTAACTCCCGCCAAGTTCCGAAACAACACTGTGTATAAACATGTCCGGATGTCTTGCACTGTTTATTTGAATGGGACGTTGGGGACAGCTTCACACTCGCCAGGATAACTGCCTCCGTCGACCAGACCCATACTTGGTGCCTGCACTGGGAACATCCTTGTTCTCAAGGATGTTCTCAAGGGTCAGCACAGCTACCCCTCAACAGCTGTGGGTTCCAGGAGACGGAGCCCTGGCTTCAGCTGCCCTGGGCCTGTCTCTGCTGGGTGGTGACTGCCGCCACCTAGGACCCTTGCCAAGTGTGCCAGTACCAGGCCTGGAACGGGGTGCAGAAGAAGTCTAGCTCAGCCATAAGAGGAAGGGTGAGGGGTGCTGAACTGAGGCCCTACACACACAGAGGAGTCCTCCCACCCCACGCAGCCAAACGCACCTCACCGACAGTACCTGCAGGTGACAGGGAGGTGGCGGTGGCAGCGGCATGAAAGCTGACCGCTCTGTCCTTGCTCCCCTGGGCTTTTTAATTGGCAATTTATGTATGTATGTATGCATATATGTTTGTACATATGTTATGTACGTACGTGTATGTCTGTCTGGAGGTTATATATGCATGTCTGTGTCTCCCTGTATGTTATGTATACACGTCTGTCTGTGTTATGTATGCATGGGTGTGTGTCTCTCTGTATGTTATGTATGCACGTGTCTGTTATACATTCACGTGTGTCTGTCTGTCATAGATGCATGTGCCTCTGTCTCAATGTCTGTATGTTATGTATGCATGCAGTGGTTCCAAAGACTAAATGCAAGGCTTCATGTGAGCAGGGCTCCTACCACAGAGCTCTGGCCCAGCCCAGCATTCACCTCTGCAGAGGCTGAGGCTGCAGCAGGCTGGCCTGGGACCTGCCACCCACTACCTTCCTAGTCCTTCTGACTCTGCGCTTCAAGGCCGTTTCCATCCCCAGAGAACGGCCTCTGGGCTCAGGGACAGTGGCTCTCTGCTCCTGTGGGGGCAGGCGTCCTCTCCTGTCCTCCATGCCCATCACAAGGCTATCTTTAAGACGGCTCTTGCTGGGGTTGGGGATTGAGCTCAGTGGTAGAGCGCTTGCCTAGCAAGCACAAGGCCCTGGGTTTGGTCCTCAGCTCCGGAAAATTTAAAAAAAAAAAGAAAGAGGGCTCTTGCCATCTGGTAGGTCTGGTTTTGGCTACAGGTCTGAGAAGCTATTGGTATGTGGAGGACCCCAGCTGGAACCTGTGATCCCAGCTCTTGAAAGGCTGAGGCAAGAGGACTGCCACCACTTCCAGGCCTGCCTGGCCTGCAGTAGGAGACTCTACCTCAAAAACTAAGAAACAAACACAAAAACCCACAGAAGCAGAGGCCGCAGCTCAGTGGCTATTCCGCAGGCCAGCACTACCCAAACAAAAAGCCACAGACATAAGCAACTAGAGCCGACTCTGGTGTGGGCTTGGAGAGCAGGTGCCGAGTTGGGAGTTAAGTCCTCACTCCGCACAAGGCCCTGGGTTCTGTCCCCAGCACACATGAATGCATCATCACAGCACTGGGGACTGGAGCCAGGAGGATCGGGAGTTCAAGGTCAGCCTCTGCTCTACAGTGATTTCAAGACCAACCGGGGCTACATAAGACCCTGTCTCAAAAGGGGGAAGGGAAAAAAATAAAGGCAAGCAATCCATTTTCCCTTCTGTGAGGCTCCCCGAGATGAAGAGGCGTCGCGGTGGCACAGCACCTTGGAGGCCTGGCTGGAGCCCTTACCCAGGAAGGCGGCAATGTTCTCAATGTGTGACTTCTGCAGCTTCTCCACGGCCGAGCTCTTCACCTGGATCCTGCGGCGGGCAACAAAGAGCCGTTAGTGCCGCCAGCCTGCCAAGCTGACTGTCCAGACGTCCTGCTCAACCTTCCGCTCATACCGAGAGTCACACTGAAGGAGGGCAGGCGGGACACACTGCCCGAGGGGACAGGCACAGCCAACCAGGGTGGATATGGCTTTTTTTCTCTCTTTTTTTTCTCCCATTTTCCCCCGCTTTTAAGAAAGAAAAGGTCGGCTGGAGCTAAGAGTGAAAATAAATTCAAATTGGGACTTTCATGAGGCAAATCCGACTTTCAACTGCACAAATAACTCCTTTGTTAGGTTTTCCGAGTAGCCGCTAATGTCACCGAGAGCTGTTTACAACCCAGCAGGCGCGTTTTAGTTTAAAAGGACGCGCTTTCCTTTTAAACTCAAGTATTCAATTACCTTCCCTGCCGCAGGGAGAGCGGGAGCTGGGGACTCTCGAGTGGTGGCAGCTCTGAAGATGGTACAAGAAGGAGCGGGCTGGGGGACCCGGGAGACGGGCAGCCCGTGGACTCTTCAGAAGGGAGGACGGTGGCAGGGGACAGTACGCAGGCCCACACCCACAATGTCCTTGCAGATGACCCATGAAGGGTCACCAGGTGCAGCAAAACAGAGTCCTGCCACCCGTCTGCCTTTCTGGCGTGGAAAAATGTTTTCTTAGTGGCACAGTGGGCCCGGCACAGCCGGAGCAGAACCAAGTCACACTGGCCCTCGGTGGGAGGGAGACCACAGCATGGCTCCCTGGGGAAAATTTCTATTTATTCGCCCTTGAGACCCGTCTCCCTGCAGATCTCTGGGCCTCATGGAAGACCTTCAGCTTGAAATTGGTGTCAAATAAAACCCGTTGTCCTATGGACAAGGCTGTTAGTGTGGAAAGACGAAATCCAGCAGAAGCAGGTTTCCCTTCTTTTTGTGAGAACCATTTTAGAAGCCTCAGACAGAAGGGGAGAGACCATTTAAAAAACAAAAAAACCATACACTTAACTTTTCCTTTAGCGACAGTATTTGAACATCTAGAAATAATTCTTTTTTTCTCTTATTTTTCGCTGAAGTCTCAGTTCTGGCCAAAACCTATGTGTAAAAAAAGAAAAAAAAATCTTGTTATGGCAACGTGCAGGAACAGACATGTGGCAAGCCCTTCCTAAGGTGACAGCCATAGGATTGAACAGGCACCTAATTTGAGCTCCTTTGATTCAGGCAGAGAAACTGAGGCACTTGAGCCCATGGCCATCCAAGGTTAGGGCACAGGCTCAGCACTTCCTGCTAAATTGCTAGAAAGCACCCCTAAACACCACAGTTACTCCCTGTCTGGGGGCGCCTAGCTAGGCACTTCCTGTAGTCACAGCCTTCCATGCCTTTTTATAGTCGACTCTGGTTATTTTTATTTATTTATTTTTTTCTTTTCCTTAGTGCGAAAAATAATTAAAGACAATTCTGGATATAGAGGCTCCTGAGTGCCAGACCAAAACCCGGTGGAGTGGAGGGGACCCCGGGACGCATGCCAGCAGATCCGGGCGCCAAGCATTCACTCCGAGGGAGCAGAGCCTGATAAAGACCTTGTTGTCACCAAGTCATTTCTAATTCCACAATGAAGAGAAAAGAGCCGTCACCTTCGCAGGCCACAGCCGCTTCTCCCATCGGCACAGGACATACTTGGCATCCGTCATGACGCGGAGCTGTGGCAAGAAGAAGCTCCCCTCACGGTGCTACAGAGCCTGATGCCGGAGGTGCCCTGCAACAAAACGCGTGTGACGCTTTAGAAACGCTCCGCTTGCGTTCAGTGACATTCGCACCGACAGGAGCTTCAAGGGCAGACGCCGGCCTCACACACAGCCTCCAGGAGACAGGGAACCTGGCCATCAGTCAGTCAGTGCAGGGTCCTGGGACACGGGGAATGGGCGCACTGTTTCCCATAAGTAAAACTCAACAGACCCCTCTTCAAGGTCGCACCCAGGGCACCCACAGCAGCAGCAGGCGCTCCAGTCAAAGCTCACACCCCCCAGCCTTAGGCCTGAAGGGTGAGGGCAGCATACACGCGCGCGCACACACACACACACACACGCATGCACGCACGCCCGCGGCTGCCCCGTTCCCTGGAAGGACAGGGACAGATGCAGGCCTTCAGGACATGACACCCCTGGCAGAGAGGGCCAGGCCTGTGGACAGAAATGGAAAGATGGGGGAGGGGGGACCAGAGCAGCAGGAAGGACACCAGGGACAAGGAGACCGACAGAAACCAGGGTTTATGTAGTATGAGTGTTCACAGAAGCAAGACAGTGTTCCCAGAGGGGGTACGGGCGGCAGAGTTGGGGGGACGGCTAACACTGGGTTTCCAGCAAGGATGGGATTTCAGGAGGCAAATGAAGACTTCTAAGCAGGTATGGGAATTCAGATAACAAAAGATAGGGCTCAGGGAGCAGAGGGTTTGGGCAGCAAGGGAGGAGTCAGGGAGCAGAGACAGGGTCTGCAGGGACCGGGTTCCACAGTCCGGGGGACAGTACGGGAAGCAAAGTTCACACAAGGGACTGAGATTCAGGCCGTAGAGCTGGAGTTCAACGGGAAATACAGGGTCTGCAGCATGAGGTCAAGCTACAGGGACGCAGCTGCAAAGACTGGGACTCTGACACAACACTCTAGGTTCACAAGACGGGTAAGGTTCGAGCAGGAAATTCTGGGTTTGGACTGCAGACAGGGGGTCCAGCAGGAAGGAACGAGGGTTCAGGCTGCACAGAGGCGTCTATGCAGTAAATTCAGAGTTCTCAGCAAGGACACAGGTTCAGGCTGCAGAAACGGGGTACCAAGCAGGAAATTCGCGGTTCAGGCTAGAGAGGGGGGTCAAGTAAGAAATGTTGGGTTCACGCTGCAGAGGTGGGAAAATTGGGTTAATTCGGGGCTTCCAGCAGGAAATTCGGGATCTCAGCAGGGACACGGGTCCAGGCTGCAAAGAGGGGGAGGTGAGGCAGAAAACTCGGGATTCAGGCTGCAGACGAGGGCTATCAGGCCGGAAATACGGGGTTCAGGGTGAAGACAGGCCGAAAATACGGGGCTCTCGGGGGGGGGGGGGACACGGGGTCTCAGACTACAGAGAAGGGGATCCAGGGAAGAAAACCCAGGGTTCGCAGCAGGAAACTGGAGGTTCTCAGCACCCGCGGGGCTCGGCCGCACATGGGCCCTGCGCAGAACCGGACGCGGCCCAGCCGCCGCCCTTCCCCAGGCTCTCCGCCTGCGCCCCGCCCGGCCCTCCCACGGCCGCAGCGGGCTCACCCACCCCCAGCCCGCCCGACGCGGAGTCCGAGCCTGAGCGACCAGGCCGCGGCGGTCCCAGCGGCGGAAGCCCGCCCGCCAACCGCCGCCGCAAGACCGCGCGCTCACCGCCTCCACCGCCGCGCAGATCCCCGCGGGCCGGGGGCGGGGCCTGCCTCCCAGCGGCGCCAGGCCCCGCCACGCCCCCGCCCAATGGGAGGTGCGTACCTGCGCCTCGGCCCCGCCCTCGGACGCTTGCGGCCCCTGGCGGGCCACGCCCCCAGCGCGCCGGCCACGCCCCCAACCGCCTCCCCTCCTGCCCATCAACTGGTGGTGCGCTCCGAGCGGGCTCCCCCCTGGGCCCGAGGCAGGGTAAACCTCGCGGCCCGCGCCGAGTCCCACCCACCCCCGCTGCTGCCCAATGAGAGGCTGGAGCTTACGTTTGGGCCCCTCCCACTGACGGCGGCGGCCTCGTAGGCCACGCCCCAGGCTGCAGGCCACGCCCCAGGGTGCAGGCCACGCCCCCAGCTTTCCCCCCAGCCTGTGGTCGCGTCTGAGCCGTAGAGCAGGAAGGTCCCTTTTCCTGTGAGCCGCAGTGGGTAGACAGAGGAGGGGGGTGGAAAGAGGAAGGCCTCGCCAGCTCGTTTGCATGCCGCCTCTGACAGAACCTAGTACCGTCCAGGTGACCCAGTTCCCACCCCAGAAAGCAGGAGTGGAAACAGGATGTGAGGGGACCCCTGTGCCCCCGAGTGTCCTCGAGCCCAGCCGGTGGCTGGGGGCAGGGGCTGCATCCAGGACCTCCATGGACTGTTCTAGAGCGGGAAGCTTCCAGTTTATCCGCCCACAGCGAGGCACTGCTGCCGCAAGCTGTCTTCATTGGTATAGTAAGATACATATTCGGTTTTCCGAGACGGGGTTTCTCTGTGCAGCCCCGGCTGCCCTGGATCTCGCTCTCTAGCCCAGGCTGGCCTCGAACTCACAGAGATCCGCCTGCCTCTGCCTCCCGAGTGCTGGGACTAAAGGCGTGCGCCACCACCGCTACACTCAAGTTCTTGTTTGTTGTTTGGTTTGGTTTTTGGTGTTTTTTTATTTTATTTTATTTTATTTTGTTTTTTGGTTTTTCGAGACAGGGTTTCTCTGTGTAGCTTTGCGCCTTTCCTGGAACTCACTCTGTAGACCAGGCTGGCCTCGAACTCACAGAGATCCGCCTACCTCTGCCTCCCGAGTGCTGGAATCAAAGGCGTGCGCCACCACTACCCAGCCACACTCAAGTTCTTAACTACATTCTCTGTCTGTCCCCAAGGCTGCTCACCTGTGCGGTGTCTCTTACCTGAAGGTCAGGTCCAGTCTCTCAAGGCAGTCTCCCTGGGGAGACTACAGCTACTGCAGGTCGAGGTGGCGTCTCTCCAGTGTCTCCTGAAGATATGTAGAGTGGCATTACTCTTGGCCTCCGCTTATATACTGTCCTGCGTCTGGTTATCTCGAATGAGCGATGTCCCTGGGCCTGGTTATCAGACCCTGGGTTGGTGTAGTGGGGTTCCCAACGAAGCTGTTTTTCTTTGTCTAAAACACATTTTTTCACTATTCTCATCCCAGGTGGAGAACTGGCTTTGTTGGCCACAGAGGAGAGACGATGGGCCTGTACCCTGATCCATCCATATGGTGGCTGTGTACCCCAAGTTCCACTATGTCAGGAATCACAGGCCCAGAAGCTCAGATGGCAATTCTGGGGTCTCCCAGCAGCACTGGCCAAGGGGGAGAGGTGTGCCACCGGCCACTGGTTCTTCAGGTAATTCTCTTGAAGTGGTCCCCACATCACCAAGCATTACTGTATAAGCTTGGAGACTGTGAGTTGTGTGAGCATGTGAGTGGGTGAGTGGATGAGTGTGTGTGAGTGGGTACGTGGTGACGGGGATGTGGGTGAGTGGGTGAGTGTGAGTGGTGGGAGGTGTGGGGTGGGCAGGTCTCTCAGCAAGGCTGGTTCTCGGGGTCCACAATTTGACAGCAAGTCAGAAACAGTGAGAACCAGATATGGTAATGCAAGGAATTAGTTAGCCCAGTCACCAGCTGACTAATATTAACCCATCCATCTAGTAACCTGGGTAGCACGAATCGTAAAAGGTCTTATTAATAAAAACAAACCTGGAGCCAGGTATTGGGGTGAACGCTGAAAGATCAGAGAAGCAGAACAGGCCACAGCTTCCTCACCTGGCCAATTCCTCAGCTGATCCTGTTTCCTCAGACTGGATGACTCTCAGCTGAACTGTGCTGCTGAAAAGCCTGAATGCTTAACCAGATTCTAGTTCCTGGGCCTCACGCCTTAAATACCTTTCTGCTTCCTGCCATCACTTCCTGGGACTAAAGGGGTGAGTCACCATGCCTGGCTGTTTCCAATCTGGCCTTGAATTCACAGAGATCCAGGTGGATCTCTGCCTCTGAAATGCTAGGATTAAAGGTGTGAGTGCCACCATTTTCTGGCCTCTGTATCTAGTGGCTGTTCTGTTCTCTGACCCCAGATAAGTTTATTAGGGTGCGCAATATATCGGGGAACACAATACCACCACAAACCTGTTCATGGTTTAACCAATTTGCCAGTTGATCCAGTCATTATTAACCATTTAACTTGGTCCCTAGTTAATCCATTCATCTATTCACCAGTTAACTTGGTCCCTGGTTAACCCATTCATCTGTTAACCAGTTAACTTGGTCCTTAGTTAACCACTCACCTGTTAACCAGTTAACTTGGTCCCTAGTTAACCACTCATCTGTTAACCAGTTAACTTGGTCTCTAGTTAACCCACACCAGTTACTCTTATTCAGCTTCAGTGAACAGATCTGCTGGGGCTGGGCACAGGGTAACGTAGACCTTGACCTCACGTGCTAACACAGTCTCCTGTGTCTTTTCTCGTTGGGGTCCTCTGAAGACTCCGTGACACCAAGTGCCCGTCCCGCCCCTTGTGAACTGAATCTCCCACATCCGCTGGTGCCTTGCACACATTTGTAATGTGCATCCTGTACACACCTGTAAAACTTGAGCAAGGGACACGGGGCCGTGCAGGTGGGCACTGCCCCTCGCTAACTGGGCGGGGGGCACAGTCTGGGTTCCCAGTGAGCTCCCTTCATGGCCAAGTTAGGGTCTTGGATGTAGGGACACTGGTTCAGAGGCCACCGCGCACAGCTGGAAGCTCACCGATGAGCGTGCAGCACTCATCTGACGCTGAGTTCATCTGTCATCAGCTGACAAAGAGGAGAGGCCGGGAGATGGCTCGGGAGGGGCGTGCTAGCTGCGGCTCAGGGAGGCCTGAGTTCCATCCCCGGGACCCATGCAGAAAGCCAGTGTGTGCGGCATACTAACCCACCTCTGGGGAGACCAAGGTCAAGGTCTGGAGCTGGCCAGCTGGCCCGCCTTGGTATGGGTGTGCTCCACGGCATGGGTGTGCTCCCCGGTGACTGGGAGACCGTCTTCACACGAGGTGGGAGAACGTGAGAGACAATACTGAGATTGACTTCTGGCCTCCATGTGCATGCACACACACACACACACACACACACAGAGGCACACAATATACACACACACACACACACACACACACACACACACACACACACACAGAGACAGCGCACTGAGGGCCTGCAGGGACAGGGCTGCGGTTAATAGTGCATACAACTCTTGCCAAAGACCTGAGTTTGGATCTCAGCATGCTCATCAGGCAGCCAACAGCCACCTGTAACTCTAACTCCAGGGATCTGATCCTCTTTTGACCTCCACCTGCAGCTGCACATACACACATTCACACCCATGCACACTCGCACACATACACATTCGCACACATACACACTCACACACACACACACACACAGACACACACACACACAGACACACACAGCCGAGGCAGGAGAAGGCATCCCCTCAGCCCCCTGTGGGGTGTGAGTAGGCTGGGACGCAGAGGCACAGTACACACTGGTTCCTCCTGCACTTGGCTTTAGTCTGGAAAACGCCCTCTTCACATTAAGTCCACAGAGCCAGAAATTCTCACTCCAGGAGATTCGCCCTGAGGACGGAATGTGTGGGCAAGGACCAGTCACACAGCACCATGACCTGGAAAAGGGCCAACTCACTCCCTGCAGCCAGGGCTCCAGGTAAAACATTCCCCTAGCATGCCTGTTGAGTTCAAGGTCATCTTAAGCTAGTTAGTTAAGTTTGAGGCCAGCCTGGGCTAATTGAAACCCTGTCTCAAAACAAAACTTAAAAAAATAATAAAACGAAATAAAAAACCCTGGGCCGTCTTTGGTGGGTGAGCCTCGGGGTGTTTGTTAGCGACCTTGGCCAGCCTCGAGGCACAGATGGAATCACGGGTCTGAAGCCTCCTGGTTCCTAGGCCGCTGGCCTGCTGCGGGTGCCCGGGTGTCACTCATTCTGCGGTGATAGCGGATAGGGGAGGGAGTGCATTTCACCAGATGGCTTCAGAATTCATTTTCTGAGATGCAACCGGGCTTGTTTAGGAAAATGCCTTAATTAGTCCTGGGGGTGGCGAGGGAGGCCCGGAGGACACGAGATGAAAAGGGGCCGCAAAGACACAGCCAGCTTCCTCCACAGGAGAGCACAGCCTGGCACACAGCTCGCAAAGCCCTGAGAGGCGGCGGGGACCAGAGATCAAGAGCCAGGGACAGATGGGGTGTTACACGACCTTCAGTCTGGGCCCTGGGGCTGCGATGTGGGGACGGGGAGACCTTGTCTGAGCTGGACCGGTCTAGAAAGAAGACAGAGACAGACGTGACTCGGCGCCCTGCCGGAGCCAGCCCAGGGGTGACACCCACCGGTGTGTGACACACGCCTGTCTCCCGCAAGGTCCACTGGGGGGAGGGAGCATCCCGTGTGGATTCCTGTTGCTGCTGCCTTCCACTCTCTAGTGCTGTGACGCAACTGTCCTACCATGCCTGGTGTACGTGGAGCCTAGGATGGACCCCAGAGCTTTGTATATGTCAGGCGAGGGCTCTGTCTGCTGAGCCCAGGCTCAGCCTTTGTTTTGTTTGAGACAAGGTCTCATATAACCCAGATTAATCTTTTTTTTTTTTTTTTTTTTTTTTTTTGGTTTTTCGAGACAGGGTTTCTCCGTGTAGTTTTGGTACTTGTCCTGGATCTCACTCTGTAGACCAGGCTGACCTCGAACTCACAGAGATCCGCCTGGCTCTGCCTCCCGAGTGCTGGGATTAAATGCGTGCACCACCACTGCCTGGCTAATCCAAATCTTTTGAGCTGGGAAAACCCACCTCCAATCTGTCTCTAAATTATTCTAATAAATCCCCTTTCTCTATATGTAGACCGACTCATTCTGTAGAGAACCCTGACCAATACAAAGGTATTTCAAATAGTTACACTCAGGACTGGCGAGACGGTTCGGGGGTACAGGGTCAACCAAATTTGAAGACCCAGCATAACAGAAGAAGGATATCCATTTTAGTAGTCATGGTGCATGCCTGTCTCCAGGTGTCATGGCACAGGTGTGTGGCTTCACTCGGATCCATGGAAAGAAAACTCAGAGGCACCTTAAGAATGAATTTAGCCTTTCATGGCTGCAGGTGGTCCAGTCTCTTAAGGACTGAAACACTTGCCCTTCGTCCAGGGCATCTTTATTTTTCTCTATATTTACAGTTTAGCCAGTTGATTTCCATGTGTTCAAAACAACCTGAAAGAAGTTCCCAATAATACAATGCCAAGTGCAGACTCCTCGATTCATCAGGTACCGTGGTTTTCGGGGATTTCCTGAACAAAGTTTACATAGGCCTTTGTATCCTTGGGGGACTCTGAACAAAAGCTGGGTTAGGGCTAGGTGCCACTCTCTGGAGCCCAGGCCAGGAGTAGCCCAGTGGGAGTGAGGCCACACATGCCGGCCTGGGCTGCAGAACAAGTTATAGCCAGAGCTACCTAGTAAGACCCTGTCTCAAAAAACCTAAAGAAAAAAGAAAATCAGTTTGTGCAAAGTGTCCTCTGGCCACCATGTGAGTGTTGTGCTATGCACATGCCCAACACACACACACACACACACACAAATGTAAAAAAAACTTACGGAAAACAAAGTTGCAGGTTCTAAGGGATTGTCTAGAACCTGCACGTATCTCTCTGTTTTCTTTCTTTTTTGTTTTCTATACAGAGTCTCACGAAGTGGCCCTAGCTGGCATGGAATTCTCTGCGTAGACTAGGCTGGCCTCGAACTCACAGAGTGACACTTGCCTCAGCCTGCTAGTGCTGGAATTAAAGACGGGCAGCACCACACCCAGTTTCGGATATACCTTTTTGAGGACACAATTTAACCCATTACAATGTCAGGGGAGGGGGGCACACCTTAGAGGTGGAGCCTCTGTGTGATCCCAGAGATCCCCCTGCCTCTGCCTCCCTAGCCCCGCGATTAAAGGCGTGTGCCACCGCACCTGGCCATAAATAAATCTATACAAAGAGCCCTGGCTTGTCCTTGAAGAGCCTGACTGGCTCATCTCTCTGTTGTGGTCGTTTTCCCAAGTGTGTAAAAGACAGCGTGTCACCTGACCCTGGCCCCTGGGCCTTACACCACAACCAGGGGATGCCTGCTACACAGGAGGGACAGGCCAGGTGTCCTGAAGTGCTGAGTGAGGGACAGAAACACCCAGTGGGTCCAGGTGACAGCCGCCGGTGACAGCCGTCGGCCAGGAGGAGGAAGGACTGAGGAGGAGGGTAGGCTTTCCGTCAACAGCCTATGGACGAGGGACTTTTGGGTTCCGGCTGTGGTAACGGGGGCCATGGACAGATGGGTAGAGTGTCGGCTGTCAACTCAGCACTCAGGAGGTGGAGGCAGGAGGATCGGGAGGTTTAAGGTCAGCCTTGGCAATAGCTACTTCTAGGCCAGCCTGGGCTACACTACCCTGTCTCAAAACAAGTTAGCTAGGTGGTGGAGGCACATGCCTTTAATCCCAGCACTTGGGAGGCAGAGGCAGGAGAATCTCTGTGAGTTCAAGGTCAGCCTGGTCTACAGAGCGAGTTCCAGGACAGCCAGGGCTGCACAGAGGGACCCTGACTCGAAATAATAAAAAAAGAAAAGAAAAGAAAACAAACCATACACGTGGGCACAGAAAAGGCAGACAGATACCTCGTTTTCTCCAGTCCTACTGTGTGTTTGCAATGCACCTGTGTCCCAGCTTGGCGGTGTTTCTAACAAAGGCCCGTGAAGAGCACCCCGCCACAAACCCCGCATCCTCCCACAGCATGGAATGCCTCCGCACTGCAGCTGAGCACCAGAAGGATCAGAGCGGGACTGAGGGTTGAGGATGAGATGGGCGCTCAGAAAGTGACCCTGGCCACCAAGGCTCCCTTTGAAGGCAGCGGTGACTCTGTGATTCTGGAAGCGTCCTCTCACAGAGAAGAACCCGACCCGGTCCCCAGCCCAGCGGCACCTCCCAGCCGCCCCAGCACAGTCAAGGATTAGGCCCCATCCAGTTTCCATCCCTTTTGCCTTTGATTTATTTTTTTCTAAGTCTTTCATTTTAACTATTAGGCAATTCTGGGAGTGTCATTTACATTTCAAAAAAACACAAAAACCCTCTCCGGCTAGGATTTGTTTTTCATTTTTTTTTCCTGCCGCCTTGTTCTTCCCCGAGACTTGTTTCCTTCAAGGTCCCCACCACACCAGCACACACAGCTCCTTATTTGTTGGAAGCTCCCTCCAGGCATCCTCCACCTCCAGCCAGGCCTCTTCTGTCTTCCCCAGAAGCTCCAAGCGACCTTTCCATGACAGCATCAGCTTGGAGGACCCAAAATTCTCAGTCGCCCCAAATCCCGCTTGAATTCTATAAGAAAATACATTAGACATAGGAGAATATTTTCTTTCTTTTTTCTTTTTTGGTAAGTGAAGACCTTGTTCAGAGTTTGGAAAGGGCTCACCACACCAAGCTTCTCTTACTCTTTTTTTTTTTCTTTTTTTGGTCTTTCGAGACAGGGTTTCTCTGTGTAACCGTCCTGGTTGTCCTGGAACTCACTTTGCAGACCAGGCTGGCGTTGCCTCCCAAGCGCTGGGATTAAAGGTGTGCGCCGCCGGGTGGTGGTGGTGCACACCTTTAATCCCAGCACTCGGGAGGCAGAGGCAGGCGGATCTTTGTGAGTTCGAGGCCAGCCTGATCTACAGAGTGAGATCCAGGAAAGGCGCAAAGCTACACAGAAAAACCCTGTCTCGAAAAACAAAACAAAAACAAAGAAACAAAAAAAAGGTGTGCGCCACCACTCCCTGGCTGCCTTCCTTGCTCTTGATTCCGGTAATCTTTCACTAAGTTGCCGAGGGCAGTCTTAAACTATCTGTGGAGCCCCGCCTGGAATCCCCCAGTGAGGGGCTGGGGGCGTGGTCAGGGTGGAGCCCCGCCTAGACTCCCCCAGTGAGGGGCTGGGGGCGTGGTCAGGTGGAGCCCCGCCTAGACTCCCCCAGTGAGGGGCTGGGGGCGTGGTCAGGTGGAGCCCCGCCTGGAATCCCCCAGTGAGGGGCTGGGGACGTGGTCAGGTGGAGCCCCGCCTAGACTCCCCCAGTGAGGGGCTGGGGGCGTGGTCAGGGTGGAGCCCCGCCTAGAATCCCCCAGTGAGGGGCTAGGGGCGTGGTCAGGGTGGAGCCCCGCCCAGAATCCCCAGGAAGGGGCTGGGGCGTGGTCGGGATGGAGCCACACCCAGAATCCTCCAGTGAGGGGCTGGGGGCGTGGTCAGGGTGGAGCCCTGCCTAGAATCCCCAGTGAGGGGGTTGGGGGCGTGGTCAGGGTGGAGCCCCGCCTAGAATCCCCCAGACAGGGGCAGAGGGAGTGGTCAGGGTGGAGCCCCGCCCAGAATCCCCCTGACAGGGGCAGAGGGCGTGGTCAGGGTGGAGCCCCGCCTAGAACCCCCCCAGACAGTGGCAGAGGGCGTGGTCAGGATGGAGCCCCGCCCAGAATCCCCCCAGACAGGGGCAGAGGGCGTGGTCAGGGTGGAGCCCCGCCCAGAATCCCCCAGACAGGGGCAGAGGGCGTGGTCAGGGTGGAGCCCCGCCTAGAATCCCCCAGACAGGGGCAGAGGGCGTGGTCGGGGTGGAGCCCCGCCCAGAATCCCCCAGACAGGGGCAGAGGGCGTGGTCAGGGTGGAGCCCCGCCCAGAATCCCCCAGACAGGGGCAGAGGGCGTGGTCGGGGTGGAGCCCCGCCCAGAATCCCCCCAGACAGGGGCAGAGGGCGTGGTCAGGGTGGAGCCCCGCCCAGAATCCCCCAGACAGGGGCAGAGGGCGTGGTCGGGGTGGAGCCCCGCCCAGAATCCCCCAGACAGGGGCAGAGGGCCCACTCCCTGAGCTAGTCAGCTGGCCTGGAGAGGCAGCCAAGGTCTCAGCAGGATTCTATGTTGAGAAGAGAAGCAGCTGAGTTTCCCCAAAGTGGTGCCAGCGAGGATGGCATCTACTGGGTCGGCCCCTCCCACCTCTGCTCCCCTGGTGTGTGACCCCCCAAACATACGGGGTTTGCGGTCCTCCCCCTACGGAGCTCAGCACATCGGGCGCACCTTTCTGCATACGCTGTCTCCCCAGATCAAAGACCCTGGGCAGGCAGGTCTCGCTCTTTTTTAAGTACACACAGCTGTAAATGTTTTGTAAACACCCCGTGTTTGCTTTCCGGCCCCGTTCTCTTTTTCTCTGCTGTCTGGCAGTGTCAGACACCTTTTTTTTTTTTTTTTTTAAACAGGGTCTCTCTGTGCAGCCCTTACTGTCCTGGAACTCCCTCCATAGCCCAGGCTGGCCTCGAACTCACAGAGATCCAGATCCACATGTCTGCATCCCCAGTGCTGGGATTAAAGGTGCATACCACCACACCCAGCTTCCTAAATAGGTCTTAGCACCTGTGACTTCTGCAGGCCCCAAACTGTGGATGGCTTCTCCTGCCACTGCCCAACCCTGGCAGAGCTTCAGGGACCAGTTTCCTTTCTGGAACAGGCTGGAGGAAAGTGAGGGATGAGAGCAGGAAGGGCCTCCTGTCCCAGGCAAGAACCTCCTAGATATTTCTGGTTGCTAAGCTTATAAAAACTTCACCACAGGGACTGGAGAGCTGGCTCAATGTTTAAAAACCGGGCGGTGGTGGCGCACGCCTTTAATCCCATCAATCAGGAAGCAGAGGCAGGCGGATCTCTTTGAGTTCGTGGTCAGCCTGGTCTACAAAGAAAGTTCCAGGACAGCCAGGGCTACACTGAGAAACCTTGTCTTGCCTGTCTTGAAAAACAAAAAAAAGAACATTTGTTGTTTTTTCTGAAGACCAGTGTTCAGTTCCCAGCACCCACGTGGCAGCTCACAACAGTCTGTAACTCCAGTTCCAGGGGATCCAACACCCTCTCTGGTCTCAAAAGACCCCAGGCATGCACAGACAGGCAGACATGCCTAAATTTAAGAAATACATAATTTTTTAAAAAATAATTTATTTAAATTTATCTTATGTGCATTGGTGTGAAGGTGACAGATCCCTGGAATTGGAGTTACAGACAGTTGTGAGCCACCATGTGGGTGCTGGGAATTGAACTCAGGTCCTCTGGATGAGTAGCCAGTGCTCTTAACCTCTGAGCCATCTCTCCAGGGCCAGAAATACATAAATTTAAGAAAACAAAGGCATCTTAAACCTTCCCTCTCCCTCCAGCCCCATCCTTCTTGCCCCTGCCAGTGAACAGGCCTGGACCTGTGAGGTGAGCCGCACACACTTCTGCAGCCATGGTACTATATTACACCCCAGTCCAGGCAGTCCATGCACACGCCTGTCCCCCGGGCTGACCCCAACTTCATTCGGAAAACATTTCCATTCCTCCTTCCCAGAAAAATGACAGGTTTGAGTCTGACTCCGACTCTCCTTGTGGGGGGGGGATGCAGGGGGGACAGGTTCCCTGGTGTTTTGAGAAAAGCTGGCAGAACTCCTGGGGAGGTGAGAGCTCCTTCCTTCCCATCTGGCCTGTGCGGGGCCTGACCTGACTTAGAACCCCAGAGTTATACGTCCCATGAGCAGGACAGAGCAGCTCCCCCAGCGCTCTGGAGGCAGAGAAGCGAGGATCCTGGGTCCAAGGTTGTCCTGGTCCCCAAAGGGGATTTAAGGACAATGTGGGTTGTAGGGGACCCAGTAACAAAAAGAATAACAAGATAAATGTGAAGAATGAAAGAAAGAAAGAAGGGAGGAAGGAGGCAGGTGGGCAGGCAGGCAGGCTGACGGCGAGATGCTCAGTGGGTCAAAGAAGCACTTGGCCCCAGGCCTTGCAGCCTGTGTTCGGTCCCAGGCCCACATGGTAGGAGAGACGTGACTCCGACAAGCTGTCCTCCACGTATATACTAAATTAAATAAAAGTAAGGTGCGTGGTAGCATACACCTTTCTCAACACATCTGTCAACGTCTGTTATGAGGACACATAGCAGAGAAAAAGCAGACCCTACCAGGGCCCGCAGCGCCCCCGGAGCTGGAACAGCATCAGGGACACCTGCCACCTCTAGTCCGGTCCCGCCATGACAGTGGTGCACACACATCTGGGGACTGGAGGGGAAACTCCAGACAGGTGCCCAGGATTCCCCCAGGTTCCCACCCAGGCAGTGGGGGTGATCATGGGATGGCTGTCCCCACTGTCTTCACAGCCCAGACATCCGATCTCTGCCCCAAGCCTGGCTTGGCCCAGGCCTCTGCTGGGTGACGTGACAGATGGGCCCCCGAGGGGAAGCAGCCTGGGCCTCGACAGCCCTCCCAGGGCCAACAGGTATGTAATGCCCATCACGAGCGGGTCAGACCAGTCTGATACACCCCAGCAATTAGCTGATGAGCGATGGATCATTGATCGCTGCTGGGGCGCCTCTGAGCGGCCTCATCCATCTCCTGGCCTGCGGCCTGATTATGCATTCGCTGTGGGAGCGGACAGCCGGCTGCGGGCCTCTTGTTTTATTCATGGAGCCCGGCTCCCCGGAACCATTACCGCTTTTTAGCAGGGAGGCCTAGACCCACACGTGTAGGGTACAAAGTGACAGTTCCCTGCCGTCCACACCACAGAGGGTGGGAATGAAAGTAAAGACCGTGTAGGCCTGGGAGCCACACACAGCTCCGACAACCCTGGAAACTTCCAGAAAGGGCTCCAAGTGAGCGGTAAGCTTTTTCTTTTATTAAATATAGATATGCATATTTATTTTGAGACAGGGTCTCTCTATGTCGCCCTGCCTGTCCTGGAACTCACTCTGTAGACCAGGCTGGCCTCGAACTCAAAGATCCACCTGCCTCTGCCTCCCGAGGGCTGGGATTATAGGTGTGTGTCACTACTGCCCTGCTAATATATTTTATATTCAAAAAATATGAGGGATGACTCAGTGGTTAAGAACACTGGCTGTTATTTCAGAGGGTCAGAATTCGGTTCCCAGCACTCCGGGCCCACAACCACCTGTAACCCCAGCTCCAGTGGGTCTGAAGTCATCTCCTCCAAGGGCACGGACGCACACTCACTTACACACAGCAAATAAATAAATAAATTAATTAATTAAATATGTCTATGACACATGCGTTGACCCCTTATGTATTTGGTGGTGATAAACTCCACACTGGCCGGGTGTGGTAGCACATGCTCTTAATCCCAGCACAGGAGAAACAGGAGATAATTGAGGCTAGCCTGGTCTACATAGTGAAACCGTCTCAGACAACAGCACCACTTCTGGCTACAGCTCGGGACGCTGTGGGGCCTGGGCCCACCTCTTTTGGGGACGCGAAGGGCGGGGAGCCTCACAGGAGCGGGACCTCACCACACCCTCCTCCGGCTCAGCCATCAGACACACAAGGGTCAAGCGTGACTATTGCCTGCTGAGAGCCGTCACCCCGGCCTTGTCCAGGGCGGGGGGGTAGAAAGAAAGCAGACCCCACCGTCTCCCAGCTAGGACACAAAACCCCAACAAAGACAACCTGCCTGGAGGAGGCTCTGCTCGAGTTTCCATGGCTGCCTAGGGGCAGACGGAGGCCGACAGAGGGGGACCGCAGAAAACGCGCGTCGACAGGCGACATTGTGCACCCCTCCTGAGAGTCCAAGGATGTCTACAGCCCTGTCAGTCTGATTTGGGGAGAATCCAGATCCGTAGACAAACTCAAGGGGTCTTTTGTGAGCTCCTTCCCCATGTCCCTTGGCCCACTCCAGCCCTCCCGGGCTCCTGGGGCCACTCCACCCCAGCAGTCACCCACATGGGGACTTTGGGG
Organism: Peromyscus californicus insignis; assembly: GCF_007827085.1. Classification (NCBI taxonomy): domain Eukaryota; kingdom Metazoa; phylum Chordata; class Mammalia; order Rodentia; family Cricetidae; genus Peromyscus; species Peromyscus californicus. Next base: position 54,852,255 of record NW_026294492.1, read on the forward strand.
GAGAGTTTCCCAAAGCTGGACAGGGTCAGTCTGGGACCTGGAAGTTTCTGCCAGCTCTAAAACACACTTGGAAGAAAAACTCCCAGACTGCCTTGTTTCTGACCCTCAAACTGAACCAGAAAAGTCAGCAAAAAGAGACACAAGGTCCCAGGTAGGAAACAGAGCCACAAAACACACACCGAGCAGCTGGTGATGGACAGAAAGAAAACAAGCCAACACACATAATTACAACTCCCTGGAAAAATAAAACCTTCAGATTGACCAATATTCATACCTGAGTTCAAATGCCAACAGACTTCTGGGTCTATCAAATCAGACGAGAATTCAAGTTATCTCAGCACAGCCCTGTGAGTGTTGGCATTCCGGAGTCCCAGGGTCTGTCCTGAAGGTCCCAAAGAGTCACACGTGTCTCAGACACCCATTATAGGGATTGTCCCCAACAGAGAGGTCATCATGAGCATCCAGGGCACACGTCTGTGCAGCATTTCACAACAGGTTCCGTAAGGCCAGAAAGGGGATGAGGGTGGCCTCTGTAGCCACAGCTGAGAAGCAGTCGCCTAGCACGCACCAAGCCCAGGGTCCATCTCCAGCACAGCATGGACTGGACACGCTGGTGCACACCTTTCATGGGATGGTGGAGACAAAAAGATCAGGGTCACCTTGGCCAGTCGTGAGTTCTAGAGCAACCTGAACTATACGAGACATTGTGGGGTTTCATGGCGGTTTGGTTATTGTTGCTTCGTTCTTGATTTTTTGAGACAGGGTTTCTCTGTGTAGCTTTGGAGCCTGTTCTAGAACTCACTCTGTAGACCAGGCTGGCCCCAAACTCACAGAGATCCTCCTGCCTCCCAAGTGCTGGGATTAAAGGCGTGCGCCACTCTTATTTTATTTTTTAAAATTGAACACTAAAGGACAAATGTTCAAGAAAAAAAGCATAATGTCCAAGAAATGTTAGCTGATTTGAGATTAGCATGTACATGTGCCATCTCCGCTTCACCCAATTTTTATTATTTTATGTGTGTCTTGGGCTGGAGAGGTGGCTCAGCAGTCAAGAGTACTTTTTTCTCTCCCAGAGGATTGAGGTTGGTTCCCAGCACCCTCACGGGGCCACTTCTGGAGGCCACAACTGTGACTCAGGAAGATTCCATGTCCTGTGCGGTGTCTCCCAGCCCGGGGTGCTGTTCTTAAAAATCTTTATGTTGTCCTCCGTGCATTCAACCCTGACAAGATACCCGTCCCAGGGAGACTGCCGTCCAGGGGAGGGCGCAGAAACCTGGGCACCTGGGAACTTTGGTTTCATGGCAAGTGTAGAGACAGACACCGAGATGATGGGGACAGACAGACACAGAGATGATGGGGACAGACAGACACAGAGATGATGGGGACAGACAGACACAGAGATGATGGGGACAGACAGACACAGAGATGATGGGGACAGACAGACACAGAGATGATGGGGACAGACAGACACAGAGATGATGGGGACAGACAGACACAGAGATGATGGGGACAGACGACAGACACAGAGATGATGGAGACAGACAGACACAGAGATGGGGACAGACAGACACCGAGATGATGGGGACAGACAGACACAGAGATGATGGGGACAGACGACAGACACAGAGATGATGGGGACAGACAGACACCGAGATGATGGGGACAGACAGACACAGAGATGATGGGGACAGACAGACACAGAGATGATGGGGACAGACAGACACAGAGATGATGGGGACAGACAGACACCGAGATGATGGGGACAGACAGACACAGATATGGGACAGACAGACACAGGCTGTTCCTCCTGCTGGGTGCTGCCCCTTCAAGAGGCCTGGCTCTGCTCCTTTTCCTACGAACTGTCTGACTGCCAGAGACAGAGGGGGCACCCTTAGAGCCAAGACAGAGGACAGACGGACAGACAGCTCACTTCTGCAACCCCCTGAGCTCAGGCTCCCGCTGTTTTCTGTTTTTCTTGGTCCTCCTTTCCCTGCTGCCCCAGGGTCTCCAGTTAGCTCTCTAGCAGAGACCGGCCTTGACTCTGATCCTCCTGCCTCAGCCTCCCAAGTGCTGGGGTGACAGGCCTGAGCCACCAAGGCCTTGCCTGCCCCTCTCTGCGTGTCTCTGTCTCTTAGCAGGACTGGACAGGAGTGTGTTGTGCCCCCACCCGCTTCCCACACAGCTGCAGGTGACACTGGCTGCCTTCCACCTGGCTGAGTCCCTTCCTCACCTGTGAGGCAGGTGTCCCCCCCCTCCCCCCGCTCCGAACCTTCCTCTCTCTGTGCCCTTGGTGGTGAGGGGCTCTTCCTTTGGGCCCACTTAGCAGATTAGAGAAACTGAGGCTGGGGCTGTGGTCTCCATGGACACAAAGCTGGGGCGGGAATCCCAGTGCCTGTGGGTTCCCAGGCCCAGGGTGTGTGCGCGTCTGACTGATGACGCACTTTGTCACCACCATTCGGTGTTTCAAGTTCAGGAGTGGATGCCGGGGGATTGGATTGAAATTCTCCCTCCGTGCAGGGCGGCCCGAAATCCTTAATGCATTGTTTAGACAGCAGCTTTCAACCCTGGAGGAGGGGGTGGGAAGGGCCGGGGCCGGGGGGAGGAGGTCACCTTTTTTCCCCTGCACAAAGGTCAGCTTCAGACTGTTGCCAAGGCAACAGCTGACTTAAACATGAGGGTTTTAGGGGAGATGGTCTCAACCCCCTTCGGAAGATGCTCTGGGTGGGCTGGATGGGGACCTTGGGCCCTTTGATCACTGTGTGGGGGATCCTGGAGGGAATGTGGGGTTCAGAGAACAGATCTAGGCCGGGTCTGTCGTCCCATCCAGATTACTCTGTGCCTCAGCTTGTCAGTCTGTGAAACGCGAGCAGTGGGGCTGGATGGAGGGCTTGGGGACCAGGCCGGTGCCCTGTGAGGATGAGCCCGGGTTCAGAGAGACTCGGTTTCTCCTGTCTACCTCCTATCCAGGCGTACACCTCAGGCCGGACACCTGGAAGAGGAGGGGTAGATAGAAAAGCGACCCCAGCACAGACAGGGAACACTGGTGCGGTCTGTAGTGGGCCGCCTCTGAGACTGACGGACGGCAGGCCCGGCTGGACACCCGGCTTCAGCTCTAGGGACAGAGGGCTTTTGTCTGTTTTTGTTTTGTTTTGTTTTTTGTTTTTTGAGACAGGGTTTCTCTGTGCAGCCCTGGCTGTCCAAGAACTCACTCCGTAGACCAGGCTGGCCTTGAACTCACAGAGCTCTGCCTGCCTCTGCCTCCCGAGTGCTGGGATTAAAGTGTAGTCAGGGGAAAACGTGCAGAACTTGGTTTTTTTCCTCAACTGTGTGAGTTGCAGGAATCAAGCTTGTGTCGTCAGACTTACAAGCACATTTCCCCACTGAGCCCTTTCACTGACCCTGAGAACCCATGCTCTTAAGACAAGAAATGGAGCTGGAGAGACAGCTCACATCCTCTTCTGACACACACGGGCTCCTGCACACACATGATTCATGTATGTACATTCCGGCACACATGAAAATAAAGCAAATATATTTTTAAATGAAGAAAAGAGAGACAATAAATAAGTGGGTGTGGGGACCCACACATGGAATCGCAGCACTCCAGAGACTGAGGCAGAGGTTGGCTGTGAGCTCCGGGCAAAGGAAAATAAAGACGAGGCAGAGCGTGTGTCGCTGCTGGGGACAGAAACAGTGAATTCTGGGACCAAAGTGTGGGGACGTGTGTCAGCCAGTTGGCCTGGACTGGATCCAGGGACCCAAGTAAGACATCATCGGGAACAGAGTGAGGCCACGGAAACAGGAGGCCGTCTCTGTGAGTGGTCTCAGTCCCACTGCGGGGTGGGAACGGCCCACACTGGCACCCGGACCAGCGCCAGTGACTAGGACTCTGGAGTCCAGGCTACTTCCCTGGTGACTGAAACAAGACTCAGAAATTTAAAGTTCATTAGCAAAACACGTGCTCGGAGGCTGGGGAGACGGCTGGGTGTGTGTGGTGCTTGCCATGAAGGCTGAGGGCCTGAGTTTGAATCCGCAGCACCCAAGGGGAAGCAGGAGCCGTGACATGTGCCTGTAACCCCAGCCCTGGGGAGTGGACCCAGCCCAGGAGAGCTGGGGAGTGCTGGGTTCAGTGGGAGAGACCATGTCACAAGTAATGAAGTGGAGGGTGGCCGGGCGGCAGTGGCGCACACCTTTAATCCCAGCACTCCGGAGGCAGAGGCAGGTGAATCTCTGTGAGTTCGAGGCCAGCCTGGGCTACAGAGCAAGTTCCAGGACAGCCAGGGCTACACAGAGAAACCCTGTCTTTTTTTTTTTTTTTTTTTCAGAGCTGAGGATTGAACCCAGGGCCTTGCACTTGCTAGGCAAGTGCTCTACCACTGAGCTAAATCCCCAACCCCGAGACCCTGTCTTAAACTAAAACCACTGTTCAAGAGGTAGAGAAACAGCTCAGTGATTAGCGCACTGGCTGCTCTTCCAGAGGATCCAGGTTTGGTTCTCAGCACCCACTTCCAGCAGTCGTAACTCCAGTTCCAGGGGATCCAGTTACCTCTTCTAGGCTATCCTGACACATACATTTAGACATAATTAGAAAATAATTCAAAAATAAATCTTTTTAAACAGGGCAGTGGTGGCGCACGCCTTTAATCCCAGCACTCAGGAGGCAGAGGCAGGTGGATCTCTGTGAGTTCGAGGCCAGCCTGGGCTACAGAGTGAGATCCAGGACAGCCAGGGCTGCACAGAGAGACCCTGTCTTGAAATCCCCCACCCACCCAGAAAGCAATCCTTTTGAAAGGACTGGTGAGATGCTCCAGGGGTGACGGGGCTTGTCACCAAGCCTGATGACCTGAGTTGACCCCTGACTTTCTCAAGTTATCCTCTGACCTCCATGGGTGAGTCATGTGACCAGCAGACCCACCCCCTATGTAAACATACACTGATAAATAAATAAGTAGATATAATAATAAATTCTGTTTTTGGTTTTTCGAGACAGGGTTTTTCTGTGTAGCTTTGCGCCTTTCCTGGATCTCGCTCTGTAGCCCAGGTTGGCCTCGAACTCACAGAGATCCGCCTGCCTCTGCCTCCCGAGTGCTGGGATTAAAGGCGTGCGCCACCACTACCCGGCTGATACAATAATAAATGTTTAAAAATAGATAAAAACAAGATGAATCTTTGAAAGCAAGAGACATTTGACCCTAAACTGTACAAACACACATATTCCTTCCTGTCCTGTGTTCTGTGTCCCTGGCCAACAGGAGCCCTGTTTAGAGGTTCTGGTCCTGGAGGGCGGTAGGGAAGCCCGGGCAGCAAGCGCTGGTCCCCAGGCATCCTTCTTAGCAATCCCCAAGCTCCTCGCTGTGCTCGGCTGGGGATCTGGGAACCTGGAGGGGCCTGAGGGGCGGCCGGCTGAGGAGACCCCCTGCTGGGTCACACGCAGATGCACACACATGTAAGCAGTCCGCAGTTTACCCCTTTCTTTTCCCGAAGTCAGACCCTGTCTCGAGCAGGGGCTGTCCTGCCACCACAGATTTCACGGTCCTTTCATCACGCCAGCCTGTGGCTACAAGGCGCCCAGCCCAGCTCACAAAGGCCCCCTAAGCCCTCCGTATCTGTCCCTACACCCCATATTCTCCAAGTGGGAGCCCCCTCTCTCGTTTCCTATTAACTTCAAAAGTCACAATCCTATTACAGCGGGGTGGGGGGTGGACAGCGGCCCACTGGAAGAGGACGCCATTTACACCGTTTCTCCGCTGACCCAGGCTGGGGGGGGAATGCTGGAGACACCTGGTGACCCGAAAGGCTGTCTTCCGGCCCCCGAGTGTGCACAGGCACACGTGCAGAACCAACACACATGCCGTGTACTCCAGCCGCACATGACTCGGGACGAACAGGATGGAATTGCAGCCCTTGGCCCCAGAGCTCACAGGATGACGCACGGGGGGCGGGGGATGGGGGGGACACCTGTGCAAAGGCGGGGGTGGGGGGGCATCTGTGCAAAGGCAGGGGTGGGGGGGCATCTGTGCAAAGGCGGGGTGGGGGGCACCTGTGCAAAGGGGGGGCACCTGTGCAAAGGGGGGGGCACCTGTGCAAAGGGGGGGCACTTGGGTTTGATCCCGTGATGCGGTGGAGTTCTGGGGTCAGCAAGCACGGGTCCCGGGTGGCGACATCTCTCAGGGGTGTGTTAGTCCATTCAAGGGAAACCCACGTGCTAATTACACTCGGGGGTCCCAGAGGTGATGGCACTGCTAGGAATCCCCCGTGTGTTAGGGACACGGGACACAGAGGTGCCAATTGCACAGGAGACCCCGAAGTTCCTTTCTGATGTCCCCCCCTTTCTCTCTTCCCAAAATCCACTGAGAAACACACAGCTCCTGCGGCTGAAGGAGGCCCCAGAGCGCGCGTCCATTGGCAGGTGTCTGAGAGGGCCCCCAATGGTGCCGGAGCAACGTTGCAGGAGTGAACTGAGGGGGTGCCCATGGCCTCGGTCTCCCCTCAGGCTGTCCGTGCAGAACCAGCCCCTCCACTCCACCGTCCACTGAGCCCAGCACTCGGGGCTCTCCTGTGCTCACTCAGCTCAGCCTCAGTTTCCCCATCCAGACCTGCTCAGCCACATGGAAGCTGGCCATGCTGGGCTCGGCAGTGGCTGGGCGCGGCTGGCTGTCAGGTGGGTGTCACGGTGGGGCCTTGGTGTCCCGGGAGCCCAGCGGCCTGGCCGAGAGCAGGGCTGGTGCTCTGGAGGCTCCTTGAGGAGAGCACACCGCCACAGCCGGGTCTCCATTGGCCTCTTCGCTCCACCTAGTGGCTGCTGGAGCTGCGGGCCACACAAAGCCAGGAGAGAGAGGGACACCTCCTCGGTCCCACTTTCCTTCCAAACTCTTGTCTGGGAAACTGAGGCACGGACCCACTGGCTCTGTGACCTTCTCCAGGGACATGCTTCCTCTGTGGCCTCAGTTCTCCCCCTTTGTGAAATGGGTATAAACAAGCAGAGGGTTGTGCTTGCCCGGCAAGGTGAAGAAGGTTGGCTTTTGACGCACAATCGGCACTCGGCCAGTGTTGGCTACTGACTGATATTGAGCAGCAACATCACCACCGAGGCTCACCACGCTCCACGCTCTCCTGCCGTGTCCTCACCTCCTTGCCCTCCCGTCCTCCCTCTGAGAGCAGGGGCCTCCTCCCTGCCTGCCAGGTGCCTCAGGGTCTCTGCATGGCCACCTTCCTTCACTCTTTTAGTTTAAGAACTTTAGCTTTCACAGTGGTCCCCACCTGTCCCCCTACACAAAATCAAGCATACCACAGGCACAGAACAAATTCCAGGGGATGCCGGACGGTGGTGGCGCACGCCTTTAATCCCAGTGCTCGGGAGGCAGAGCCAGGAGGGTCTCTGTGAGTTCGAGGCCAGCCTGGTCTACAGAGTGAGATCCAGGGCAGCCTGGGCTACACAGAGAAACCCTGTCTCAGAAATAAACAAATGAATAAAAATTTAAAGCTGTGAGACTAAGAAACAGCAAGCCTGGCTTTGGGGCCGTCCATCCTCCTTCCTTCCCCACACAGGGAAACTGAGGCCCGAGGTGTCTCAGCAACAGCAGGACACCCCCCCCACTGTGCGGAGAAGCGTGAACCCACCTCCCCCCTTGTTGCCCTCCAGGGAAGGGTCCAGCTTCAAGGCAGAGACCAGGCCAAATTGAAATTGATCGTGGGGAACAGCTCGGCAGGGTGGAACAGACATGAGACCGCCGGGGAGCACCAGGGCACCAGAGCATGCGAACCCCGCCTGCCGGTGATGGAGGAGAGCGTCACGTGTGCGTGGCAGGGGTGGGTGTGTGGGGGAAGCTGCTAACAGAGGCCTCCCGGGACCCAGAGGGCACAGAGTAGGGTGTCTGCTGCAGGAAGTGGGGACACCCCTCTCAGTCATTCACTCACTCATTCATTCATTCCAGAATGTAAGGAAATGATTTTCCGTATGGGTGTATGGCCCTGTGGCTCCCCAGGAGCCCTTTCCTCCACCTTATTTGTGGTTTTTAAATTTATTTTTGAGACAGGGTTTCTCTGTGTAGCCCTGGCTGTCCTGGAACTCTCTCTGTAGACCAGGCTGGCCTGGAACTCACAGGAATTCACCTGCCTCTGCCTCCAGAGTGCTGGGATTAAAGGTGTGGGCCACCACGCCTGGCCTTTTAAAGATGTGTGTGTGTGTGTGTGTGTGTGTGTGTGTGTGTGTGTGTGTGTGTGTCCATGGGGGCCAGCAGGGGCTGTCAGGTCCCCTGAAGCTGGAGTCACAGGCAGCTTTGTGGGGTTGCTGGCACGGAACCCGGATCCTCTGCGGGAGCAGCCTGTGCTCTAACCACTGAGCCTTCCCCCCGTGCTCTGTGGCTAGTCCATGGCTGTCCCGGGAAGGAGCTATGGCAGAATCTGTACAAAGGAGGCAATGAGGAGTGGCGAGCGCTTCCTTATTGTAGGGAGGTCTCCTCTCTCTGGTCATTCCCAGCAGTGTGTGTCACACAGGGACGTCCCCCGCATGACTCAGAGACGGCAAGCCACGGGGGCTGTGACACACAGCCCCGAGGCAGCAGGCTCTGCACTGGACCACAGCGCAAGGGCTTTCTGTGGGCTCCAGCTGCCCTCCGTACCTCAGTTTCCCAGGGCGGCCTCTGAGCCCCGGTGACCAGGCACGTGGCCACGGGGCAGCCATGTTCCCCCGAAGGCCCGCAGACCCTGACCCGGAAGCCTCCCCTCGGTGCCTGGGCCGAGGGTCGAGCCCCAGATCATCTCCTGGGACCCCTCTTGGGGGACAGCTTCGAGGCTGGGATTAGGGAGCCAGGGTCAGGGGTCAACAGCATTTGCCTCGGCTCCATTCAGTCGGCGAGGGGATCGGTTCTCCCTGCCACCACCAATTTCCTGAACAAAAGCCAAGCGGAGGACGGTCGGGGCGCCCTGGGGACGCCAGGGCGCTGGGGACATTCCCACACTCTCCGGCGCCCACGTGACCCGCGTCCACCCTCTGGCACAGGGAGAGGGGCACCCGCCGCACAGGTGGGGAAACCAAGGCAGGGGGCCACGCAGACAGGGGACCTCAGCCAAGCGACCGAGGACGGCCGCACAATGCACCCAGGCTCGGGCGGGAGGTGGCGGCCGTTCCGGCCGGTGGACAAAGGCGGGCAGCCCGGCCCGCGGGGGCGCGTTCCGCTCGTCCGCGCCTGTTCCACTTGAATCCACCCTGGACAGGCCGGAATAATCCCTCCCCGGGCCACTGCTGGGCCGTGACGACTTGAAGGGGGCCCGGAGGGCCTGACTGACAGCTGGGGGCGGGGAGGTAGGGGAGCCCGGAGCCCCCCGAAGCCTGAAGCCGCTCTCCATCCCCAGGCACTGGGAACTGCATGGAGAACCGTGGTGGTGACGGAGGGAAACAGAGTCACGGAGCCCACCTAGGCCTGGACACTGAGGTCATCCGTGCGGTGCCACATGAGCCCACCTGAGACGTCCTCACCCTGGTCCAGGCTTAGCCCCGGCAATCACTCACTCCCTGTTCATTTTCTCTGCATCTGGAATACCAGTTCCCACAGGTGTCTGGGCCTGGGCCAGAAGACAGGCCCCACAAGAGGCCGGGAGACAGAGTCCTAATCAGCTGGCCTCAGTTTCCCCAGCCGGCCACCAAGCAGCCTCTGAATGTCAAAGAGGGTTACCCCTTCCAATTCCCTATGTATCTAGTGGGGTAGGGACCCCGGGGGACAGCGGGCGACTTCATAGCCACGGCTGGATGGGGGAGAGGAGAGTGTGGGACAAAGAGCACCCCTCCCCCAGGAGGCCTTGAGGTCAGAGAATTCTGGGAGAAATGCCAGAGCCATTTAGAGATCACAAACCCTCAATAGGAGAAGCAGGGCATGGTAACACACACCTGTCATCCCAGCACTAAGACAGGAGGATTGTTGTGAGTTCCAGGCCAGCCTGGTCTACAGAGTGAGTTCCAAGACAGTCAGAGCTACATAGAGAAACCCTGTCTCGAAAAACCAAAATTAATAATAATAATAATAATAATAATAATAATAATAATAAATGGAAAGGCTGTAACTCAGTTTGCAGAGCTCTTGCCTAGCAATGCATGAAGTCCTGGGTTCTATCCCCAGCACCCCATAAGCCAGGCTTGGTGACACACACCTGTCATCCCAGGACTTGGGAGGCTGAGGCAGGAGAATCAGGAGTTCAAGGTCATCCTCAGCTACATAGTGAGTTTGAGGCCAGCTTGAGTGACATAAGACCCTCTCTCACTGGGCAATGGTGGTGCACGCATTTAATCCCAGCACTCGGGAGGCAGAGGCAGGTGGATCTCTGAGAGTTCGAGGCCAGCCTGGTCTATAGAGTGAGATCCAGGAAAAGCACCAAAACAACAAGGAGAAACCTTGTCTCGAAAAACAAAAAACAAACCAACAAAAAAGACCCTCTCTCTAACAAAGAAACAAACCCAACCAGACAACAAAATAAAAAATAAAAGGAAAGAGAAACCCCACAAAACACCCTTCTTCTCCCTCCCCGCTCCCCCAGCCACCCACTCTGCACGGGGGTCCCTGCCTGCTGTCTGTTTGGCTTCTGCCCATCCCCGTGGCCTGAGGAAAAGGACCCCCCAGCCACTCCTCCTCTGCGATGGTTCCCACGGGACCCCGACGAAGCTCACAGCCATGCTTCTCCCGTTAGCCGACTCAGCACCCGACCCCAGCAAAAACAGACAGTGAGAGATCTTTTACACGATCAGTATCAGGAGGAAACTTCCAGGAAACCGGAACACAATGATGGGCCCCGTGGACACACTGGGGTGCAGGGACCCTGAGATCAGAGCCCCTTGGGATTCCATGCCCTCGGTAGGGTCTATCCTCCCGGAAACCGAGGGAGGGACAGTTAATGAATAACATCCCTGATTGTCTTGGGGAGGGTGCTCTTGGAGGGACTCCTGCCCCCCACACTCCGGGCCTCAGTTTCCCCAGCTATAAAATTGGAATCTTCAATGAGAAAATGGATTTCAAGGGCCCGCTCCCCCAAAGCCCGCTCCCCCAGCCTCCGATCTGCTAATCCCCCCGCCAGCCCCGCACCTTGGTTTCCCTCCCAGTGGCCTAATCCCGGGATTGTCCAGGTCATTAACATTGTACAGGGTTTTCAGAAAAGATTCCCTGGGCCCCAGAGCGGCCCTCTCTGGCGATTAGCTGATTCCTAATTGAAAAAAAACCCTCCCGCCCTCCGCCCCTCTCTGTGGGCTCTGGGGCTGGGGACCCCGCAGTTGTGTGGGGGCCCCTTGGGGGCCTCCTTGGGCCTGTGTGGGACGGGGACAGACTGCAGCGGCTCCTGAAAGCTGGTGATCTGCCTAGCCTCCTTCCTCTGGCAGAACTTGGGACCCAGAATCTGGTGTCCTAAACCCTCGAATCTCACTCCCTCAGCATCTGTCCCAGGTCCCCAGCAGGGAGGAGGGAGGGTGTGTGTGGGAAGGTTGGCAGAATAGAAACCAGGGACGGTCGGGGGGCCGTGAGAGCGGGTGACGTCTCTTGTCCTCTCCTGCTGTCCTCAGTGTTCACTGTTGGGTCCCCAACCAGGCAACTTAATTCTGCCTGTCACCAGGAGATGGGCCCGGGTTATTTATCCGGTGTATATATGTATTTTAATTTAAAGATCTGCCAGCCGGCACCACTGGCTCCCGTGGAGTCCCCCGCTGCCTCCCTCATCTGAGAGAGGCCTTGCCTGCTACCAGCCCCATCTCTGGCCTTCCAAGGGGGAGTGAACAATGGGAAAAGAGGCCAGCGCCTCCAGCCGCCCCCAGCTGACAGGGAGAGCACGGACTCAGTCCACCCATCAGGCTCCTTGAGTCCCTGAGCAAGTGTTTGGCAGATTTGGTGAGACACAAAGGAACCCTCCGAGTCCTCAGCCATTGTCCTGATCAACCAAAGGAAACTGCTGGATGGACCTTGGTCCACGGTGTGTAGTTAAGGAAGGTGCTGGAAGCCAGGTTTATCGAGTCCCTAAAGGTATGGCCTCAGGTGCTGTCACACATCTCTGTTCCTCAGTTTCCCCTCACAGCCACAGACATGGCTGCTGAGCCACAGGCCTGTTCATGTGTGATAAACGACACTAATATCGCCCCAGTGTGTGGGGACCCAGCTGTCACTGACACAGGGCGGGAGGGAGTGAGATATTGCCTTAACTCTAGCTCAGCAGAGGTGACAGAGGAGAGGGGCTGGGGACAGCCCCCAATTCTGCCAGGACCACCAGAAGGCTGTCTAAAGACTCCAGACTCCCTGGCCACCCCATGGTGACTCCTGGCTCCCATTTCTGCTGGAGAAAGCACCCTTGAAGGCTGTCCCATCCTGAGAGTTCCCCAAACTGGCTCTGGCCTGGAGGAGCTCAGGTGCCAGGAGAGAGCTGGGGTCCGTCTGCACTGGCTGGCATCTCCAGGGACCCACCCCACCCACAAGCCATGAACAGGGTCCCCACATGGAGCCTAGAGAATGAGCCATCCTTCCTCGGTCAACTATAAAGTAGGTCTAGCCTGTGGTACAGATGGGTAAACTGAGGCCCAGCAGGAAAAGCAATTATTTCTCTCCTTTGGGAGAAGCGGCTAGCCCAAGAAGCATCAGAAACTAGATATAATTTTGATTTTTGTTTTTCGAGACAGCGTTTCTCTGTGAAGCCCTGTAGCCCAGGCTGGCCTCGAGATCTGCCTGTCCCTGCCTCCTGAGTGCTGGGATTAAAGGTGTGCTGGAAGATTCTCTTATCCCCAGGAGTTAGGTCCACTGTGGGAGCAGGGTTGGGGTAGAATTTTAGCCCCCCCCCCAATGCAAAGACAGAGAAAGGACAGTGGGGACCAGCTTTACAGGGAAGGGACCCTGACTGTGCCTTGGCTTCATCAGACCTGGTCCAGCACACAGTCCTCTCCGCCCAGCTCAATGATCCTGGTCCTATCCCATCGACCCGTGGGGCCTAAGAGAGGCCTCAGTTTCTCCATCTCCACCCAGCCTCCCTCCCGTGGGCCACACTGCCCATAAGGCCAACTGAACCTTCCCTCCGGGTTCCTAGACCTCCATTTTCCATCGATGGGGTTAGGAGAGTCTGGGTGGACACTCCCTAGGGGACCCAGATGGAGTCCCTTCCTCTCTCAGGCCTGGTCTGTGAGCCAGTAAGTGTAGAGGGTGAAGGTGGGGAGCTCAGGAGGGATTCTGACCCTACCCAGCCAGAGGGGTCCCAGGCCTGTATGACTCACCAAGTCCCCGGTCCCCAGCCTTGAGTCCCCACCCCACCCCCTCCCTCCCTGGCCTCAATAAAAGCAGAAACACTTGCCTAAGTCCTCTGTGGCATGGCTGGGTCGGGGAGCCCCAGAAGCTCTGTCCATCCACGTTTGGGGGTGCAGCTCCCCTCCCACACCTGCAGGGGCTTCAGGAGTGAACCCCAAGTCCCACCCCTCCCGGATCACGTCCCTCCCACCTTGCTTCTGACCTTCGACTCCGCCCCCTCCCAGGAAGTCCAGTCCCACAGGCACCTGCCCCAGGCTCCGCCCCATCAGGCCACGCCCCCACCCTCAGTGGCTGCTCACCAGCACCTGAGACTAGCATCCCTGGGTGGAAGCCCTCAGGTCTGCGGGTGTCCCCACGGCCACGCGGGGGAATTGTGTCTGGTTAATTTCCGCCCCGTGTCATCTCTCGTGATTCATGGTTCCCCGGTGTCTCCGGGCTGTGTCCAGGTGTCCCCCTGTAGCCTGGCTTAGGGGCCGGAGTGTCCCAGCTGCATCCCAGGGCAAGGGAAGGTCCCGCCAGGTGCCAAGGTGGAGGCAGAGCCTAGTGATGTCTGCACACAGCTGGTGCTCACTTAGTGCACACCAAGAGAGCTCTGACCTTGACATGAGAGACGTTTGCTATTTATTCGTTTTAACATGCAAAGGTCTTTTTTTTTTTTTTAAGTGGGCTCCTCTTGCTCCATAGCCAAGGCTGACCCCAAACTGCCCATCCTCTGCCTCGGCTGCCCCAGGGTGATTTGTGTTTGACATGCTTGTTTCCTTTTTGATCATGTAGCTTTATCTGCGTAGATATATACAACATTTATTCAGTCAGTAAACGGACATTGACTGAGTGCCCACTGTGTACCAAGTGCATTCTGGGTGGCAGAGACAGACAGGGATTAAGACAGTCCTGGATCCTCACCCGCGGGGCAGAGGGTCCAAAGATGAAAAGAAAAATCTAGACAAAGGAGAATTACTTGCATAAAAGCAAAAAAACCATGCTGGGTGTGGCACACACCTGCCATCCCAGCACTTGGGAGATGGAGGCAGGAGGATCCGGAGTTCAAGGTCATCCTGGGCTGCACAGCAAGGGCAGCCTGGGCTACGTGTGACCTTGTCTAAAAAAAAAAAAAAAAAAGGAAAGAAAGAAAGAAAAGAAAAAGAAAGAAAGGCAGGCATGGCTTTCGCTTGGGGGGCTGGGAGGAGGTGGATGTTGCTTTCTATTGAGAACTGAGGGACCAGAGGCATCATCAGGGTCCCTGGGGACCTCGAACCTGGTTGTCCCCCACGCCACCACCCCCTGCCCACGGTGGCTACCGAGGCGGCAGTAAAGGGCTGCGGGAGAGAGATTGCTTCTCTCCGGAAGCTTCGGGTGGAAAAGACGCAGACACAGGATGAGCATACCGATGCCACCTCGGCTCCGGGGACTGCAGGACTCGGCCTGGGTGGGGTGCCCGGGGTGGGGTGGGGGCCCCAGGCCGCAGCTCAGGGGAGTCTGGCATTGGTCTGCTGAGTCCCGACCTCAGAGGCAGCAGCACCTGCCCCAGGCTGGACAGCGGGCCGAGGAGCCGGCCCTGAGGTTCATCTGCATCGCTTGGATCCTGTGTCCCTGTCCCAGGCCCCGGGTTGTAAACTTGCATGGCCTGGACTGGCTTTTTCCATGGATTCTGGGACTTGAACTTGGGTCCTCAGCATGCAGCAAGCAGGCTTACCCACCCAGCCGTCTCTGGGGCCCTCACTCTTTTCTCCTCTGTTCTATGGTGGCTCACACCGTAGCCCAGGCTGGCCTTGACCTCAGAGATCCACCTGCCTCTACCTCCTGAGTGCTGGCCACCAAACCCTGGCTTGTAGCTGGCGCCACCTCCCTACGTGTGACCTTGGCAGTGTCAGGGTTCCTGGGGCTGGCAGCACCCTGGTCTGGGTGTCCAGGTGGGGGTGTCACTCTGGGCTCCGGCTCATCCTCGGTGCAGCCGGGCCTCCCCAAGGCAGCGTCTGCCGGTCGGCCCGCCTTCCACTGGGCAGGGCCGGCGTGGACACAAGGCCCTTTGTACGGTCCACCGGCCTCATTAGGAAGCAGCTCCCGTTGCAGGGCCCAGAGCGGCTGAATTAATGGGCTCGGAGCGTTGCCTCTTGGCTAATTGTGCCCGAACGCGGTCGCTGCGGGTGACAGGCAGGCGAGGGGCCGCTGCTGGGGTCCCAGACCCTGTGGGGTCACCTCTCACGGGTGACCCCCATGCCTGTCGGCAACCCCAAACGGGGAACCTCAGCTGGGGAATCCTAGGCCTCCCTTCCCCCAAAGAGAGAGATGAACATCACCCACAGCCCTCACACACTTGAGTCACATGGGGAAACTGAGTCACAGAAATGTAGCTTGGCGATGGAGATGACTCAGAAGGGTTCATTTACTGTGTATGTGTGTGTGTGTGTGTGTGTGTGTGTGTGTGTGTGTGTGTGTGTGTGTCGGGGGGTGCACGTATAAAGGTCAGAGGGCGATCTCGGGGTCGGGCGAGCCTCCCATTGTGTGGAGACGCAGTCTTTTGTGTACACCAAGGCTGCTGCCTCCACCTCTCGTGCCGCCATGCTGTGGTGACAGGCATGCGCCTTCAAGCCAGGCTTTTGTCAGAGGATTGGGGTGATCCCTAAGAAGCCGGCCTCCTACCTGCAGACCCCCCAGTACCCTGAGATCAGACAGGAAGCAGTCTGCCCCAAGCAAGGGACTCCCCAGAACCCTCCCAACTGCCCAAATTCTAACCCACCCCGACAGACAGACACCAACACCTTACAGTTTGTCCATTTTATTATAAAAAAATACAGACTTCAAAGTGGATTGTGATGAGGGGGCGGGCCACCCGTCCCCCCGCCCCTACAAAAGCCCCCCAGCCACCCCTCGCCATGGCGGCCATCCACAATATATATTTATATAGAATATATATAAAACACAGAGTGAGGAAAGGTGGGTAGAAATCCGAAATCCGTAGAAACGTGTTGTGTGGCCAGCTTCACTCGGCCTTTGCTCTTTCTGTATTTTTGGTAGGCAGCTTCCCTTCCTTTTCAGTCCCGTCCATTTTTTTTTTTTTTTGGCTTTTTTTTTTCTTACAAACATTACTAGGTCACATGATCGAGGGGGGAGGGCTCCAACGGACAAAAAAATGAGTTTATTGCGAAGTGTTGTTTCTATCCTAAAAAGTCCACCCCACTCCTCCCCCCCAAAATAAAAGTCCCCTCGAATCGAAGGTCTGGAAAAAATTTTTTTAAAAAGAACTTCCATTCTGTCCTCAAGAATACATTAAAATAAATCACAGTACACATTTGCTGGCTTCTATTTACAGAAATAAAACGTCTTCCCGGCCCTGGAGACGGCTGTGCCTGGTGGAGGGGCCCGGGTGGCCGGGTGGACTGCAGGGCTGAAGGGCTTTCTCAGATGCGGAGGGAGGGGGGCTGGACAGCGGCTAGAGGAGGGGCCCGAGGCCCCCAGGGCCCTAGTGAGTGAGGGGCTGGCACCATGCACCCTGCCGAGTCCGTCTGGGCGGCTGGAGATCCTCTGCCCCACTCACGCCACCGGCCTGTCCCAACGTCACCAGCAACATCAGGGAATAAATTAAATGAACAGAAGACCCTCACGTCTTTCTGACCGAACTAAAGAACGCTGGGAGGCCTGGAGCTCTCTGTGGACCGTGGACAAAGTGGCTCAGCCTGGGGCGCCTCCTCAGGCATCAGGTCCCGGTGCCGCCTCCCGGGCGAGTGGACGGTCTCCTCCAGCGGGACAGCACCATGAAAGAGAAGCAGCAAGGACTTTGTCTCGAAGGTGGCCGCGGCGGTCCGAGGGCCAAGGTCGAGGGGCCCGTGTGGGGCCGGTGTCCTCTGTCCGGGCTCTAGGAGCCCAGCAGGGTCCACAGCACAGGGACCGTGGTGAGGAAGAGGTGGCAGCCACCGAGGCCGCTGCAGGAGCTGTTACTGGTGAAGATGGGCTCCGGGGCCTCGTACAGGGTCTCATCTGTGGGGACACAGGTGACGGCCGTCAGCCAGGCCCCGTTGGGCTGGGCACTCTCAAAGGTCCCAGGCTCGGGGGGGGGGTGCTGGGACGGGAACCCACGACCCCCAGTTCTCTGGATCACTCATGGGGCCAAGGGCAGGGTGAGGAGAACTGGGTCCTTCCCCCGCCCCTAAAGACACTCACTGGTTGGACGCACGTAAACCTTCAGTCGCAGGCAAGGCCGGTCCACAAGGTTGGGAGGTGTGGCAGCTGGAAGAGAGGGCAACCTTCTGGGGGCTCCATGAGTCCTTCTCCACATTGCTGACCCCACCCATAAAACTCCTAGCCACGTGTCAAACCCCAGAGACAATGCCCTAGGTTTCCCGGAGTTTCTTCCATGTTTCCTCTATCCAAGTCTGACTCCAAAGGCTGAGTTATGTCTCAGCCCAGTGACAAGGTGAGATTTTATTTTATTTATTCATTTATTGATTTGAGACAGGGCCTCTTTACGCAGCCCTGGCTGTCCTGGAACTCTCTTAGTCTAAGATAGCTTGAAACTCATAGAAAAGCCCCTGCCTCTGCCTCCCGAGTGCTGGGATGAAAGCCATGCAGAACCCCCAACCTAGGGTGACATTTTAAATAAAATAAAAATGAAACAAAGTAAGGGCTGAGGAGCTTCGGTGGGTATAGAGGTCACTGAGCAAGCACTGGGACCCGCGTTCGGATCCAGAGCACCTGCATGTGGAGGAGGCCGCGGGCCTGGGCACTTGCGTTAACATGTGCACACACAAATACGTAAACAACTACGACATCTGGGTGTGCACTCTGCCGTCCTGGCGGAGGAGGAGCTGAGACACAGACTTCAAGGTCTTGGACCTCTACGGAGTTTGAGGCTAGCCTGGGCTACGTGAGGGTGGCTCCTCGGCGGCAGCTGGGCTAGGAGCCGCAGACTGGGGAGACCTGGAGCTCAGTGTGTGGGGGGGACACCACCGCAGCGCCTGTCCCCCATGCTGGGACCGGTAAAAACTAACGCGGAGACGGAAGGAATCGTTACGCTCGTTACCTTTCCAGGATTCCCATTTCGAAAAGAAAAACGTCATCTTGTCCCTCATATCCCGGGACTTCACTGTGAGCACCTTCTGCCCATTCCCACCCGCTTCTCCCTTGATTTAAAGGAGGAGGAAGGAGAAATGGGGTCTGCTGTCGCTTAATCTGACACAGCGGGAAGGCTGGGTGGTGGCACCCCATCCGCTGCATCCCGGGAACTCGGAGGCACTGCTCCCTGCAGGGCCTTCCGGGAGACAACTCAGAAATGGAGACCCCTCCATCTCCCCACCCTCCTCCTCCTCCTCCTCCTCCTCCTCCTCCTCCTCCTCCTCCTCCTCCTCCTCCTCCTCCTCCCAGGGCTGTGGAACACGGGGCTGGACAAAAGTTGGGAAAGTTCTGTCTGCCTCAGTTTCCCCATTTGCCGACGGGGCTAGCCTTGGCTACTCACAGATGTAGTAGTACTCGTGGCCGGGCCGGAACTCGAAGCCCAGGGAGAAGGGGGTGAAGAGCTGGAACTTCTCTGAGAACTTGAGGGGCCCCCCGGGCGCCGCGGGCCGGTTGCACTCCCAGCGCTTGAAGCCTCGCTGCCGGTGGTCGCAGGACGCGTGGCCCTCGCCGTTCACCATGTACAGGATGTATCGCTCCATGCGGTCGGCCGGGGGCAGCGGCGCCCCGTAGTGCGGGCAGTAGATGTCCAGGTAGTCGTTGATGCTCACCTCCACCGTGTAGCCGCCACCGTCGCCCACGGCACCCACCTGAAACCTGCAGGGGAGGGCCGGTCAGCGGTCAGCACCAGGGTGGACCCACGCGGCCCCCTGTCCGCACCACTCCTGCCGGACACGAACTTCAGCCTCAGTTTCCCCGCAAGCAGACAGAGCTCGGAGGGAAGGGCAGCCTGACCTCCCTCCTCGACCTCCCGCAGGGTCGCACCATCTTTCCGGGCGCTTGGGGGTGAAGCCAACGCTGTGCTACCCCAGGGTGTTTCTTGCTCTCTCTGTGCAACCTCTTGAGACAATCTCCTGTAACCTGGGTGGTTGAACTCCACACGCAGCCGAGGACGACCTCGAACTCCCCATCCTCCTGCTCCCACCCCCTGACTTTGGGGCTGGCGGACAGCACCGCACAATCCCTCTCTGCAGGCAGGTTCCCCGGCTCCTGGCCAATCGCATTCCCCCCGCCCAGCCCTGCCTGCAGCCTCAGCCCTGGTGTCGCCCCCGCTGTCCCCCAGCTGTCCTCTAGGGGGGACCGGCCTGACCCAGTGGCGTCGTAGAGGACGGAGGTCGGCCTGTGGGGTTGGCCCACGGCTCCCCTTCCATCTCCGCCTCGGGCTACGGCAGCAGGAACCCTCAGATCTCCCCTCAGATCTCCCCGAGTGTCCCCCGGGTCCCTGTCATGTAAACGCGGGCCGAGGGGGGCAGAGGGGGGCCCTGTGAGAACCTGTATTAGCATATAAAAGCCTCGTAGCTTGGAGTGGGAGGGAGGGACTGCCTGAGGCTCCTTTACCTCCCAGTACAGCCGGGGAAACTGAGGCCCAGCTCCCTGCAAAGGGGAACGGAATTGGAATGGGTGCATCGTGCAGGGGAGGGGGGTCACTGCAGGGCACAGTGGCGGCTGAGGGTCCGAGGGTTCAAGGTCATCCTCAGCTACACGGAGAGTCCGAGGATAGCCTGGGCTACACAAGCCCGTCAGGAACAGCAGCAGGGAGGGCTGATCTTGCTGCTCCCCGGCTCGCCCCTGCACCGAGCCGCCTGCGTGGCTCAGCCATGGGTCTGGCAGTGTCCTGGAGCCTCAGTTTCCCTTACATTCAGGTGTAATCCTCGGCACAGGGGAGGTGTGCCCACCGTACACCCCATGGTGGGTGACAGCTTCCAAGAGAACATGCCTGGCGGCTCTCCCCGTCACTCTGCGCCTCAAGTGTTGGAGCCCCCACCCCGTGCCCCACCCCCACCCGCTGTGGGCGCCGGGATCGAACTCGGATCCTGATTCTGGCAAGGCAAGCACTTTACCCACAGAGCCATGTCCCCAGACTCCTCCATTTGTCTGTCTGCACATGCACAGGACAGAAAAGGACGAAAACGCACACGCACGCACACACACACACGCGCGCACACACACACACACACACACACACACACACACACCGTTCCTCACTGAACCTGAACCCCTCAGACAGTACTGGGGTTACACTGCACAGAGACACGCCCGGCCTTTCTTGTGGCTTCTGGAGATCTGAATTCAGGTCTTTGCATGTGCACAGCAAACCATCTCAGCCACGCGGCTGTCCCCCCGGCCCACGCCCACTGCTCACAGACAGACAGACAGAATTACGGATGGTGGTTCTCAGTAAACCACGGCAAAGATCTGCCAGCTTCATGGTCTCCCCAGATCCACAGCCAGCTGTTCTGAATATAAACCAGACCCCAGACGCGGAGGTCCAACGCCATCCATCTTTCCCTGGCACCTCACCAGGACCCTCGGTCTCTCCACTCCACAGTGCGGTCTCCACCACAGGGCCTTTGCACATGCTCAGCCAGCCTTCCACCCCTGGTATGCACCATTAACCACAGCTGTTTTCTGTGCCCTGCTCTGTAACTGTGGCCCACCCAGACCCTGTATACAGTGGTGCTCAATCCACGCTGTTGTTTGAACAAGCGAATTTCATAAAAGCCAAGGGTCGGAGGCCTTTGGGATCAGCAGGGAACAGTTCCAGGGCGGACAGAGTGAGGACCCGGGACACCGCTACCCCAGCAGATCTGGTGAAGTATTCCACTTTCCTTTTTCTTTCTCTCTGGCTCTAAAATCGCACCAGCCTTGCCATGTTGGTATTCCTGGTTCCAAGGAGGTGGGTAGCCGGGAGCCAGCACCTACCCTTGCACCGGCTGGTGGGGGGCCCACCCCTAAAAAGCAAGCAGGTGGAGACAAACTCTCACTGAGGGGTTAATGACCGCCCCGAGACCTCTCACACTGAGGCCTCGGTCCCTGGTGTCCAGGCCTTGAAGTAGTCTGCCAGCTTCTGGGGACCCGGGTGGGAGGCACATGGGGACCTGAAGTCCAGCAGGAACCACGACCATTCGGTGTCCACCTTAGACACAAGGATACACGGAGAGGTCTTACAGACCATGTCTCTTGCCCACGCGGGACATGACGCGGGACATGACGCAGGGACCCATGAGGTCCTCTGCAGACTCTTAAGGACAGGTGCTGGGTGCCAGAGGCCTGCTAGAGAGACTGGGGGTCAAGACAAGAAACGGGGGGACCCGGGCCTCACGTAGCCCAGGCTAGCCTCTAACTCACTGTAGCTGAGGATGACCCTGAACTGATCCTCCCACTTCTCCAGTCTTGGGATGGCGGGCCTTTGCCACTGCGCCTGGTCTGTATGGTTCCGGGACGGAACCCAGGGCTTTCTGTACACTGTGAGCACTCTTCCCCTGAGCCCAGCCCCAGACCTTTTATTTATTTATTTGTTTATTTTGAGTTAGGGCTTCATGTAGGTCAAGCTGGTCTGGAACTTACAGCAATCCCCCTGCCTCAGCTTCATGCCCAGTTAGCAGATGGCTCTTCTGGCTCATCGACTACCAACGGCACTTGTCTCTGGCAGCGGCCTCAGTTTCCCTCTTGACTGAGCACCACGATCGTCTCTCATTCTTTAGGTCCACACAGGCTGTCAACAATTCTGCCGCTCAAGATTCAATTCAACCACCAAGTCCTCAGAACCCCAAATCCTCTGGCCCTTGCCTACTCGGAGCACCCCTAATCTTGGAGGACAATCTCTTTCTCTCTCTCTCTCTCTTTTTTATTTTTTGAGACAGGGTTTCTCTGCAGCCCTGGCTGTCCTGGAACTCACTGTGTAGACCAGGCTGTCCTGGAACTCAGAGATCCATCTACCTGCCTCTGCCTCTGCTGGGGTTAAAGATGTGTGCCACCACCACACAATCTCTTGCAAAACACAAAGACAAACACATGGCCAGGTCCCCTTCAGGCTGAGCGAGGCCGGCAGAGCCAGAGACAGGACCCGGCCACACTCTGCTACAGAGAAGATGCCGGCCTCAGCAACCGGGCCCGGGCCACCACCATCTTGCTATCCAGGTGTTCTGGTGGGTGGCAGCATTACTGCCCACATGGAGGTCACCTGGTATGGGACACCGGGTTGCCGCACTCCCAGAGCCCGGCCAGGCTCAGCCATGTCTCAGAGTGAGTGACATCTGGAGGCAACGGTGATCTCATGTGACGCTTGCTTTGGCTCCTCACGACCTGTCTGCAGGGAAGAGCGGCACCTGGTAAGGCCACGTCTGTGGATGGTCCTGAGGCTGCCGGGCCCATGCTGCGGGGCCACGGGAGGGCAGAGCCGGCCCCACACCAGCCCTCGGCTCACACCACACAGCCATGAACACACATACGTGAGGCTCACACTCCGACACAGACTCGCACATGCGTGCCACATGCAGATCTGTGTGTGCACCCCCACTCTAGCCTATGCACGCACATGCTCCTCTGCACAACCATGCACACACATGCACACACGAAATCACCCCAGCTTGGACTGCCATGTCACATACACCCTGCGGCAGCCGGCTCTACGTAGACGCACATCCCGGGCTCCCCCGGAGTTGTGGATGAGAACACACAGCCACATGCAAAGCCACGGGCCACTGCAGACTCCATGAACACAGGGGCGTGAGCTGCGGGACAAAACCCACACGAGCCGGAGCTAGGCCACAGAATGGATGAGTGGTCCGTGTCCGGGGTGGGATGTCCCGGTCATCCCCGGCAAGCGGGAGACAGCTCGGAACAGGTCTAGAGAACCCAGAGGTGAGGGCGGGGTGTCCAGCTGGGTAGGCCGGTCAGACAGACCTGGATAGGGGCTTTGGGGGGTGCCTGGGCAGGCGGGTGCGGGGCCCCATCCACAAGGCCCGTTGTGGTGTCCAAGCTTTCCCGTGGAACCACTGCCGTCAGGAAAGCATCACACAGTCCACAGCCTTGGGGCAGGTGTGGCTGGCCAGGAGGCAGGGCGCGTGGCTGGCGTGTGTGTCTGTGTGTGTGCCCTCTCAGTCATACAGGCGTGTGTCCTACGTGGACATGGGTACGCTAGGACAGGTCCACCCCTCCCCCACGTCTGTTCACAGTGTCTTTTGTGTGTGACCCACTCTCGTGCTCGGGGTCCCAGCACCCCCGTCACTGCCTGTTTTATATCACGCCCCCAATCTGCGTCGCCTGCCAGGCTGGGCTGTCGATCCTGCCCAGCTCCCCAGACTGCACCCCGATACTGCGTCCCCTCGGATGCCAGACCGAAATCGTCCCCATACGAACCACCCGTCAATACCCAGCCAAGACCCCCGTGTGCTGTGTCAATGACAAGGCATGGCCGTCATCTGTCCTCAGGCCCACTGTGGGATGCCCGGCACGGTCACTCACAGGAGGAACCCAAGGAAGAGACAGGGACCTGAGGAGACACACACACACACACACACACACACACACACACACACACACTCTCTCTCTCTCTCTCTCTCTCTCTCTCTCTCTCTCTCTCTCTCTCTCTCTCTCTCTCTCTAGGGCTAGCTCTCTGCCTGGCTGGCCATTCTCTCAGAAAGCCTGTCCCAACACGCAGCAACAGGAGGTGGCCAGGCTATGCCGGACCCTGGTGCTGATGGGGGACACCTCTTTCCTTCCTGAGCCAGGGTTCCGGCACGCAGCCCTGTGTCCCCGTGGCAAGTGGGGACTTCGGGGGCAGCCATGACCCCCTTCTCTTCATCCTCACATTCCCTCCATCCCTTGTTTTTTTCCAGACAAAGGACAGGCCACGCTGGGGACAGAGAGACTCTGCAAGCTAAAACCAGAAAACTTAGGCCAAGGAAGCGCAGAGCTCACCCGGCTCCCTGCGCGGCCACTGAGTCTTAATCAAACCCACATGTGACCAGCATAGCGGGCGGGCAGGCGCGGGGGTGGGGGGTGGGGGAACCCACTAAGTGGTGGTCTTGCCAGGTTGCTGCAAGGCCCTGGGGTCCCTACCCTCAGCCCTAGGGGACCGGACCCCACAGCCCTGCCTTGATGGCAGGGACAGAGAGCTCCCATCCCCACGGAGAGACACTGGTGGCCCTTGTCCCACAGCTTGCCTGAAAGACCAGCTTTTATGCAACTTTCCGTCCATGGATCAGGAGGGCATCCTGGCTGATGCAGCGGACTTAGTTCCTCACCGGTCAGCGCTATACTGCGCCCAAGCCTCAAACACCCCAAGCCTGTCTCCCAGGAAACCCTCCAGCATGCACCCACCTCTGAGATCCTGTAACGACCCAGAAGGTTCTGTGTGTTCGGAATGTGGTCAGTGGCCATCAAACTTTTCTTGCCCAGCCCGTAACAGAGGCTTCTGCCGGGTCCCTGACTCTACCCAGTGCCTGGCAGGATCTGACCCACTGGGCGCCGCTGGACAGGCAGGACCGGGTGCCTCTGCTGGGTGTGGCAGGCTGGGCATTCGGCCACCAGGGTCTCCAGTCCCAGCTCCAATTCTCTGGCCATGACCTTGAGGCACCCCCTCCTGCACCCCCCCTGCACCTCAGTTTCCCTAGCAGCTAAAAGGAAGGTGGAAAACGATATGCCTAGGTTGCACCCCTCAAACTGACCTCCACCTCCTTGGTGCCTGGGGTCCCCTCTGTCCCTCTAAAGTGTCTGGGGGATTGGAGCACCCCCCCTGGAGTGAACGGAGGGATAGAGAGGGGACGTTGCAACTTCCCCAAGTTCATCTGGGGACCCACAGACAGGACGCTAGGAACCTTCCCAAAAGAGCCACGTCCGGGGACTCTCCCGGTGTAAGGGAGGTCCCCAGGGATCTCCACCAAATCCTCATCCCTCCAGGGTGCTCCCTCCTCCAGGAGGCCAGGGGTTCAAGGGTGTCTCCCCCACCCCCGCGCAAGTCCAGCGAAGGAACTCCAGCGTCTGAGGGTGCGGAGGGTTTCCCCCAAAGTCCAGGAGCCCTGGAGGGAATACTAGGCACCCCTGAAGTTCAGGGGGAGGTCCGTGCGCTGCAATCCCCAGGGCTGGGGCCTCTTGGGGTTCCCGGGGGTCCCCCCTCCGCGCTCACCTGGGGTTGCTGCGGTTCCAGTAGACTGCGTAGCGGTCAGCGTTGGCGCGAGCCGGGTCCTCGCTGCGCGCACGCAGCGGCAGCAGCAGCAGCAGCAGCGGCAGCAGCGGGCGCTGCGCGGGCGCCATGGCCCCGGTGCCGCCGCCGCGCTCGCTCGCTCGCTCGCTCTCCGGCCGCCGCCTGGCCCCGCCGTCTCCGCCTCCGCCTCCGCCGCCGAGCGGGCGGAGCACCGCGCGCTTGGAGATCCCGCCGCCCCGCCTCTGCGCGCGGCCCCCGCCGGAGACCGCGGGCGCCGAGAAACCAGGCGGCGGGAGGCGGCCGTGGCGCGGGACGGAGGCCCGGGGCCGTGCACTGCGCAAGGCGCTCTCCCGGGCTCCCCGGGCGCGGGGGCTCCCCTCGCCTTTGTCCCCGCCGGAGCGTCTTGGAGGGTCGCGGGCGCCCCCTCCCGCCGCGCCCCGGACCCTCCAAGCCTCAGCCGGGCCCCGCCCCGGCCAGACTCGCGCAGACTCTGCCGCGGATCCCCAGGGTCCCGCCCCAGCCACCCGCATCGGGAAGGGGAACCCCAGGGCGCTGCGCCGGGCCCTCTGTGGCCCCGCCCTGTGCGGATTGGACCTGAAGGCTGGTGTGCGCCGCGCCTGGCACCTCAGCACTCGGGAGGCTGAGGCAGGGGGATTGCCGCGAGTTCCAGGCCAGACTAGGCTGCAGAGTGGGGCCTTGTCTCAAAAGAAAAAAAACAAAGAAGTCGTAGGACAGCTGTGGTGGTGCACGCCCGTCCTCCCAGCACTCAGGAGGCTGAGGCAGGGGCATCCGACATTCAAGGTCATCCTTAGCTACGTCAGGTGTTTGGGGCCAGCCTGGGCTACATGAAGCCCTGTGTCAGAAAAACAGCTGAAGTTCCTAGTGACCCTTGCCTAGTTCCCTGAGGCCCCTGGGAGTCACCTCCGGGAGTCGGCGCTCTGGGAGCTGCCCCCCAGCCCGGGGGAGGGGGCTTCTGGGGGAGGGCGGAGGCCCGGACGCCGACTGTGCACCCCGTGGGTTGGCTGGTGCGCTTTTCATGTGCCGGGTCCAGAGCGGGGTGTGTGGGACCCCTGGGATCTAAGAGGCCCCTCTGTGCGCAGACTGGGGCAATCCAAAGAACTCAGGTATGTGGCCTTCTGTGACCAGTTCCCAAGCTCCGTGCACACGCGCACCACACACACGTGCACACACACACGCACGTGCACACACACACACACACGTGCACACACACACCACACACATATGCACACATGCACCACACACTTGCGCACCACACACATACGCACACATGCACACACACACTTGCACACCACACACACGTGCACATGCACACACGCACACACTTGCACACCACACACATATGCACGTGCACACACACGCACCACACACGTGCACACACGTGCGCACACACACACGCACGCACCACACACACGCACGCACCACACACACACGTGCGCACATGCGCGCACACACACACACACACACACACACACACATGCACGCACGCACGGGGAGGGGGGCAGGTATTAGGTCTCCCCCAGATCTGACCGCTGGAATCCTTCCTGTCGGCCTGTCCCACCCTCTTCAGCACAGGTTACGCTCAGGGACTTGAACTTGTCTGTGGGGTGTTCTCAGATCCCCAGGGCAGGCCCTGGTGGCACCATGGGACATAAAGGTGAGTGTCTCGGGGCTGCCCTGCTGGGACATGAGTCCGCCTTGGAATGGGGAGGGCAGTCAAGATGGGGGCCATCAGCCAGCCTGGACGTTAGGTTCTCGCCAGGGCCAGTCACAAGGACACCTAGCAAGGAGGCCACATCCCCAGGCCTCATTTGCATGCTGGGGCCACCGAGTTGAGAGCTGCCTGCCGCCAGTGGATTTGAGCAGAAAGCTCTGTTCTTGTCTGTTGTCTCAAGGTCAGATCCGGAGCGGGGACAGGAACAAAGGCGGTTGTCCCCCACTCTACCTCCCAAGCCCGCCAGTCGCTCCTGGTTCCTGAGGACACACACTACGAGGGAGAGCAGGGAAAGCCGTTCCAGAGAACCAGAGACTCCTGCCTGGCCCTGTCTCCTCTCGGAGCAGCATGGCCCAGTCCATAGGGTCAGTCGGTGGTCACCGGAAAACACACCTTGCTTTGGAGACAGTGGGAGGTCGGGGCCTGCTATGGGGGTGAACGTCAGTGAAGGTCAGGGGTCACCAGCGTGAAGAGTGGGTTCGGACACATCTTGGGTGGAGATCTGTCCCAGGCTACCTGGGTCCTTCATCCATCTCCTGGCGCTGTGTGCTCAGGCCACGGTCCACTCTACGATCTGATCCACACCATGAAAGGCTTTAGTGGCTCTGGCCCAACCTAGTCTGCACCCAGCAACCCTGGCTGGTGCCCCATGGCCCACCGCCAGCCCACTCTGGTACCCAGGGCAAGGCCTCAGGCTCCTGATCTCACAGTCTGGCGGCCCCACAGCCATCAAAGGCCACATCGCTAGGCAGGGGGCTAAAAATATGCAGAGAGTAATTTCTCATTACAGAATAAATTGTACCAAATTGCCCGCCTGAGCGAGGCAGCATTGGGCAGTTGAGGGGGTGCGGGATGTGGATCCCATGAGTGACCCCTTCTACCTAGTCACCTGCAGCGTAAGGACAGGGTGGGTGGCTTGCCCAGCTGCAGCAACAGGCATCCACTGCGTCCCAAAGAAGAATCTTTGGAAGCACAACCCCGGAAGGACCCCCTCCTCTCTCTCTCTGCTCCACCATCCTCCTTCCGCCTCCCTCTCTTCTCAAATGTAACCACCCTCCCTCCTTCCTGCTCAACATCTTCCTCTCCCTCCACACCCAAGGCCCTGGCCCCAGCCCCAAACCCAGCTTCCTACAACAAGACCATCCAAGTCCCAGCAGACAGCTGTGTCTGGTTCCCGGGCAACTCCGGTGCCTGCCCAGGCCCCCTGGGGAGAGACCAATGCTGGCTTGAACCCCACAGAGGTTCAGGGACCCTGGCCTGCTGTCCCTGGGGGGCTTGATGCAAATGGGTCATGATTCTGACTTCCCAGGGAGAGGACAGCGACATTCACTGCCCCCACGCCCCCAGTGGAACACCTGAGGGCTGGCTAGGGTGGAGCCCCACTAGAGGCCTGGCTTGCCCACATCCAGGGTTTTTATTTTTTGTGTCTTGTGGCGTAGCCGTCACAGGCCAGCTTACAGGAGTGAGCTCTGTCCTTTGACCATGCGGGTTCCGGGAACCAACTCGGGTCGGCAGCAACCGGCCCCAGCTGCCTCTGCCAGGCCGGGGCTCAGACTCAGGACGGGCACAAGCGGCAACAGGGTCTTGAGTTCAAGCCCGGCCGCCTGTGTTTGGTGCTGGGAGCTGCCCGAGGCATGCACACGCACTCTCCGTGCACACGCAGGCTGGCCCGGCCCCCAGGCCGTCCATCTTGCCTGACAGGCCCCTCTCCTGGCTTTCAGCTGTGCAGAGCACCGGCTAATAGTGCATTAACCTTGACGGAAGTGCCAATTATCCGCGCTAATGCTGGGGTGCGGTGACTGCCGACAGGCAGATGGTGGTGGGGCCACCCTCCCTGCGCTCACGGAGGCTGGGGTGGGGGCCTGGGTCTCTCCTGACCTCATTAGACTAATCACCCTGCCTTTTGAAGCTCCAGCAATGGCTGAGCTGTGGGACCCGGGGCACAGATCACAGTTTGGGGGCCGGGGACCAGGCCCATCCAGCAGGCCCAACACAAGATGGAGAGTGACCAAGAAGGAAGGCACAGGGCCCCCAGAGCCACGACCCGGGAACACGGCCTCCCCTGGGTGCAGGCTGGGGGTGCAGGCCAGAGGCTTCCTGCGGGCAGCAGGCCTGGCTGAGCGGGGGTCCCAGCCACTGCAGGGACAGGCAGAGACAAGAATGGGCTTGGCCAGGCGCTCCATCCAGACCACAGGGTGGAAACAGAGGCCGCCCAGCCTGGCACCAACACTCCGGGCAGCCTCAGGGGCCCAGCTCGGCCCAGCTGGAGGGTCAGTGGGGCCCGGAAGTGGATGAGGACTGGGTGTCCACAGAACAGGAGCCGGACAACAAATCCAGGCCACCCACGAGGACACAGAGGTCGGAGGGTTCTTTAGAGGGCCTATTTGCAGAATAACTGGTGGGGTCCTGGGAGGCTAGGCGGCGTGTGACTGCCACCTGGTGGCAACTTGTGACGAGAAAGAGTGGACAGAACAGTCGCTTGGAAGACTGAGGCTGACTTCAGGCTGCAAGTGACTTAGGCTTTCCTGTGCCCCTCTCCCCCAGGCTAAGACCATAGAGGGAGGGTGAATGGCTAATGCTGAACTGCAGCCCAGAAGCTCCTGGGAAACTCTGCCACCGCTGCGGCCTTGGAACACGTGACATCAATGGGAAGGGCCTGGTCCTAGGCGGCCAGGAACGACGGCCCTCACTCATGTCACCAGCACACCTGGGTGTGGAGTCCAGGGGGGTTTCAGGTCAGCCACAAGGCCACTGCTTCTTTATTGTTCCCAAAGCAGCAGGAAGGTCCGTCTGCTCCATCACGCCTGCAGGGCTGCCTTGTCCCGCACGGGAGGCAGGATGACAGAGCAGCACAGGTCAGTCCAGCTTTGGGGGCCTCAAGTCTGTGGGCTGCTCTCGGCGAGGTGAGGTCAGACTGTCCTGGCCCACGCGGCGTCCAGGGACTGTGCAGGCCGCCTCCAGGAAGGCCGACATCCGAGCCCACAGAACACGTCCTCTACTGTCCTTACAGCCTGACGTCCCCCTCCATATCTGCAGTGGGGGACGGACGGGACATGGGATGGAGTGATGATGGCTGGAGGGGCCTCCTTCCAACCCAGCCCAGCCCACAGGAAGTGAAGCCAGGTCATGTCCACCTCCTTCAGGGGCCCTGGAAAGCCAGGCCCATGGGGGTCCTGGCTCTATGGCAGCTCCATCATAAAGCACAGTCAGCCCTGATGCCACCTGCTCATCCCAGTGCCGGTCCACCCTGTCCACAGTGCCGCCCGCCTCCCGTGCGGCCCTCCCCTGGAACACTCCTGGGTCTGCTCCCATTAAAGCCACCATGAACCTTCCTGACGCCTGCCCCCTCGGCACACTCCCCGAGCGCACTGGGGTATTCTAGGCGAAGCTTCTACCTCTGAGCTAGACCCCGAACCCTGTTAGTGAAGTCTTCCTACCATCTCAGATTCCTGGTTTCAAAGACAGTCTCTTCCTCGCTGTCCAGGGAGGCCATCTCTTCATGCTCCTCTGTGTTGGTCAGAAGCCCATACCTCCTTCGCTGTGTCCTCTTGAGTCTGCAGGGGGCACAAACACCCTGAGGCCACCAGCATGCTCCTGCCCACCCCCACCCCCAAGGCCTAAGGCATCTGCATGGTGTGAATCCTTTCGTTGTAAGAGCTGCAAGAGCGACCCTGGGCACGGGAAAGCCACGGAGGCTCGGGTCGCCGACCCTGGGCACGGGAAAGCCACGGAGGCTCGGGTCGGCGACCCTGGGCACGGGAAAGCCACGGAGGCACAGGCTCGGGTCGGCTCGCCCGCCAGTTTCCTCTTTAGAGCACAGGCTGCTGTCTGTCAGAGCAGCTAGGAAAAAATGGGGGATCGGAGGCTTTGGGTTCTTCCTTTGAGTGTCCTGTCACCCAGGCTGACCATTTCATTCTCCAGGTCAGGTGACCCTAACTCCCGTCGTCTCCACTGGAGTGTTGAGATGAGGACCCAGGGCTTTGTGCGTGTGAGGGAAAAGCTTTACCCACTGACCCTCAGGGAAGGCATTTTGCATTTCTTGCAGTCTGGCCGGCGCAGTTTTTTGTATGTCTGTCACACAGCACTGGGGAGACTGAGGCAGGAGGATGGCCATACTGAAGCCGCTGCCCACTTAGGCCAGTCTAGAAACCACAGGAGTCAGGAACAAGAACTAGGCCGGATGCCTGAGTCACGTGCTCTCCCGCCCACCCTGCAATGACTTACTAGATGCTGATTGGATGCGCTAACGCACCTAAAAGCCCGGATGAGGAAGTAGAGCGAGATGAGGCCGCTGAGCCCGGTGATTACGTAGAACAAGCGCAGCAGCATGGGGCCCGTGCCCGGGGGCCCCCCGTGTGTATAGTTGCGAGGTACGGCCGGCCAGCTGGAGTTTTCGGTGGACCCCGGGACGGCGCACCGGAGCAGCAGCAGCAGCAGCAGCGGCGGCGGCAGCAGCGTGCACGGCGCCATGCCGGAGCCGCGGAGCCAAGGCGGAAGTGCGCCGGGCCCCGCCCTCCCGCCCGCTCGCCCCGCCCTCCCGCGCCGCGCATGGCCGGGTTGCTCATCCCTGCCCGGCTGTGCAGACGGGTGGGCGTCGTCAGAACTCTGCCCGCGCCGGCTTATCCCTTCTCCCCGCGCCCCAGACCCAAGCAACACAGTCGGGGTTCTGGGCCACAGCCTTTATTCGGGCCACCCGCCGTCCTGCCCGCAACCCCGCCGGCCCGCCGCCGCCTCTGGTCCGGCAGGAAGCCTGCGTCCGCCCGGAGCGGGGGTCAGCTCGGGAACCGCCTGGAAGGAAGAGGGGGGGATGGGTCAGGAAAGCCGGCCCGGGACCGACCCCGGCACCCCCCCCCCCCCCGGCCCGTCCCGCGCACTCACCAGGCCCGCGCGCGCAGTCCGGGGTCTTGCTCCCGCCGTCCGCCACAGCCGTCCTCCCAGGGTGCGGGCTGGCTCCCCTTCATCCTGCCAAACAGAGGCGCGTGACCCTGGCGTCCCCGCGGGTCTGCAGCGCCCTCCCGCCTCCCGCCTCGGCTCCCACTCTCGCGGCGCCCTCCTGCGGCCCGGCTCGGCGGCCCACCGAAGCCCGTCGAGCGGGAACAAAAACGTGCCACGGCGGCAGGCGCCCGCCCGGCCGGCCGCAGGACTCTTCCGGGGCGCCAGGGCCGCCCAGGCCTACGTTTCCGTCCAGCGAGCTCTACCCGGAGGGTGCGACACGAGCGAAGGTGTTACCTCGAGGCCAGGCCAGCTGCAGGGCTAGCGGGGAGCAGCAGGCAAGTCTCGGAGGGTCTGCGGCTCGCTCGCGTCTGTCCCCGGGGCCGCGGCTTCGGAGGCTAGCAGAGAAGGCCTGCAACTGGCCCGCCGCCGCTAGGCAGCCTCCCGGTCCTGCCCGCGCGCACCCGGCCTAGGCTGGCCGGGGCTGCCCCGCTCCCCTCCGCACTGCCCGCTCCCCTTGTCCCGGCTGCTGCTCGGGCCTCCCGTGCCCTGCCTCCTTCCTAGCTGCCCTGCTGGCCACGGAGCCGCAGCTCGGTGTGTCGGAACGAAAGGGAAAGGTCAGAGTGAGGTTCGTTTCACACGGTCTTTTAATCGGCTTCGTGAAGCCAAAGAAACTGCGTACAAGAATTCCTCAGCCACTGTGAATACAACATCGATGGAGTATGCATGTCTTCGGTAAAAAAGGACAATATAAATAAACACTTCCACAGCCTCCCGGACTGCTGCTGCGTCCCGGGCAGCGGCGGCCCGTGCCCGGAGGGCGGACCCGCTGCGCTCCTCCGCAGCGGAGCTGGGGCGCCGGAGAGCCACGGCTTGCTCAAATCGAGTCCATTTCATCTCGGGAGGGGTGGGGCGCCAGACTTCATGGGCGACCACACAAAAAAGAAAAAAACAACACAACCAAAAACCCGAAAAAACAAAAACGAGTAACCAAAACCCACACAACCCCGACACTTTAGAAAAAACAAAAACCCATGGCTCATGGTAAAAAAGTAAAATCTGAAGTGCTTTCCAAAACGTTTTTTACAACGCTTAAAAAGACAGCACTTCCTTAAAAAGAAAAGTCTGGTCACGAGGCCATCTGGGTCAGAAGCAGGCTGTTGATGGGTCAGAACTCAAAGGACTAAAAAGTGGGGACAAGGTGCTCACTGCCCAGCCTTCAGCGAAGCTCCCCCATCTTAATTACTGGCAGGACGATCTGGACGCCGAGGGCTTTTACTCGTTGTGTGTAGCTGAGGACAGAAGCGCGACAGTGTCAAGGAACTGGAGCTCGGGCTCCGCCGCACGCGCGGGTGGCCCAGGTTCCATGCACCTGGCTCCCTGTCCTGTGCGGCGGTCCGGGGAGCTGTGCCCGGGCTGAGTGGCCTAAGTTGCTCTGTGGGCACAGGGTTCGCCAAGCCCAGCCGCACACCACTCAGGTGGCGTCCTTGGAGCCAGACTTACCGTAACTGTCGTAGCTGTCTCTGTAGGACCCGCCCGAGCTCCGATAACCGTAGCTGCCGCCCTGACTCCGGCTGTGGAAGGACACACAGACACTGAAGGACACAGGCCTAGAGACACCGGGCTCGGCCCACACCAGGCGCAGCTGGCAAGAGCGGGTTCCTTGTGGGGGCTGCTCGCCCTGTACTTGAGGCCCTGGCACCAGCCGGGTGCTCAGCAGAGAACAAAACAAAAACACCTGCGCCCTTCAGCTGGGGCAGCACCCCGCCCCTCTGTCACAGCCTCGGCCCAGCTGCTACCACCAAGGCTGAGCCGTCTCCCCGGGGCTCCCATCTGGCTCACCTGGCATAGTAGTCTCTGGAGCCTCCGTAACCCCCACTCCGGGACTCAAAGCGGCCACCTCCGTAGCCCCGGTCTCCTCCACCTGCAGATGATAGAACGGTCAGTGAGTCCCTGCAGCGGTCCCACCACTAACCCAAGACCCCCAGCACTCACCTCTGGAGAACCCACGGCCCCGGCTGCGTCCCCCTCGGAAGAAGCCTCGGCCTCCAGCAGAGCCACCTCGGTATCCACGGGAGCGGTTGTCAGAAGACTTGCCAGCCTGGTCAACTCGGATCTGCCGCCCATCCACAGACTGCCCGACAGAGGGAGGGTCAGCCGTGCCCCTTCCACACCAGACCTGTGCAACCCAAACCGGCTGACCTGATCCTCACCTTCCCATTCATAGCCATCATGGCGTCCTTAGCGTCATCAATGTTCTCAAAGGTGACAAAGCCAAAGCCGCGGGATCGCTGGGTCTCCCTGTCCTTTACCACCACCACTGCAAGGGAGAGTCATGAGTTGTGCCGTCTGCCCCAGGGCAGAAACCGACCACGGTGTTCCCGACCCAGGCCTCACCTTCAGAGATCTGCCCGTACTTGGAGAAGACCTGCTCCAGCGCCTGCTCGTTGGTGTCGAAGCTCAGCCCTCCCACGAAAAGCTTGCCTTCATCTGATGCCATGGCAGCCTGCACACACACACAATGTTTGCTGTGCCTTCCCCTCCTCCAGAGACTGCAGTCAGCACACTCAGCCTTTTTACAGTGGAGACAGGACCTCCCCTGACAGCCCACGACGGCCTTGGGACTAACTCCCTGCATGAGCCTTAGTGCTAGGGTGAGGCAGCCACTGGAAGCTGCTTTAAGGAGCTTCCTGCCCCTTCCCTTCCCTGCTTTTGTATATAAAAGTGACCATGATCCTCTGGGGAAGCGGAGCTGCCTGTGGCAGTTCACACCTGTCATCCAGCCTCTCACTGAGAGGCAAGATCAGTGAGACAAAGGACTCTGTGGAGCAGCTTGGGAGACTTCCCCAACACGCGCTCCCATCATCCCAGCCTTTGGGGTATGCAGGCACAAGGATCAGAAGTCCAAAACCATCTGCAACTACACAGCAAGTCTGACACCAGCCTCGGCTGGCTACATGCTCCGTCTCAGAAACGAACACACAGGAAGGAAGTCTGTCCTGCTTTCATCATCCCAAACCCACGTGTAGGACGGTCATGTAACCGAGGCTGACCTTAAATGGCGGATCTATGGCTTAACACGAGTGAACTCCAGCCCCTTTCCTGCAGTGGCCTTCATTAGGAACCCACGGTTTGGATCACCCAGCCACAACGGCACGCTGGGAACTTCTTCACTTCCAAGAGGGTGTGTGTGGTTGTGTGTGGTTGGGGACACAGGTGACAGTGTTGGCTCGGAGAAGCTTCCTCCCTGACATACGCTTTCAGGGTGCTGTCAGGGCGGTGGGACAGTTACGGGATGCAACCAGGGACTGGAGAAGTGCTTTGGCTTGGTGGTGGTGGAGGGGGCTGGCCCGAGGGGCGTGGCTTTAGGGAGGGGCGTGGCATTCAGACAAAGCCATTATTGGCTGGGGACAACGGAGACCCGACGGCCGGAGAACCAGTCCGCCGTGGTACCCCGGGCCGCTTCCCCCGGGGAGGAACGACCCGGGGACGGCAGAGGGCCACAGCCACATCCACACGTGCTTCTTCCCCACGTGGGGCCACACAGGGAAACCGAGGTACGGCCGGCCGGAGGGCGGGGTCACAGGCGACCCCGTCTGCGGACCACAGGGCTCTGGAGCCGGGCGCGCCCCGCCCCCGGAGCGGCGCATGCGCCGCGCACGCACCCTGCGCCACTCCATCCGGGCACTCGGCAGTCCCGCCATTTCGCCGGCGAAGCTTCTCAAAGCCTCGCGGCCGCCATTTTACAGCAAGGCCCACCGTGAAGGCGGCATCGGCCCGGGGGGTGACGCGCGGTGGGGGACGCCCTCCGGGAAGCGTGAGGCCCCGGTGTCCCGCTGCCCGCCTCGCCGCCGGCGGGGCGGACTCCACCCCGGGCCCGCCCCCAAGTCCCAGGGGCGTGCCGCTGCGGCTCCGCCTCGCCCGGGAGTCACAGGCCGCCCGCCGCCCCGGGCCCCTCAGAGCCGGTGCCGCCAGGGCCCTCACCGCTGAGTCGGCAGGTCCCTGACGCGGGCGGGAAGACAGCGCGCCACACACACCCCAGCCTCCTAACGCGCGAGTGCGAGGGGGAGCGCCCGAGTCCCGCCTGATATACCCCGGGCCTGGAGCCACGCCCCCGGGCCCGCCCACTGCCCCGCGCTGCCCAATCCGACGCGCCAGGCTCGGCAGCGGCGCGGGAGCGGAGGGGCGGGGCTCCGCTGGCCCCGCCCTGCCCGCGCGGAGGCGCTGAGCGTTTGGATTGGCTGCGGCGCGCCCAGGCCGCATTCTCCCGCCCGCCAGCGGCCAGGGGGCGGGGACAGCCTGCCTCGGAGCGGGGCTGACCCACTTCCGTGTTCCCCGCCCGGTTGGCCTGCGGCGGGGAACAAAGAGTTTCACGGCCCTGGTTGTAAGAGCATTTGCTGCCTCAGTGGGACTCCCACATAGGCTCGGACCTTGACGTACCGACTTCTCCAGGCTTTTTATTTTTTTTAAATATTTTATTACATTTATTTAGCTAAAGTGCGAGTGTGGAAGCCAGAGGACAGTTTTCTGGAGTCTCCCCTTCCATCCTGAGGCTCAGGATTCAGCCGCAAGCGCCTTTACTCAGCCCTCTTCTCCGTTCTTGCCCGCTAACCCGAATCTATCTGAATTCCCCAATCCCGACGTGCCTCCCAGGACAGCGGCCGGCTAGCAAAGCCCGGGACCCAGGGCTCCCCGACATTCCCTAAGATCAGCCCTAACCACAACGTCGATATCCCTCCTCCTTCTGACTTGCTGCCACACCTCACCTGCCCCCAACTGTTGGCCTGCAAATCTCAACCTGCTCCACAACTGCCATCTGAACCCTGGTTTCCGCCCGCCCCCAACCAGGTGCACACCACCACATCGCTCAGGCGGCAGAGCACCGCTCTTCTGCGTGTACGTGCAATCTTCCACAAGTGCTCGAGCAGGAAGGGCACGTCCCCGACCACGCCCCCAGCCCCTCACTGGGGATTCTGGGCGGGGCTCCACCCTGACCACGCCCCCAGCCCCTCCCTGGGGATTCTGGGCGGGGCTCCACCCTGACCACGCCCCCAGGCCCCTCACTGGGGGATTCTGGGCGGGGCTCCACCCTGACCACGCCCCCAGCCCCTCCCTGGGGATTCTGGGCGGGGCTCCACCCTGACCACGCCCCTCACTGGGGGATTCTAGGCGGGGCTCCACCCTGACCACGCCCCCAGACCCTCACTGGGAGGCGGGGTCCCACCCTGACCACGCCCCTCACTGGGGGATTCTAGGCGGGGCTCCACCCTGACCACGCCCCCAGCCCCTCACTGGGGGATTCTAGGCGGGGCTCCACCCTGACCACGCCCCCAGCCCCTCACTGGGGGATTCTGGGCGGGGCTCCACCCTGACCACGCCCCCAGCCCTCACTGGGGGATTCTAGGCGGGGCTCCACGCTGACCACGCCCCCAGCCCTCACTGGGGGATTCTAGGCGGGGCTCCACCCTGACCACGCCCCCAGCCCCTCACTGGGGATTCTGGGCGGGGCTCCACCCCGACCACGCCCCCAGCCCCTCACTGGGGATTCTGGGCGGGGCTCCACCCTGACCACGCCCCCAGACCCTCACTGGGGATTCTGGGCAGGGCTCCACCCCGACCACGCCCCCAGACCCTCACTGGGGATTCTAGGCGGGGCTCCACCCTGACCACGCCCCCAGACCCTCACTGGGGATTCTAGGCGGGGCTCCACCCTGACTACGCCCCCAGCCCCTCACTGAGGGATTCTAGGCGGGGCTCCACCCTGACCACGCCCCCAGACCCTCACTGGGGGATTCTGGGCGGGGCTCCACCCTGACCACGCCCCCAGCCCCTCACTGGGGATTCTAGGCGGGGCTCCACCCTGACCACGCCCCCAGACCCTCACTGGGGATTCTAGGCGGGGCTCCACCCTGACTACGCCCCCAGCCCCTCACTGAGGGATTCTAGGCGGGGCTCCACCCTGACCACGCCCCCAGACCCTCACTGGGGGATTCTGGGCGGGGCTCCACCCTGACCACGCCCCCAGCCCCTCACTGGGGATTCTGGGCGGGGCTCCACCCTGACCACGCCCCCAGCCCCTCACTGGAGATTCTAGGCGGGGCTCCACGCTGACCACGCCCCCAGCCCCTCACTGGGGATTCTAGGCGGGGCTCCACCCTGACCACGCCCCCAGCCCCTTACTGGTGGATTCTAGGCGGGGCTCCACGCTGACCACGCCC
Organism: Peromyscus californicus insignis; assembly: GCF_007827085.1. Lineage (NCBI taxonomy): Eukaryota > Metazoa > Chordata > Mammalia > Rodentia > Cricetidae > Peromyscus > Peromyscus californicus. The sequence continues at coordinate 54,890,490 of NW_026294492.1, forward strand.
CCAGCCCTCACTGGGGGATTCTAGGCAGAAGCTACTCAGGCCTATATCCTTAGCATTCTTTTTGTTTGTCTTTTGTTTTTTGTTTTTCGAGACAGGGTTTCTCTGTGTAGCTCTGGAGCCTGTCCTGGTCCTTAGCATCCTTAAAAATACACATATAGCCAGTCCTTGGGAGGCAGAGCCAGGCGGATCTCTATGAGTTCGAGGCCAGCCTGGGCTACCAAGAGAGCTCCAGGGCAGGCGCAAAGCTACAGAGAAACCCTGTCTCGAAAAACCAAAACAAAACAAAAAAAATTACACATATGAAAAACATTTTTATGTGATGGGTGTTTTGCCTGAATGTAGCCATGTTCCTGCCTTGTGCCCACAGAGGCTGTGTTGGGGTTCTCTGGAACCAGAGTTACAGACAGTTGTGAATCTCTATGTGGGTGCTGGGAATTGAACCAGGTCCTCTGCAAGAGCAGCCAGTGCTCTTTACCACTAATCCACCCTAAGTTTCCCGGCCTGTCCTTGAACTCTGCAATCCCAGCCTCCCAAGTCGCTGAGGTAACACCAGGCCAGAGCATGTCATCTCGTTTTACTCTGGTTTTGAGGGTCACGAGTCCTGAGCGACCTGACTGGCCTTTTGCGAGGATGCCTCCCCCTAACTCAGGCAGGTCACCTCTTACCACTTCAGCCAGTGCAGACCCACCCCCTACCCCACCCCAGAGAGTGCGGTCTGCTGACAGAGAACCGAGACATCCAACCCTGCTCCAGGCCCCGGGCTCACTGACCCTTGAATGAGGTTGGTCTCGGTCGAGGTGACCCATCTGTCTCCAGGAAGAGGATGCCAGAACCCCTGAGGGACCCAGTGCTCCCCTCCTCCTCGACGGCAGCTGGTGACTCACGGCCACCCCCTCCGCACCTCTCTCCCCGCACTCAGCCCTCCCATCCCCGTCAGAGCAGCCCTGCTGCGTCAGCCACTCACGCAAGGAGGTTATTAAAAAGAGCCAGAAACCAACATGCCTTCCCTCCCCTCAGCGCATGCCATCCACGAGGGGAGGGGACCATGCATCGCAAATCGCAAGGAATGCTGGACCGCAGGCCAGCCGGGCCGGGAAAAGGTGGTCCCCGGGTGTGCCCCCCACCTCCAAGGGGAGGCTGGAAACTGGATCCCGGCAACCAGCTCCCAGGGCCGTGCTGGGCCCCTGGTCTCATTCCCGTTCTGAGACCTTCCAGTTCCTGGTTTTGGGAACTGCCGTATTCATTCATTGATTCATTGATTCATTCATTCATTCAACCAGCACCCACTTAATAAGCTTACTACCAACCAGCTCTTCTGGGCCCGGGCTCCACCAGGACCCACAGCCGTCTCGGATCCCCAGAAGAGCGTGCAATGTGTGACCCACGAACACCCCTCCAATGGGCATCTCTGGCGTCTTCGGTGTACTTGTGTCTGAGGTGTGTGTCCCCGTGCACTTACCTGTGTCCACGTGGCCGGGTGGCTCAGCGTGCCACCATGGCCCTTTGTTTCTTTCGGTGGGCTTTAAAAGGGGCTGGAGCTCGCACACGCACGCACACCCGCCTCTCCACCCCTGCAGCGAGCCCCTGCCTCAAAATCATGCTCACTGCCCGGTGAGGACGCGAGAGGGCGCTGCAGCCTCGGCTGCAGCGTTCGGGACCGACGTCCCGCCTCTCGCGTGGAGCCGCCAGCGACCCGGCCACCCTGCGGCCACCAGACGTCGCCGTCGCGGACAGAGACCAGGACGGTGCGGGCTTGGCATCGCCGTGCCCAGCCCGCAGGTGGCTTGCCTGCACATCGCCGGGCCGCTCGAGGTCCAGGCCTGCGTGTCAGGGCAGTGCCCTTGGCCAAGAAGTCACCCATCGCGCGTGCGCCCCCGGCTGGGGTCCCAACTGACTTTCACAAACCCGAGGGCACGCAGGGGGTCACCCGCACCCCTTGAAGGCGAGCCCACTCAACCCGTGGTCCCTGCCACCCAACTCCGCTGCTGGGCGTCGCTATGGTGACGACGAGGGGCACCGCGCCTCCCCTCCTCCCCCGACCCCGGCTAATGACCGGGCGGGAGGCGGTAATGAGCGTCTGGGTTGGGGCCGGGCGTGGCTCGGGATGAAAGGCGCGTGTGTGGGGGGCACCCCGGGGCCGCGTAATTACCGCCCCCTTCTCGGCCGGGCGGGGGCCGGGGACACTGCACCTGGCCTCTGCCCGGCGGGGGTGCACCAGCGGGACCGTGATGGCAAAGCCTGGTGCCCGCCCTCGGGGACCGGAGCCAGGCGGAGGACGCAGCCTGTGTGTGTGTGTGCGTGTGTGTGTGCGGTTGCCAGGTGTGGCGCACATGTGTGCACGTGGGCAGGAGGCCTGTGAGGATTGGCAGAAACATCTGGCTCCCGTGGACGGACGTGGAGCGGGCTTGTCCCGTGTGTGTGTGTGGGGGGGGAGAGGACGTGGTCATCTTTGCACGGCGGACCTGTGCTCCCTAAGGACCAGGTGGGCGGACAGGGTGCTGCAAGGCTGCGCACCACCCGGATGTGGATGCTCAGGGCCGGGCTAGGTGTGCGTGACTGGGGCGGGTGCTAATGTAGCCATCTCTGCCTGGTGGCATGACTCATGTTCCAGGGGTGGGCACGAGAGCTGTGTCAGAGACACCCAGGGCCTCCCAATTAGCGAAGCTGACGCCCAGAGGCAGCTGTGAGGTTGGGTTTGCCCTTCCCCGGGTGGGCTCTGATCCCTCAGGGGCGAGGTCTGGCCCCCTGCCACCTGGAGGGACTGCACTCTGCTGCTGGAAGGGGTCTGCAGCCAGGGCGGACTAGGCCCAAGTTCCTGTGACTCATCACTCCCCACAGCCCTGAGTCACACCCCAGGAATGGGAATACGAAAGCTTGGGAGGCCTGGCCCGAGGCTCTTGCCCAGACCTGGGCCTCGAACAGAAAAGGGACGCCCCAGCCCGCACACACATCCTATGACAGGCCATGTTATACACATGCACAACCCACATCCTCCGCTGCAGACCCGTCAGGCTCAGTCACATACGCGACATGCCTTTGGCATCTGACGTTTTGTCTGCATCCCGAAGAGACCTTATGGGCTTCCCGTCCCCGCTTGATGGCTTCGTAAACAGCTGGGACTGGGAAACACTGGGACTGGCTTGCACTAAAGCCACGACAGGGTGGTGTGGAGCAAGGAGGTGTGGTGACAGGCACTTCGCCTCAAGGTCTATATCAGATGCCCAAAAAACACCACTGACCCTGCGATGACGCCAGGGAAACCCTGGAAGCTAGGTGGCTCATCTGCCTAGGAAATGACCTATTTTGGGTTTCTAAAAGTGCAGGAGGGAGGGGAGGGTTGTAGGGATCTTCAGGAGCTGCTTAGCAAGGGCCTCCTCCACCCCCAACACCCCAGGAGCAGGAATAGTCACCCCTTCTTCTGCCCTGTCCACTCACGGTATGCCCAAGCACATACCTGACTGTGGTATGGCCTCCCGTGCAAGGGTAACACACCAACAGCCTCCCTGGAAACAGACGCGCAGAGCAGCGCCGCCTGGGGCTGGTGGCCTGCAGGACTTCCTCTGCAGTTAGCTGTATGGGGACAGCCACAGGTCAGGAAGCATCTATGAACCTTAGGATGCCTGGAGGGTCCCCACACAAGCAGATGGTCCTCGAACCTGGGAACACCTGTCCACCCAGCCGCAGAGGGTCAGCTGCAGCCACGGGCCCAGCTGTCTAGGTAGGCGGCACCCAGGCGCCCCTCTGGCTTCATTGCTTCATCTGAGTACTGAGTGGGATCTGGGGAGCCTCCAGGGTCTGAAAGGGACTGGGTCAAGGGCAGCTGTGCAGTCTCCTCCGAGTTAAGTCTGCAGCTGTCACTGAACCGCCCCAGCTTGTGTGTGTGTCCAACACTCGGCAAACGACTTTGCTTTTTTGTTGGTCGCTGTGAGACAGGGTCTCAAGAAGACTAGGCTGTTCCTGGAGTCTCTATGTAGTGGGGAGTGACCTAGAAATCCTGATCCCCCTGCCTCTACCAGATGGCAAGCTAACAAAGTCATTTTCTTAGGGCGCATCTGGGAATAGTCCCCCGACAAACACTCCTGTTTCCCACCAGGAAATGACCAGAGACAACCGGTCACAGGCAGTGACAGGGAGGTCCCCTGCATCTCCTTGGCTGGCCTGTGGGTCTGTCTGAGGAAGGATGCTGCCTTTCTTCCTGGGTATCTTGAGTACTAGTTGCTGGGCAAATATTCCCACTCTTGGGGCTGGAGAGAGATCTCAGTGGTTAGCCCACGGTTGCTCTTCCAGAGGACCTGGGTTCGATTCCCAACTCCCGCATGGTGACTCAATCATTTGTAACTGCAGTCCCAGAGGATCTGACAGAGTCCTCAAGTCTGCTTATGGCCACCAACCATGAACATGGTGCACACACATACACTCAGACACACGAAGTAAGTCCATTTAAAACAATAAACAAACGCCAACACAGCTCTTCAGGCAAGCTAGGCCAGCAACAGAGCCTTGAACCCAGCCTGTTTCTTACTTTTCAAGTCTAGGGGGAGGGGGTGGTCTCACTAAGTTGCCCAGGTTGGCCTTGAACTCAAAACCTCCCACCTCATTCTCCCCTGGGAAGTAGCTAAGGCTAGTCTTATACCACTGGGACCTGCAGGGTTCGGGATGTGTTCGGGATGTGCAAAAACTAGGTGTGGGGTCAGGATCAGGTTCATGGGGTGGGTGTTGTGCACCGGGAGCCTGGCACAGTCCTCAGTCAATGCTCCTGGCCGGTGCAGCTGCGCGGAGGCCTCCGGGCTGGCGGTGCTCGGCTTAAGTCTTGTAGGGCACGACAGCTGTCTGCGGCTGCCTGCCGGGGTGAGGGGTGACCTCCTTCTTCGATGGGGGCCGGTACCGCCCACATTCCAGCAGGGTTAGGGGCACCCTCCCCGGTTGGGTCCGGGCCGGTTCTGAGGGAGGACCTCTGACCCAGGCCAGAACCCACCTCCCTTTCCGTCCCCTGGACACCCAAAGCAGCAGCTGGCCCCATGGCTGTGGGCGGGGGCGGAGGTTGGAATGTGAGGGGGGGGAAGGGTGAAGGAGGGGGCGGAAGTGGGGGAGGGGAGGGGTGGGACAGCCAGCGAGAGGACGAAAATAGAGAAGAGCTCGGAGGGCCTGAGCCAGGGAACCGGGCAGCCCTGCACCGGGGCCCGGGCGGCTTCGTGCTCCACCTGGCAGGCTGCGCGGCTCACCTGCCCCGCGTGACACCGGGAGCACGAGGTGGCCGTGGGTGGGGCCGGAATCAGACTCCAGGGAAGAGCTCCCCGCCCAGCTGCCGCCAGCGTCGTCTCCTTCCCAAGGCCGGGAAGGAGGGTGGAGCTGTTTAGGGCCCCACGGGGGCGGCGGTGCCCCGCGGGCACCATCTCTGGCCTCCTCCACGGGCTCTGCTCCTCCCAGCTGCCCACGCACAGCCACCTCCAGACCTCTGACATCTCAGAGCTCGCTGCCAGGTCCCCAGATCCCGACTGGAAAGTCGCCACCCCTCCCCCCCCCCGGGGGACTCCAGCCTCTGGCAGGAAGCCATGACCCCTGGTGACCTCCTCCTGCCCGCACCCGGCCGCCTGGTCACAGAGCTCTGCCCACTTGCGAGGTTACCCCCTTGGCGAGTTTGGCGAGCCACAGCATTCCTTGTCGCCAGTCCCTCGTCTTGTCCCCCTAGGCCAGCCCGGGCAGAGGGTGGTTGATACGCGCTGCCTGGCCTGGAGCGCGCACTCGTCCATCCTGCCTCTGCCCCTGGGTGCTGCGGTGACAGGTGCGCGCCCGCCACCTCTCCCCCACTCCTTTACGGAGATCTCAAGCACGGGCAGCAGATGACGACCTGGAATTCCTGCCCCGGGGGTCCTCCCGACACCCTCCGTCCCTGCCGTCAGCCCTCGCAGCTCCTTCCGGATGACTGGGATTTTCGGGCAAACCTGTTCTACTTTTCCTGCCTCCACCTCCCAAAGGGCGATTCCAACCGGGGTGCTGGTCAGGCGTCGCGCCCCCATCCGCTCGAGTCTACACTTGGGGGAGCGCCTTCAGGGTCCCGCCAGCTTTGCCTTCTCCGCCCCCCGCCCCCCTCCCCAGCATGACCTGCAGCTGCCCCGCAGCACACACACCCTTTCTCCAACAACAACACTTGGCCAACTCCTATTTGTCCCGCAAAGCCCCCTCCTACAGGTCGCCTCCCCGCTTCCAGTCTTCCCAGAGGCTGGGAACTGCGAGGACACCGGGCGAGGGTCAGTCCACCCGAAAGGGGTGCAGCAGGAAATGTCGGCGTGCCCAGCGGGGTACCACGTGGCGTGCCTGTGCCGGGGGGTCCACGTGCGACGCCCCCAGGGACGCCCCCTCTTCCGTCCAGGCCCAGCCTCAGCCGTCAAGCCTGGGCTGCGTCTCCCGCCCCCAAGTTTGCAGACGCGCGGGGAGCGAGGCGGGGCCGCTGCGCCTCCGGCTGGCGCACCCCGCTCCGCCGGGCCGGAGTCCCGCCCCCGAAGGGCAACCTCGCGCCATTGGTGCGTCCGGAAGACCGAGAGGCGGACCCACCAATGGGACCGCCCGGGGGGCGGGCGGAGCCCGGCAGGCGCAGGCGGGGGCGGGCGGGGAGCCCTCCCCAAGGTGACGTCGGGAGGCTCTCGCGGCGCGTTGCCCTGGCAACCGCGTTTCCATCTCATCGAGTTTCCGGGGGGCCGCCCCCTCCCATTCAGCTTTTTCCTCAATGGGGTGTTGTGGGGGGGGGGAGGAGGCGGAAGGAAGCGAAGGGCCGACCCCGCCCCTCTGCGACTCGGGCAGCCTTTGCCGTCTGAGCCTCGGTTTACCTCTCCTCCCCTGCCTCGCGCGCGGGGTGGGGGCGGGGGCCTCCGCCCCGGGGTCGCGGCCATCGCCCCCCCGCTGGCGCTGGCGCTGAGGGCGAGCCGGGTGCGGAGAGCGGGGTGCTGGGACGAGGCGGGGTTGTCGTAGCGGGCGGGGTCGTGACCTTGGGGTCCCCAGCACTCGGGCACCGTCTCCAGGGCCAGACCCCGGGCCCCCCGCGCTGCACGGGGCGGCCTCCCCCAGGCCTGCGCCGCCGGGTCCGTCTTCCCACCTTCACCTCGCTCGGGTGGCCTCAGACGTCCCCGAACCTTTGAGCCCGTTGACCGTGAACTCCCCGGGGATCAGGCCTGACGTCCGCCTTCCTGGCGTGGGCGTGGGACGATTTGGGGTGACGGGGCGGAGGGAGGGGCGCAAAGCCCTCCGGACACGTCCCCGGCCACCCCTGGCGAAGGCACCGGCCCCCTCGGCCGCCGAGGCCCTGGCGCAGATTCCAACCAGGGCACCTCGGGGCCCGGTGCCGCGCGGGGGTCCTCGGTTTTCCGGGCTGTGCAGTGGAGTTTTCGCTGAAAGAACCAAGAGACCGGGAACTGTCTCCGCCCAGCCCCGGAGGGGGACCCCAGAGAAGCCTTTTGCGGAGTCTTGGGGCGCGCCATGTCAGCTTGCGGGGGGCGGCAAAGGTGGGCGGCCACCGTGGGAAGCCCCAGGCATAACCAGATGGCCGCGCCCAGATGGGGCAGGCTGGGGTGCGGGACCCTCCAGGGTGGGCGGCCCGTGTGGCCGCCGAGGGGCAGGTCGGTGGGGGGGGGGCTGGGAAGCCTGAGGTCAGCTCCCCAAGCACTGGCAGTGCCCGGCTTTGGAGTAAGGGGGACGGCGGTGAGACATAGGAAGCACTTCCCGTTTCTGCGTTATTGCAACCCCTCCGCCCCCGGGAGCTGGGAAGGCCTGTCCGGACACTGACTCCCAAGTTCCCGTCTTCAGCCCACTTGACAGCCAGGAACTGAGGGTGAAAGCCTCGCCCAGGGCATGCCCCAGCCCCACGCCCAATGGCACTTCCGGCCCTGGGTAGCAGGAAGTGGCTAGGCCCTCCCTCCCTCCACCCTAGGCAGCTTCCTGCCAGCCCCAAGCTGGGGAAGGGACACGGGAAACCATTTGAGGAAAACAGGGCGCTTGCTTCACTCCCAGAACCAGGAGCCGGGAACCCTGAAGGAGCAAGTGACGCTGAAGCTCACGACTCATTTCGTTTATTTGAAATTAGGTGCTCGCGAAAGGTTTCTCCCCCTCCCCTCAAATTTCATTTCAATAAAAGGAGACTTGGGCGAGGTGGATCCCCCACAGCCGGGGTCTCTCCCCAAGGGTGGCTAATGCTATCTGGGGAAAGTCCGTCAGCAGGAGGGAACTATGGGTGGGCTACCTGAGGTACCCAACCTCAGCCCAGGGGACACATCACAGGCAGTTAAAAAAAAATAAAAAACCCAAAAAAACACACACATTTAAATAGGTATCCAAGACAGTTTAAAAAAATGCACCCACTCACCCCCTCCCTTTCCTTTTTGGAAAAAAAGATTGAAAAAAAAAACAACAAAAAAACCAAAAACCAAATTCTTGGCCTCTACCCTCAGGGATCAGTCCCCTCCCCACCCACCCACCACAAAAAAACTTTACAGCTACAGTCAACACTTGTTCACATCCCAAACCATTAAGGGTAAACACAGTGGGGGGGGGGGGGCGCACGCCTGGGGTCCACAGACTAACAAGGAGTTCGGACAGGTGGGGCCCAGACAAGTGACAGCCTTGGGGGTAGGCACATCCCATTAGCACGAAATTTAAACATCTGGAGAAAAATCAAACCCACAGATCCACCCTTGTTGAAGGGGCCCCGACTTGAGGGGAGGGCTGTCACCCATGGATCATTGAGGCCAATGTGGACCAGCAGCTTGCCCTCCCCAGGGCGGGGTTAATGCAGTCACAGCTCAGCACCCCACTCCCCACCCTGGCTGCAGGTGAGGTCGCACCTCAAGTTGGGCTCGGGGAGAAGAGGTACAGGGGTGTCTCTCTGGCCCCCCTCCTACCATCTACCCCAGTCCCCCCCCAGACTATCTATCAACCACTACTGGCTCAGTCAGAAAAGTGAAGTCTATAAATAGTCCCCAAGCTCCGTCGGGAAGGAAGGTTAGGGAAATCAGTGGGTGTGGAGGGAGGGAGGGAGGGGAGAGTGGCCTGGTGTCCATACAAGGTGGCCAGAGGCCTGTCCTTTCCTGTGAGGAAGAGGAGTATCTCCACCTGACCAACCCCCAGCCTCAGCATTCTCCACCTAACTAGCTTTCTGTGGCAAGAGCAGGGCCAGCCAGGCAGTGGCAAAGGCCTGTTGTTGTAGCACTTGAGAGACTGAGGCAGGAGGAAGGCTGTGAGTTAAGTGGGCATTGTGGACAAAGGTATCCCCTGTGAGCCTCATCAATTAGCTTCTCAGGGTGGGAGGGGTGGGGGATCCAGCTGGCCTCCTGGAATGGAGGCCAAGTCTGCAGATGAGGGTGGGGGTGGGGTGGTGGATACTCATCTCGGGGTCCCCAGCCCTCATCTGTAAAGTGCTTCTTGGAGAATCTACATTTTGAGTTAAAAACCTGAATCGGGTTATGAAGGGGGGTGGGGTGGGGAGAGCTAGGCAGAACGGAAGGGCTGGGGGTGGGTGGCTTCCTCCGTCTGGGCCATCTGGGAACAGACTGCTACATATTTGGAGCTGGAGAAGGTGGGAGGGAAGGGCCCTGGTGCAGAGGCCACCAGAACCGACCACAGTGAGGGAGGAAAGAGATGGGCATGTGACCAGGGATGCAGGGCAGACAATTGGGGAAGAGCTAAAAAAGAATCAGAAAGGCTGGTGAGTGGCGATGGAGGTGACCTCCTGCCCCCCAGAGCTGGGCTGCTCAGCGTCCAGGCTGTGGTGCCCCACCTGCCCGTGTCTGGAGTGGGGATGTGACAGACCCAAGGGGCTGGATCCTTTAAGCCATCACGAACTCGGACTGGATGTCCGGGTTGACTTCAGGCTTCCAGACGGAGTCCTCGAAGTCGAGGCCCAAGCCTCCAGCCTCGCCGGGGCTACCTCCACCCGCACTGCTGCTGCTGTCGCTGCGGCCAGCTTTGCGGCTGGGGGTCCAGTGGTAGGGACCCCGGGCGTCCCGCCGGGCCTTCCTTCGGAGGCGCTTCTGCTGCAGCAGGAGCTGGAGACGTTCCACTTTACAGCGTGTGGCGCGGTTCTCTGTCTGTCGCAGGCGGTCTCCTGCAAAGGCAGACAGGCACCCGTGAGTGCGGAGGCTGGCCCACCGATCACGGTCAGCTAGGATCTTGAAAGGCACAAGGAAGCCCAGTCTCACTCCTCTACAGTTATGGGAGCAGGGAGGGAGGCAGGGCTGCAGGCTGAGTAAGTACTGGACAGGGGTTTGGCCATCGAAGGGCAGAGACAGTCAGCCACTTAAGAAATGCAGGAAGCAAGCTGGGCTTGGTGGCTCATGCCTTTAATCCCAGCATGGCAGAGGCAGGAGGATCGGGACTAGCCTGGTCTACACATGCTAAGTTCCAGGACAGCCAGGGCTACATGGTAGACTGTCTTTAAAAAAAAAAAGAAAGAAAAAAAAAAAACTCCACAAAAAACAAAAAAAAAAAAAACACCTAGGCATTTGACCAATGCATGGCTGGGCACACTGGCGGCCTTATACAAAAACCAAAACCAAAAGAAGAAAAAAGAAAGGAAAAAAAACCCAAAAAACAAAAACCAAGAGTCTGTTTCAGAACCACAAGTGGTAAAAAAAAGCTTCTGCCTCAGTTTCCCACGTTTGTGAACATGGCTGTGGAAGCAGGTGATCTAGGTAAGGCAGTGGCCACCATCATCCCACAGCCTGGGTGGGGGTGGGCACATCTGGCTGCGTCTGGAGGGCTAGAACTGATTCAGCCATTCATGAAAGTGCCAAAGGCCATCTGGAGAGGAGTCTAGGGAGGGCAGAAGGAAGTGGAACTGCAGCCCCCCTGCAGCTCACAAGGGCACTCTATGAAGTTATAGTCGCCTCCTTTTCTCCCAGCTGGGGGGCAGGTCTGGGGGGGACAGCAGCTGCCAGCTCCGGGGGGTGCCCTCACAAACCGGCACACAGAGGCGGCCTTGAGAAACTGGAGGATGGGTGGTGACAGAACCACTCACCAGGGGGTCTGCACACTCGGATCTGGCTCTGGCCCTGGAGCAGGGAGGTGGGGGAGGTGGCTGCCAGCTTCTCACAGGAGGTAGTTTTGGGGGTGAGGTCGGGGGCTGGTGAGGCAGGTGAGCACTGGGCGTGGCAGCGGAGCTGGGTCAGCGAGGGTGGCATGCCCTGGTAATGCCGCGTGGCACTTAGGAGGTCATTGAGTATCTGCAGAATGGTGCCAATGTCCCGCCGCGGCCGCCCACTACTGTCCTGGCAGTTGGGGTGCAGTGTGCCTGCAAGTGGAAAGGATCGTGAGCCCCAAGGTCGTCCACATGGTTGTAGTGCGGCCACGAGAGAAGGCAGACCGGGCAGTTTGCAGACTGGGTACTCTGCAGTGCCCAGGCCTGGGGGCATACCATCGGTTACCCCAGCTACGCAGGAGGCTGAGGCCTTAACTCTAAGCCAGCCTGGGGGAACTCAGGAAGACCCCATTGTGGAATAAAAAAAACAGAGTAGACTTGGGCAGGACTTGGGGTAGAGCCTCTGCAGAGAATGCCTCACTGGGGGGGGGGGGTGTGGCTCAGCAGCAGTGGCCTCGGCGCTATCCCCAATGTCACAGTAAGCACACGTTAACTACGGATGACATGCCCTACAAGTCTGGGGTCACACAGGGGCATGCCCCAGATTCCTGGGGAAGACATTTCATGAGCACAGCCAGTACACGAGACCTCAAGATCACCCGTGTGAGTGAGGTGACACCTACCAGAGAAGGTCCCTGAGAAGACCCCGGGAGCGTGATTCACGAAGCTCTCAATGACGGCACCGGGTTTGCGGGAGCGCGGGGTGGGGCTGCTGCCTGGGGTCGACGTGGTATCGCTGGTAGCTGGTGGGGAGCAGTCCATCTGCTGTTGGGAGATTGGCAAACAGGTACGGTTGTGATGGGTCCACTCCGCAGCCCAGGTTTCCATAACCTCTAGGGCAGCATCAGGGTCCACCCATCAGTCCGGTGTTCCAGATGTAATGCCCCGGGGCTCAGGGTCAGGGAAGAGCGTTTGATACAAAGCCTACAGCTGGAGCCCTCAAAATCCTCCCCTGGGTCCAAAGATTAAGTATTTCCGTCCTCACCTCAGGACAGGTTGTGGAGGCTGCGTGGGATCTGAAGGAGCCAGCGGTGACAGGTGAGGGAGACACGGGTGAAGGGCTGCTGGATACCGGGGGGACGCGGGCGGCACTGGACACCGGCCGACAGGGTGAGGACACTGGGGTAGTTACACCGGCATCTCCCTGGGCGGCGGCGGCGGCAGCGGCGGCGGCAGCGAGCACATGGCGGTGCTGGAGCGGGGCGTGCTGGGCGGCCAGTTGCAACTGTACAAACATCATGTGATCCCCAACTCGCAGGGCCAGAGTCAAGGGCGAGCGGCCTGACAAGAAGTCACTGACCTAGAGAGAGAGGCAGGGAGACTCATCAGTTGAGGGGGTTCTCGTCCCTGATGCCCCCAGCCCAACCCAGCCCAGCTCTCCCCGCAGTGTGTGACCTGGGGCCTCTCGCCGCCCCTCTCTGGGCTCTGGGGTCCCTGTCGGTGCCACGGACGCTTAAATAAAATCAATCTGTATTTCCGGAAGCCTCCTCCGGCAGCCCGGCCTGGCCCGGGTGTCGCTGGGGGCTGTGGGGGCGACAGAGGGGGGTCAGATTGGGGCCTCTGGCTCTGGGTCCTTTAAAGGGGAAACTGAGACCAGATAGGGCGGGGCCCAGTGGGTGGTCGCTGCCCTCCCTCTCCCTCTCCCTCTCCCCAGACCCCAGACTCTGCCTGCCTATGAATTCAGCAGAAGAGGAACCTTGTCAAGTTCCCTTTCTCAGCTAAGCCTCCCAAGAGGCAGGCTGAATCCTGAAGGAACTCCTCAGGGTTAGCCTTTGCTTTCCCAAGATAAATATTTATATGTCCTGGGCTGTGTGTGTGTGTGTGGGGGGGGGAGCCTGGAGGCCTGTCCCCAAGGGCCTCCATATGCCCTGGTAAGCAGGAACAATCGGACCTGGCAGCCCTCCCCTCCCCCGACACTGTGGGGGCTGGTTTCTGGGCCTACCTGACCCCTGGATGCACTGGGCACCTCCTCTCCCACCTCTGGGGCCCAGGCCATCAGCCTTGCTCTCCCCAGAGGCCAGGGTGTGTGTGGGGGGAGGTTTCTGAGAAGTGACATGGACCTATGACTCACACCAGACCGCCTCGCACAACTCCCTCCCCTGGCTCTGCTGGCAGAGGGCTGGAGTAACCTTCCCCGCTTGGGGCCCCATGGGGAGGGGATGGAGGGGTGAGTAGGCAGGAAAGCGGCCCCCACCCTGAACTCCCTCCTCCCTGCCTTCTTACGCCCTTTATAGGTAAGGGCCTGAAGTGGCTTCCTGGGCAGCCGGGATCACCCCTTCCTCCCGTGGGGAGGGCAAATGGGAGGCCAGGAGAGAAATCCACTGTGGTGACCTCAGGGCTCCACCCAGCACCCACTTCCAACTCCCTCTAGCCAGGCACACCCCCACAGGCCAGAGCGCAAGCCTGCAGACTCGGCCCCCACCTCTGGCTCCCAGGAACTCCTTGTTCCCCCGGAGGCAGGACCACCCAGCTTTGGAGCCCTGGTGCCCTCACACCAGGAGGCAGGACGCTACATGTCTGCAATCTACAGAGCGAGGGCCTGGGATGGGCAGGCCGCCTGCATCCTGGTCCAGGCGGGGGAGGTCCAGCAGTCCTGCCTACGCCCCCTCACCAGGGCTCCCGGGGACAAACTACAGACCCCTGTGCTGCTGTGCTTAGAGCTAGGGGCTGTGACTGGAGAGAGGGGAGGTGGGGGGGAGAGAGAGAGAGAGAGAGAAAGGGCCCTGCTGTGGCCAGGAGAGGAGGGGAAGAAAGCCTCATCAAAACCGGGAACCCTCCTCAGAGCCAGGCCCAGCCTCCGCCTGGCTGCTTACTAAATATTTTCTTAACATCCTGTCTGGGCCTCCCGGGCCCAGGGCTGGGTGCCCCTGCCTGCCCCTCCCCCTGCTGGGGCAGAGAACAAAGGCCAGAGATGGGGGAGGGGGAGATAGCATGACCCCCCCCCTCCTCATCGGCCGCGTTGAGCTTTGCACCCCGCTTCCTCAAAGGCACAGATGAGTTTTGTCTTTTGGGGGGTAGTCTACAGGGGCAGCGGGCTGGGCCGTGGAGGGCACAAGTTTCGGCTGAGCCCAGGCCAAGGTCACCCAGTCAGGGCCGGTCGGAGGATCGGCCCTTCCCCCCACCCCATGGCAGCCACCGTGGGAGAGAAAACTTCTCAAGGTCAGGTGGTCAGGTGCTGGGGGAGGCAGGGAGGAAGAGGAAGCGGGGTGACCAGGCCAAGCTGGCACCAAGGCGGGGCTTGCATCCCCTCCCCCACAGGCCGCCAGGGAATCACCAACAATCGGAGTCTCTCTGAGGGTGTCCCTAGGCGTGGCCACTGCCTGCAGCCCCCCTGGGTTGGGGGGACGGTTGTGGGTGCTTACCTGAGTCTCGGTCAAACTTTCCAGAGCTTGCATAACAGACTGCTCGGGCCTCGAGGCCTGGGACTACAAAGAGAGGGACGGGAGAGCGCCTTCAGTGTGGGCTCGGCTCGGGGTGGGGGGCCTGTGCAGGGGTGGGCGGGAGGGCCGCGAGGGGCAGGACGGTGCATTCATGGAGTGAGGTGGCCGGGAGGTGGGAGCCTCCGGGGTAGCGTCCCTCAGATTTACCATGAGGCCAGCTTCCACCGTGGGCACGAGCGTCAACTTGCTCCCATCCCCCACGCCGAACTCCTGCAGCTTCCCCGAACTGAGCCGGCTGGGGGTAGGAAGGAAGAGGCTGAGACGGGAGACGACACAAGAGACGCGGAAGCGGAGGCCGCGGAGGAGGGCTGTGCGTGCGCAGGGGGGGGGGGCGGCGGGGCGCGCTCCCACCCCTACCCTCCCCGGCCCCGGGCGCCGTGGGGAGCCCCCCCCCGCCAGGTGACTTAACTCCAGGTTAAAGCACTTCCCCATCACCTGAGCCCCCGTGGGCTCCGCGCCACCCTCCCCCGCGTCCCCCTCCGGGCCAGCTCCTGCCTACAACTCCCCGATTCCTGCCCCAGCTCGTCTCTGTGGGCGCCGCGGGGCTCCGGCCCTTTCAGAAAGAGGCCTTCGGGGGCTCCGCCGACCCGGGCTCCCCTCCTCCCTCCCCGGCGCAGGCCGCCGCTCGAACAAAGGAGACCCTCCCCCTCCCGCCCCTCCCCCACCGGGGCCCCTCCGCTGGGGACGGACACTGCGTGTCCCCGGAGGCCCGCGAGGGGGTGAGGGGAGGGGAGACTCCCTGGCCCGGAGGCGATTTAAATACCAGGTTGGGGGGAGGTGTGGGGAAGCGAGAACAAAGGGGGGCAGAGAGACGTAAGGGATGGGGAGACAGCCAGACGCAGAGGGGGCCGCCGAGCAGATGCGGAAGCGGCGAGACCGCGGGCACGAGAGGGGGCGGCTGCGCTTCCCCCCCCCCGGCGCGCCGAGACCGGACCCCTCCCCGTGCCACCCCGGGGGCCCACGTCTGCCGCGCCACCCCCGTGGTTCCCGTGCATCCCGGGGCCCCGCAGGGCGCTCCTGCCTTTGTGCAGACCCTGGCGGGGGAGGGGGCCCGGGCAAGGGAGGCCGAGCAGAGGGCGCCCGAGAGCGCGCGGCGCGCCCCCGCCCCCCGTCTGGCTGCCCCTGGCTTCCCCGCGCGGCGCGCTCTTTGTTCCCGCCCGGGGCCCGGGCCCGAGGGGGCGGCCTGGTGCCAGGGGGCGCGCAGGCGGGGGCGGCGCGCTACCTACGTGTCTTTGTGCAGCAGGGCCAGGCGCTCCTTGGGCACTTTGAGGCGTTGGGACAGCCTTTTGCGCAGCCCTTCCACGGTCTCGTCGTGGGGCACCGACAGGTCGTAGCGAGTCCCCGTGGTGCTGTGGATCGCCAGGGTCATGGGTGCGGCCGACTCCGTGGCCGTGCTCAGCTCGCAGGCGCCGCCGGGGGCCCCGCGCCGGCAGCTCCGGGCGCCGCCGGGCTGCGGCTCCATCCCCGGCGAGCGCAGGGGGCCTGGGGTCCGCGGGTCGCCTCCAATCCTCGCCGGGACTCGCCCGCCGAAACCAGGTCCTCCTCCGCTCCGCGGGCGCTCAGGGACGGGAGCGGTGCGTGCGCCCCTTGGGGAAGGTCCCAACGCGAGCAGGCGAGCAGGCGAGAATCCGAGTGGTGCGCCGGGGTCGCGTGGGACCCCTGGGTTGCGCCCCGGGGTGGGGTCTGCGATCCGGTGTCTTCAAGGGCGGAGGACGGCGACCTGGGCACGGCGCAGGGGGGGGGGTCCTACGGCAGGGGGGCGAGCTATCCCGGTCCGCACGGTGCCTGGATGCCTCTCGGGTCGTGCTACCCCGCGCGTCTCTTCCCTTAGCAACAGCCGCAGCCGCCGCTCGCAGGATCTGGGGGTGAAAGTACGAAGAAAAAAAAGTTATCATGTATCAACGTTCCGATGGGCGGGGCCACCGCCCCCTCCCATTCACTACTTACTCCGCCGGCCCGGCGGCGGCCAATAAACACACACAGACCGCCCAGTCCGCCGCGACCCCGGACCAATGGGAGTCGCCGCAGGGCTACCCCACGTGGCAGCGAGGCCCGCCCGCGTGCCCCGCCCCGGCCCTTCTGCGTCCAATGGAGACACGTAGGGGGTTGGGCTGATGCGGCTCCCGACCCGCCCCCGCGCCCCCCACCCGCGCCCAGAGCCATTCATAAGGCCCCGAGATGCCAACAAAGGGCGGGCGGGAGGGGCGGGGAGCAGACCCCGGCTGGAGGATCTAGCACCTTCCCCCCGCCACTACCCTCCGCGCGAGCGCAGCCCCTCCCCTGCTCCAGGGGGAGCGTTGGGGAAGAGGCCAGGGCCGGCCATTGTTCCCGACTAAGGGAGGAACAGGAAATCGTGGGGCCTCCCCGCTGGCTCTGTCCGGGAAGCAGCTGCCTGCGGAAGCTGCAGCCTGAGCCCGCAGCCTCGTGGCCAAGGGTCGCGGGCCGGACTCGGACGGAGCGGCCCTCCGCCCCCGTGGGTGGGTGGGTGGGTGTGGGCAAGGGCGCCGGGGAGCCTGGGCGGGGACCTGCGGCTCGGTGACGTGGCTCCGACTAGACCCGTCCCTGCTGAGCCTGTGCCACTGCGCGTCCCGGCCTAACCCATCGTCCCCGGTTTTTCCTGCGCCCCCCCACCCCGGGTCGGCCCGTGTCCCGAGGTGCGCCCGCCCAAGCCGTGACGTGACGCGGCGTCCCCGGCTGCGCCCGCGCGCGCCCCGCTCCGGGCAGCGGTGAGTCAGCAGCCCCGGCGCGCCCTCTGCAGTCCCCGCCCGGGAGCGCTGCCCGAGTCCCGGGGGAGGGGGTGCCGTGCGTCGTGGCTGGGGAGAGGGCGCAGAGACTTGGGGGTCTGCAGGTGGGGAGGCCCCGCTGAGAATCTTTAGATTCAACATGCGGAGGAGACTTAGGACCGCACATACAGGGAAACTGAGTCTGGATCTGCAACTAGTTCAAGGTCACTGGTTGCAAAGGGGGAGTGGGGGGGGCGTGGGCTGCGGTCCCGCCAGGGCGGTGCCCATTGCGCGCGCGGTCCCTCCCACCCCACAAGCTGGGGGGCTCCCTGTCCCAAGGCGCCTCGAGTGTCGACGGTTCAGAGAACAAAGAGTCGGGCAGCCTGAGGAGTCCACGGCGCGTGGAGACCCCTCTGCGCCGTCCGCGTGCGGCCCCGCCCCTACTCACCCGGAGCCGCAGGTCCTGGGTCACCACTGCTCCAGATGACCTGCGTGCAGGTCGTGGTGAGAGGTGGCCGTGCCGGTCTGGGGACAGGCGGGCGGCCCCTGAGCCTTTATCCGCGCCGCCTTCCCTGGGGTGGAGTTTGGGCGGGCAAGGGGCGGGGGGGGGGGCGGGCGATGGTGACGCATCTGCCCCCCCTGACTGCTGGCCTGGGGCCGGGACACCCGGCCCTAGAGCTCCACAGCACCCACAGGGCAGTGCCTCGCCGGTGCTACCGGCTGCAATAACTCCTGGCTTCCCAAGTACTGGGGGACACCCCACATTAGCATGGGGGGCTGGTCAGCTTCCCTGCCCCGCCCCCTTTCCTGCTGGCCTGGTGCTTCCGCCTGGGGGCGCCCGCGTGGGGAAGGGGGGCGGGACGGGAAGGGGTTCCTGAGTCAGCAGCCTGGGTCCAGGAAAACAGGGCAGTGTCACCTGCCAGGCGGTGGGGTGTCCTGGACAGCTGCCTGATGGCCTGTCCTCCGCATCCTTTAACGGTGACCTCAGAGGCCATTTCCGTGACGACTCACCCACCCCTGGCTTGCCCAGGCCAGTCACCTGTGTGACCTCCATGAGTAGGCCAGTCCCTGACGCGCCCTGTGCTGCGGCATGGCGCACGCATGTGGAGGTCAGGGTTTAACCTGTGGGAGTTGGTTCAACCTCCTGCATGAGTCCCGAATCGGCTCAGCTCCTAGGCCTTGGCGGCACGTGCCAAGGTAGCCAGATGCCAAAAGGAGAGCCTCCTCCAGGGCGTTCTGCACCCCATCACCCTAGGAATGCGTGAGGACACTGGCCCCCGCCTTTGGAGTGGACATTCACCCACCATGTGGACCAGGAAAACAGCCCTCTGGCCAAATTGTCGCTTGAGTGGCCCGGGCAGGGGGCTTCCTGAAGGTGATTTTGAGCGGGGGCTGGACCCTGCTCTGCCACCTCCTGTCCACTCATCGGTCCTTCCCTTTATCTGGCCTGAGCTCCACCACCCTCCCCCTGGGCGCCCCTCCCAGGCCAGGTCCTTCCGAGGACTCCTTCCTGCTGTCACTGTGGACAGGCATGCTGGGCCCCAAGCAGGGAGGTGTGCCCCAACACTCCCAGTCCCCTGGGGTCACTTGGAGGCCCAGGGACTCTGAGGGATGAACATGAGTTAGTTCAGGAAGTAAGGAGACCTTTACCATCCAGAGTGGTAGGGTGTGGAGGTCAGAGGTGGGGCTGGCCTCAGGGTCACAGGGAAGAATGTGATGTGGCTGGTGACAGGTGAGGTGGGCTGGCTCTGACAGGACAGACTGAAGCCAGCGTAATAAATGAAGGGCGACCAGACTTCCTGCTTCCTGGTGCTTATTCTATGTGGTCCTTTATAAATCCCTAGGTGTGAAGGCCCTCCCCTCCCGGAAGGTCCCATCCCACCCACTTGCTGTCCCAGGACAGAGCTCAGCCAGCACACGCCGTCCTGGCCTGAGGCCTGGCTCACACCTCCTAGGAGTGGGGAGGGAGGGTCTGAAGGATTCACACTGCGAGGTATACAGGCCAGGCCAGCCAGGCGGTGCCAGGGCTCCTGTGGACATCTGCCCAGCCTGTGTCTTTGGTCTTAATTGACAGGGCCCCTGGTGGCCTGGCCAATTAGGATCTGGGCCCTCAGCCTGAGGACAGGGGGTGGGGCCTAGGCAGGCCCTGCATGATGACCTCAATGACCCCTGGGGCCCACACACCTGAGCTGGGCTAGGTGGGGACCTACCATGACCCTCCTGTGACTGACCTGGAAATACCCCCAGGCTGCCAGTATGTGGAGAACTCCAGCACACTCATTTCCAGATCAGGCTCATGTGGCCATGGGGCGTCACCCACACCAGGCCCTGGTGCTGTGGGACAGGCTGTGCTCAGGCCCTAGCTGGCCTGCTGGTCACTGTCTGGGTGACTAGTGATGGCAGACTCTGACCCTGCTCACCCTCCTTGGGTCCCCCAACTGGTGCTCCCCTCAGGCCCCTGAAGAGGAGGCAAGTCAGATAGGACCTGGCCATCCCAGGGTGGGGGGTGTAGAAGGGGTGCGGTGGTGCCAGGGCCACTCCCTCCCAGGCCACCCCACCCCACCTGGGGCCAGCCAGGGGCCTAAATGCCTAAGGAGGTGCCAACCGCACCAGGGACTGGGAAGATAGCCAGCCAGGCTCGGGCCACCCACAGGTGGGGTGTGCCCAGGGCGGGGCCTCCGTGGGAGCAGGTGGTGCCTGCCTCTTCCCAGAGCCGGTGGGGTGGGGCAGGGGCCTCAAAGGGAGGGCCTGGCCCGGCTGGTGGTCAGGGTGCTGAGCGGGCCAGCCGCTGTGGCCACACCCACCGCCTGCCCTGCCCTCAGCCCCCGCCCATCCCACCCACCCCGGCAGGCAGCAGCCCAGCAGCAGCTAACACATACCCACCCACTGTTGCCCCTGGGGGGCAGGACTCAGGAACCCCTGGGGGGGGCTTGGCTTTGTGCTACGCAGTCAGAAACCAGAACACTCGGGTGGTTCCTGGTGTTTAATGGAGGCAGGACGGGCAGGCTGACTGTCCAGGTGGCTCTCCGGGGGCGGCCTGGGGACCTGGGGAGACCGCCTCAGCAGCACAGGACACTCAGGCAGCAGCTGCACTGCTGCCCTCTGGTGGCAACTTCAGCAGCAACCAAGGGCAGTTTCCATCGGCCGGAGCTGCCTCAGTTTCCCTGTGGGCCACAGACACGCACCGCCTACTCCAGGGCCTTCACCAGGGCTTCATTGGCCTCAATGCGGATCTGGATCTCGGCCCGTGCTGCCTCATCCGATGCACCGGGCAGTTCCGACTGCGCCTTCTCCAGGTTGGCCCGGGCTGTCTGCAGAGGGGTGGGCCGTGGTGAGGGCCAGGCTCCTGCTGGGGGCCTCTCGGGCAGCACCTGCCCCCGCCCTGAGCCTCAGTTTCCCCATCTGCTCACCCCCAGGTCCAGCATGTCCAGTGTTACAGCTTCCTCGGCCAGCAGCTGCACTGAGGAGTCCGCATTCACAGTGACGGAGCCGCTGCTCACTGTGGGGGAGACCAGGCCTGAGCAGACCCTCCCCAGGAGTGTGCTACCGCCTCTAGTCCAGTGAGCACACTCGTCATCCCAGCCCCTGGGGAGGCAACCGGGTGTGAAGGAGGGGCTGGGCTGAGGCTTCCTGGGCAGTGCGCTTGCCCAGCCTGCACAAGGCCCTGGGTTCAATCCTCAGCATGGCAGAAACTGGGTGTGCCGGCATAAGCCTGTCAGCCCAGCACTGGGAGGGGAGGAGCAGGGGTTCAAAGTCAGCCTGGGCTATAGGAGACCCTGCCCTGAAAACCCAAGGCAGGAAAGAAGGAAACACCCACTTGCGTGCAGAAGGACGTGAGCTCGTGGGGGAGCCAGGTATGGCCAAAAAGGTGCCCGTAAGCCTAACGCTGGGAGTAGAGGCAGGACGGAACCTAGGGCTCACCGGCCAGCCACCCTGGCCAGAAGGCAAGCTCCAGGTTTAGTCCCTCTCTGAAGGAATCAAGACAGCTGACTAAGGAGAACACCAATGTCCTTCATGTGTGTGCACACACACCCTTCCCACCCTCACCCCCTTGCCCACTCTGACACTCGCCCACACACCATGTAAAGTAAAATGGATTGGAGGCGTGGTCAGGTGGAGCCCCGCCCAGAATCCCCAGTGAGGGGCTGGGGGCGTGGTCAGGGTGGAGCCCCGCCTAGAATCCCCAGGTGAGGGTCTGGGGGTGTGGTCAGGGTGGAGCCCCGCCTAGAGTCCCCCAGTGAGGGGCTGGGGGCGTGGTCAGGTGGAGCCCCGCCCAGAATCCCCAGTGAGGGGCTGGGGGCGTGGTCAGGGTGGAGCCCCGCCTAGAATCCCCAGTGAGGGGCTGGGGGCGTGGTCAGGGTGGAGCCCCGCCTAGAATCCCCAGTGAGGGTCTGGGGGCGTGGTCAGGGTGGAGCCCCACCTATAATCCCCCAGTGAGGGGCTGGGGGCGTGGTCAGGGTGGAGCCCCGCCTAGAGTCCCCCAGTGAGGGGCTGGGGGCGTGGTCAGGTGGAGCCCCGCCTAGAATCCCCCAGTGAGGGTCTGGGGGCGTGGTCAGGTGGAGCCCCGCCCAGAACCCCCAGTGAGGGGCTGGGGGCGTGGTCAGGTGGAGCCCCGCCCAGAATCCCCAGAGAGGGGCTGGGGGCGTGGTCAGGGTGGAGCCCCGCCTAGAATCCCCAGTGAGGGGCTGGGGGCGTGGTCAGGTGGAGCCCCGCCTAGACTCCCCAGTGAGGGGCTGGGGGCGTGGTCAGGGTGGAGCCCCGCCTAGAATCCCCAGTGAGGGGCTGGGGGCGTGGTCAGGTGGAGCCCCGCCCAGAACCCCCAGTGAGGCTGTGGCGACTTCCCACAGTCCTGGGCTCCATCCATCCTTAGTACCACTAAACACTGAGGCATGAGCGGAGACACCATCAAGGAGCGACCTGGGAGGAGGGAGTCCACCCTGGGACAGAGGTCCTTCAGACTGGCGCCCTCCCACACCAAAGCTGGCGGGGGCTAGTTCCTCAACGGTCACTTGTACGTCTCTTCCTTTGCCAGCTGCGGTGAGGTCGGCTGTTCGGGTCTCTCTGTGCCCCCGATGACTGCACCTCGGTCTGGGTGGGCTGCGCCAGCCTGTCTGCTTTCCCCATGCGCCGTGGGATCCGAGCCCCCGTGCACCCTGGGCCACACTCACCGAAGTACTTGGTTGTGGTGCCGTCTTCGGCATGGACCACTACCAGCCCGGGCCGCAGGACCTGCAGCGTGGGCACGTGGGATGCCAGGATGCCAAAGGCTCCGGTCAGCGTCGGCACATCCACCTGCCGGACGTTGGCGCCATCAAAGAACACCTGCAAGAGTGCACCGAGTGGGGTGGGCTTCACCCTGTGCCACACGGTGGGTACCGCGAAGACGGAATGCTGGCGGGACGCAGATGCCACCTAGTGCCAGCGTCAGACCCGGCCTGCTCCCCGTGAAACGGGGTGCCCGTTTCCAAGGAGTGTGGAGAAGATGTGACTGAAACAGAGGGCAATGCGGACGAGGGTGGCATCCGGCCGGGGGTTGGCCTCTTGGAGATGGGGTTTCCAGGAACCCCAAGGCTGTCCTCCCCCTACCCAGGAAGTTGCCATAGGAGGACGGGAAGTGTAAGGCCAGCCTCAGCAGCCCAGTGAGTCCAAGCGCAAGCTGGCAAGACCCCGACTGGGGTCTGCACAGAGCGTGTTTCGGGCTCAGGCGACCCCTTTGGGACAGGGAGCCCGGGTCAGTCCCAGGCGACCCCAGCAGGTCCAGCTTCTGTTCCGAGGCCAGACGACCCTTCAGTGGCAGGACCTGGGTCTGGCCAGTCACTGAGCACGGCTCCGGGTCTGGGCACGGGTGCCTCTCCCGTGGGCAGGGGCTAGGCTCCGTGTGAACCCCAGCGGGAATGGGTCCGTGGTCTGTGTGGATCCTGGGGTTCAGCGAACACTACCTAAGCCTGGGATGAGGCCTGGGGGTGCACACGGGCCCCACGGCCTGCAATCCCGAGGCGTGCGGCACGTGTCCAGGCGTCACGCCTGGCGTCACCGGGGTCCGGAGTGGAGTCTTAGGTCCCTCCCGGTGCAAGCCTCGGGCGTGGGGCATGAGGTTTCAGAGGGCAGGGTCAGGCCTGGGGTGCAGGGGGGCCGCGTCAAGGCGCAGGCTCCGGGGAAGGGGTCCGTGCGGGCCCCGTGGGGGTGCAGCTTGGGGCCCAATAGAGGTGACCACCCCACCCGGGCCAAGTCGGGCCTGGAGACCCGGGGGCTGCGGAGTCGCACCTGCGTCGGGGAGGCGAAGGTGAAGGACATCTGCCCGGGCCCGGCGGCGGGGGCCGGAGCGGCGGCGGCCTCGGCGTAGGCGCGCGCCTGGAGCACCAGGCGGCGCAGGCCCGGGCGGCGGAGCAGCGCGGCAGGCAGCATGGCGGCGAGGGCAACGGCGGACTCCCGGCGGCGGCGGCGGCGCGGACAGCGGACACACTGCGGCCTTGAGGGAGGGCGCGGAGGACGGCGCGCGGAGCCTTCTGGGAGGCGCAGTTCCCCCCAAGCACGCACGCGCGCACTACGACTCCCGGTAGGCCGCGCGCGAGGCAGAACGCGCTGGGCATTCTGGGAGGTATAGTTTGCCTTCGCTCCGCCTCCGGCCGCACCGCCCAGGAGTGGGCGGAGCCCAGGCGGTGTGGGTCATTCTGGGAATTGCAGTTTTCTTCGCCTTCACACTGCAAAGGACGCCCTGGTGTTAGGCTGTTCGGCCGCCGGACACGCTGGAGGGACGCCCGCTGGAGCACAGGTGCCGAACAGTGTGGAGGCGCTTAGCATGCATTCGAGGCCCCAAAGAAGCAAACCCGCAATGTGCTGGGAGAGAAGGATTAAAATTTGGACTACCAGCCAGGTGTGGTGACGCACTCCTGATGGAGGAGGACCACCGAGTTCCACGACGCACAGTAACAACCCACTTCCAAAGGTGTGAACCAGAATACGTTTTAAAAAATCAAATACAAGCCCGGTGTAGTTTATCAGAGCTCTCCGGAGGCTGAGGCTAGTGGGGCTTCCGTGAGCCCAACACCATCCAGGTCTACACAGTGGGAACCTGAATATAAATAAATACATACATAAATAAAATGTGTGGTGCCGGCTGCGGTGCGTGCTTGGAGAGGTCGTGCCACGAGACAGGGGAGGAGGCAGACCGTTGAGCGTACCGAGTGGCGTGCACCCCGGCGCCGGCAGAGGGCGCGCGAAGCCCGGAGATGGACCCGCTCTTCTCCGCAGTCTCCCTCCCTGCGGGCCTCCGCCCCCGCGCGCCGCTGACGCAGGAGCGCGTGCGCGGGCGGCCGGGGGGGGGGGGGGCTCCACTGACGTCTGCTGTGTCCGCGCAGCCTCGCTCTCGGCCATGATGTCACCACCCCGCCCCCGCACCTACGCAGGTTCCAGCCCCCGCTGAGCTTTTGGTCCCCAGACTCCCCCCGCCCCCCATGTAGGCTCACAGAAAATGCAAGTTGGTGGGCACACGGTAGGAAAACCATTGGCTTGACTTAAAGGCAGCTAGAGGGTCGTGGTCACTCTTGGACCTGGGTCTGGCGGATGCGAGTGTGATTCCTTTTGTGATTCTCCAAACTCTAGGCCTCAGATCTGCGCAATAGCCAGCAGCCATAGATAGCCTCGATTAAGCGCCACGAGAGACATCGGGTTCCCAATCCCTGTAACCTGGACACTTTCCCTGGGCAGTGGGCAGCTAGAAACTCCCTCCTTTCCCCAGATGCTTCCTGCACGCATGTTCCAGCTCTTAAACACACATCCCCATCCCAGGACCCCGTATCTACCCAATGCTCCAGGAAGCAAGGGCGCAAACCTAGGACATGCATGCCCTGTCCACCAGACGTGACCACTGGGTTTCACCAGACGAGTCTTTTTGAAAAATAAACCCAGGGTGCTGGAGAGAGGCTAGACAGTTAAATAACGAGCACTGTTTTTCCAGAAGACTTGAGTTCCGTTCCCAGTGCACATGTGGGACAGCTTCAGATCTGATATCCTTTCCTGGTGTGTGAGCGCGTGCGTACACACACACACAGACACACACGGGATTTAGTATTACAAAAATTGTGGAGTGGTGACACACCCGAGCTTGAGGCCAGCCTGGTCTATCTACATCGTGACTTGCAGGCAAGCCTGGGGTACTGCGTGAATCTCTGTGTCAATCCCCTTCCCTGAACACAAGGGAGCTGCTGTCCCAGAGATCAGTGTAAGGGGCCCAACTCCAAGACAGACTTTGCTTGACTGTGAGGCTTCACAAGGAGCAGCAGGTAGGGCCTGGGAGCGTGGACTCTTGGAACGGCACCGACCCCGTGTCGGAACCCAGCACCAGCAGAAAGGAAAGATCATTGATTGCAGGGAAAGGGTTGTCTGGGATGGGTCATTCCACAACAGACCTCTATGGACGCAAGGCAAAATTTTCATTACGTTCATTTCGTTAGTGGGCAAGCGGAAAGCAAGGCTTTGGACATCAAAGGACAACCTGTAGGAGTAGGCATTCTTACCATGTGGGACCCAGGGATGGACCACGGGTCCTTGGCTCGGCTGCGGGCACCCTGGCGGCCGCGCCATCGCACCACACTTCTGTTGGTTGGGAAGGGTTCTCCTGCATCTCAAGCTGTCCTACAAGTCTGTGTAGCCGAGGTTGGCCTTGAACCCTCATTCACTTGATTTCATCTCCCAAACGCCGGTGTGCACCATCGCAAACAGTTTGGGGTGCAAGTTCTGAGTAGGTGTGGGGCATCATTGGATATCTGGGGTGTAGCGTGAACCCCAATGAACCTGCAGAAGAGCAGCATGGGGGAAACAGATGTGTGACAGAAAAACGGACCTAGACCTCATGGCTTGAGGACCACGGGGATCCACAGACCGGAACTGAGCACCCGAGTGACAGGTGAGACATTGGATAGCCTGGGGTCCCCAAGACTCAGTGTTCGGCGATGCCCAGATAGGCGAGGGGCGTAGTGCGCCCCTGCACCGGGTTCGGGGACACTGCAGCACCAGGTAAGCCGAGTCCCGCAGCGGGGCGGGGGGCGGGGCCGCGCGACCGCGGGAGGGGGCGCCGGGAGCTCAGGCTCCGCCCCCCGCCCCCGCCGGAAGGGAAGGGGAGGCGGTGGCCAGCGCGCAGCGAGCCAGACGCGGCGGCGAGAGCGGCGGGGGCGGCCAGGCTGCGGGACCGGGCGGCTACCGGGAGCACCGAGCCAGGGCCCGGAGCGGGCGCACCGCCAGCGCGGTCACGTGCGGGGCCCCTCCTTTATCGCACACCTCCTCCGCGCGCCGCGCTCTCCATTCATAAATTCTCCGCCGGCTCCGCGGCCACCGAGCTTCAGAGCCAACCGGGAGCGCCGTGCATCCGCCGCCCGCCCTCCTGCCGCCCATGGGCCGCACGCCCCGGCGCTGAGGTAGGCGCGGCGGGCCCTGGCGCGCGGGGCCGGGCGGGGACGGACGGGCGGGCGAATGCGCGCGGCCAGGGCAGGGCGAGCAGCCCCCGGGCCCGCCCTGGCCCACCAGTCCTGCGCGCAGCGGCGGCGGCGGCGCGTGGCTCCGGGGAGGGAGCGGAGGGAGCGTGGGAACGGCCCGAGCCGCCGTGCACCCCGCCCACTGTCCGCAGCCCGCAGAGGGAGCCCGCCCATGCCGGCCCTCGGCCTCAGTTTACCCCAGTGACAAGGCGAGGGCAGTGTCGCCTTGGCCTCCTGGGTGCGCACGGGCCTGGTATCGGGTTCCCTGCGCGCTCTCGCACCCTGTCCTGGGGTGGGGGCGTCCTCGCCGGCCCTCATGACCCCACCTTCCCCGCCCGAGTCTCCAGCCATCTTCCGTCACTCCCGTCACCATCCCATCACCGTGCCCCACCCCCCTCCAGCCTGAATTCATTCCCCGACCGACATAGGCGCCCCTTGCCACCCGCCAAAATTGATGCCTGCGGCCGGTCCCCTGCCCCGGAGCGCGAGGACACGGATCCTTCCTGGGGGCACGTTCGTTTTATCCGGGGCTCAGTGTCCCCCCCCCGCCCCCGCCGTGCAGCCCAGAGCGCTGGCGACGCTGCAGCCTGCGGGCTCTGGCGGTGCGGGTCGGCGTCGGCGCGCTCACGCTGGGCGTGGGAACCGGGGATGGCGGGCCAGAGCGGGCCCTGACACCCCAGAAGCCTCGTCATCCCCTGAGCGAGGCAGGTGCAATTGCAGCAGCGCCCTCCTGAGTGTTGCCCCCACCCCCACCCCGGAACGTGCCCGAGCCTCAGTTTCCCCACGCTGCGGGCGGGGGCCTGGTGGGGCAGCCATCTTGGCCGCGGCTCGGGGCGCCCCCGCGGGCGGCCTCCCCCGCGCCCCCGCCCGCCTCCCTCTGCCTGGCAACCCGCCCCCCGGCGCGGCCCTGCGCACCGTCGTCATGGGAACCAGATTTTTCAGGCCAGGAACAGACGAGCGTCTTTTGTCCTTTCCACACCCACCAGTGCGGGGCGCGGGGACCTTTTCCTCTGGAGTCGTGACTCGGGTGTGTGTGTGAGGGGGGCTCACTGGTGCCAGCCCCCCCCCGCCCCCCGTGAGCCCCGAGCCGCGGAGGACGCGGGGGATCTGGGCTGGGTGTGCTCCAGGGCTGCGCGCCCCCTCTCCCAAGCGGGCCGGCCCTTTTCTGGGCATGGCTGCGCCACCTTGCTGGGCCGGCCGCACCGGCCAGCCAGGGAGGTGGCCGGGATGTGGGAGAGCCACTTGTACACATAGACACACGCACGCGCGCGCACGCACACACACACACACACACACACACACACACACACACACACGCTCCTGCGCACGCGCGATGCCACCTTCTCTGTGATAAAGATGGCGAAAGAGAGGTCCTGGGAAAAAAGCCCTGGCTCCAGGCGCCCTGGGGAGGTGGGGGGGTGGGGGTGGCTCACACTGCAGGACTCGGCCCCACCTGTCCATGAGTCACCCCAGTGACGGCAGCCGCCGCCGCCGCCGCCGCTGCTGCACGGGGCTGACGGGGGCTGACTTGCAGGGGCTCCTGTGGGGAGGGGCGGGCAGAGCTGGATCTGAGCTGGCTCTGTGCCCTACCTGTAGCCTCAAAATGCAGCCCACGGCCACCATGGCCACAGAGGCCACCACCACCTCCACGGCTGCCCTGATGACTTCGTGGGACAATACCACCAGCCGCCCCACGGTGGGTGGGTGATTCCTGGAGGCCAGGGGTGGGGATGGGGCGGGATGGAGCCCTGACCCAGCCCGCCCCGCGCGCCCGACCTCTCCCCCAGGCGGAGCCCGACCCCATCCTGGACAACTACGTGCTGCTGGTGGTGGTGATGTCGCTGTTCATCGGGGGCACGCTGGTGGTGCTGTCCGGCGTTCTCCTGCTCTGCAAACGCTGCTGGGAGGTGCACCAGCGCTTCAACAGGTGCGTGCCCTGCGAGCCGCCTCCCTCCCTCCCTCCCGGCCGGCCGCCCCGGCGTGCCCGCGGGCGGGGGTCCCCATCCCCGCTCACTCCTCGCCTGCCTTTCCTCCCCAGGGCCATGGAGGAAGCAGAGAAGACCACCACGACCTACCTGGACAACGGCACCCACCCCATACAAGGTGAGGGGCCCGCGTGGCCCGCAGCACCCTGCTGCACCTGCCCGCCCCCCGCCGCGCCCCGCCCCTCGGCCCCCTGCCCGCCCCCCTGGGCCGCCTGACGGTCTGTCTGTCTGTCTCCCCCACCAGACTGGGCGCAGTTCGAGTCCGACTCATCTCTGTTTCCTTAACGCCCAGGCGTAGGTGCGCACAGGCGCGTGCTGAGAGCGAGTGAGTGTGTGAGCGGATGAGCGAGTGCCCGCCGCCCCGCCCCGCCCGCCCGGTCCTGCCCTCACTCGGCCCGCGCCCCCCTCCCGGCCCACCCCTGCCCAGCGACCTGCCTGCCAGCAAGACACGCGCGGCCCACCCGGGGCCCACCCTCTCTTGACTCTCCTCACAGACCCCGACTGCAGGGCGGAAGACCCCGAGAGCCAGGACACGGAGACAGAGCGCTTCCTAGCCACCAGCTCCACCGGCCGCCGCGTGTCCTTCAATGAGGCCGCCCTGTTTGAACAGAGCCGGAAGGCTCAGGACAAGGGCCGCCGGTGAGGGAAGCCAGGTCACAGCTTGGTGCTAAAGCTGGGGACCCCGGCTCAGGTCTCTTGGTGTGGGCTGGCAGGGTGGACAGAGAGAGTAAGTATCGACGCTGAAGGACAAGCTCTGGTTAGGGGTTGAATACCCGCGACTGCGGACGGAGGCAAGAGGGTCACCAGAGTTGTCTTTAAGTGTTTCTGTATATGTGGGTGCAAGTGCCCGCAGAGGCCAGGAGGAGGCGTCAGATCTCCCCGGAGCTAGAATTACGGGTGGTTCTGAGTGGCCCAGTACGGGCCCCGGAAACCCAACTCAGGTCCTTCGCAAGAGTAGCTAAGTGTGTGAACGCCTGAGCCATGCATCACTCCAGCCCTGACTGCCTCGAATCTGAGGCCTGACTGGCCGCACAGAGCGAACCATGCCCACCGTGGGCGCAATTTCAAGACCTGCCTTGAGTGTGGTGGTGGGTGCCTGCAATGCCGGCAGGTGGCCAGCAGAGGCAGGAGACTGCCGCCAAGTTCAAGGCCAACCCAGGCTAGCGAGGGCGAGAGACCTCAAAAAACAAACGGGGATGTTGAGTGTGGCGGCAGGCAGAGGCAGGCAGATGCTTTGTGAGTCAAGGCCAGCCTGGTCTACATAGACCCTGTCTCAAGAGGTAAACAGAGGCTGTGGCCCCAGCACTTGATAGATCGATGGAGACACAGGATCAGAAGTTCAAAGTCATCCTTGAACAGGGAGTGGATGGTAAAGCAGATGTGCCAGGGACTGCCGGAGCTGATTGTCAGGGGTCCCTCAACATAGGTACACCCTGACAGAAGGGGACTTCCATCACCTCAAGAATGCTCGTCTCACGCACCTCCACCTGCCGCCTCTCAAGATCGCTACTATCCATGAGTGTGATCCGGGTGAGGCCAGCTCAGTGGCCACACCCCACCCAGCCGCCACCCCCAAAGACAGCTTGGCTATTTTCCAGGTAGGGGTCAACGTTGCAGCCAGCCCTGGTCCTCGGCAGAGCGGTGGTGGGTACCAAGTGGGGTCCTGACTGGCTGTGGTGGGGAGGTGGGACCCCCCTCACCCCTCACCTGCTTGTCCTCCCCCAAACTCTCTGTCTCACAGCCCCCTGGGAAGGCCCTCACTGGCCGCTCAGTGGGTCCCAGCTCCGCCCTGCCAGGTGATCCCTACAACTCTGTGGACTTCTCGGAGATCAGCCCCTCCGCCTCCAGTGACTCTGGGGAGGGCACCTCGGTGAGGGCTCCCTCTGGTTTCCCACAGCATTCTGAGATCGAGGTGCCTTCTCTCTCAGAACCAGGATTCCCTGTAAGAGTCGGGCTGGTGGGGAGGGTGCTCAGCTCCACCCCAGCCCAGGGAAGGGAGCTGCTAGACAGGGTCCTTCCTTCGGGACAGACGGACAGGGTCCAGGAGGGCGGAGCTGGCCTGAGAGAGAAGGCTGTTAGAAGGGTGACCACAGGCTTGCTTCGTGGGCACCCAGGTGTTGGGTCAGGGCCTGAGAGGGGACTCTGTGCCTGACAACCATCCCTGCCTCCCCCACATTCCCCAGTTAGATGCAGGGGCCCGGGGTGCCAAAGCTGCTGGGCCTGGGCCTGAGGCAGCACCCGGGGAGATGGGCACAGGCTCCTCGGGACCTGGCACTGTACTGCAGTTCTTCACACGGCTACGCCGCCACGCCAGCCTGGATGGGGCCAGCCCCTACTTCAAGGTCAAGAAATGGAAGCTGGAGCCAAGCCAGAGAGCGTCCAGTCTGGACACGAGAGGTAAGGCACCGCAGAGTGACTATGAGTGCCAGGGGCATCTTGATGGAGGCCTCGCAAATGGCCAGGAACTCCCAGGGCCGGCATGCCTCTAGGAAGGCTGCCAGTTCCTGATGGCCTGTGTCTCCTAGGCAGAGTGTTCACCCTCCATGCCCAAGGCTTGTGTGCACCAGCATGGTGCACGGCTTCAGCTGTCAGCATATCGGGGGTCCCAGCTTCCCTGGACCTCTACTCAGTCCTTCGACCTGTATAGGCTTTGGCTTACCAGAACCAGCCACAGGGTCGAGCACCTTTCCACTGTGCGTGAGGCCCTGGCCTCCATCTCCAGTGCCACCTAAACCTAGTGCGGTATTGCATGAACTCAAGAGGGCAGAGGCAGAAGGACAGGAATTCAAAGCCAGCCTCAGCCACGCAGTGTGTTTGAAGCTAGCCTTGGCTACATGACAGCTTGTCTCAAAAAGAAAAAAAAAAAGGCAGCATTGTACTAGGTATAGGATCTGTGGATGCCTGTTTGTTGCGAGACATTTGTCTCTTACTGTGTGGCCTAGGCAGACCTTGAACTGCAGCAACCCTCCCGAGTTTAGGGGATTACAGGCACACGCCACACCCAGCTAATCCCCGGGCACTTTTGATAAGGCCCTGGACAGTAACAGTTTGGGCTTTTGTGGCCACACTGTCCCATCTCAGCCTCTGCTGTAGGAAGTGACTTTCATATGCAAATGAGCATGGCCTGTGTCAGTAAAGCTATTCACAAAGAAAGGGCGCAGCCTGCTGGCCCAGGACACAGGGCTGCTCACTGCAGGGAGGACACCCTGGCCTTCCTGATAGCGGCTCCTAACACTGGCTTCCCTGTGGGCAAGGGTGTGGGAGGGTCTGGATGGCAGAGGGCTCACCCCCTCCCTTCCCAGGGTACCACTGTGGGCGGAGGTTCTGAGATGGAGTCATGATTCCTAGTGCTGATTAACCACAGGCTGCTGTGGTGGACCAGAACCTGTTCTCCGGGTGGCTTCCACCCCACCTGGAGGCCTGCCTACTGGCAGTTCTGTTTGGGGAAGATCCTGGCTGCTGGCCAGGCGCTGGGGCAGGGGTGGGGCAGTTTCTCCCAATCCTCCCATGCAGGCCCCGAAAAGCCCCAGCTCCTCTGCTTCAGCAAGAGCTGAGCTATGCTGCCCACTGGTGCCCTTCTCACGGCCGTGCCTGTCCAGCCATGGCCGTTTGTCTGGACTGCTTTTCCCGAGGCCTTCCAGCTCATGCCAAATCTCTGATCTTGGCACACATGCCCTCTGCCTCAGTTTCTTCAACTAATCGACTACCCCCCCCCCCACAGGTTCCCCTAAGCGGCACCATTTTCAGCGACAGCGGGCAGCCAGTGAGAGCATGGAGCAGGAGGGGGATGCCCCTCACGCCGACTTCATTCAGTACATTGCCAGCGCAGGCGACTCGGTGGCCTTCCCACCCCCCCGCCCCTTTCTGGCCAGCCCCACCAGCCCGCCCCCCACTCTCGGCAGGTATTTTTCAGTAGATAGAGGTGCTAAGGGTGAGCCTGTGGGCCCCTGCCCTGCCCCGTCCCCCCTAGGTGGCCCGGGGACTGCCCTCCTGGCCCTGTGGACACGGACTCGAGTGACCTTGGCCACTTCATGGGGGCCACCTCTCCACCGCAGACCGGAGAAGGAGGGGAACGGGGCGAGGCTGGGTAAGGGTAGGTGGGCAGTTGATGGCTCCAAGGTCTCCAGGATGGGACGCCCACCGGAGCAAGGCAGCAGGCTTGGGCCCAGCCTGGCTCTGCCAATTTGTGGCAGGCTCCGAGGCCTGAAAGGCTCCTCAGTTGTCCCAGCGACCCTCCTGCCTACCTGCACTCCTGATGTATGGCCTGACCCCTCGCAGAAGCCTTGGTGACTGCTTCTGTCAGACGCATCCTCCTTCCCCAACCCCAAAGCAAAACTCCCAAATGCTGAAAACCCGTAGGATACAGGCTGAGGCTCTGCAAACTTGGGGGTGACCCTTGGTTTCCATGGTTCACACCTGGCCCTGTCAGCCAGTGGGGGGGGGGGGGTAACCACATAGGATGAGGGGCCGATTTGGAATTCAGTTCAGGTCCGTTCCCTTAAGTCTCCGTGTACATCAAGAGAATGTATCTAGGAATGGCCCGGGCTCCATGGGGTTCCCTCCGTGTCCACAGTCCCTAATGCACGAGCGTTTGGCCGGCAGGGCAGGGCAAGGCCTGCAGGCTCTGACCACGTGGGCCTGGCCTTGCAGGCTAGAGGCGGCCGAGGCGGCGGGAGGAGCAAGCCCCGAGACTCCTCCGGAGCACAGCATCAGTTTGGGGCCCGAGCATGCGCAGCAGCAGGACCCGCAGCAAGAGCAGGACGCCGAGCATGCACAGTGCAGCTACCGTGACCTGTGGAGCCTTCGCGCTTCACTCGAGCTCCACGCGGCCACTGCATCGGACCACAGCAGCAGCGGCAATGACCGCGACTCGGTGCGCAGCGGCGACAGCTCGGGCTCGGGCTCCGGGGGTGGCGGCGCGGCACCCGCCTTCCCACCCCCGCCCGAGTCTCCGCCCGCTCTGAGGCCTAAGGACGGCGAAGCCCGCCGCCTGCTGCAGATGGACAGCGGGTATGCGAGCATCGAGGGGCGCGGCGCGGGCGACGAGGCCTCCGAACTTCCCGCTCAGGCCCGCAGCCCTCCCCGCAGCCCGCGGGCCTGGCCGCGCAGGCCGCGCCGCGACTACAGCATCGACGAGAAGACGGACGCGCTCTTCCACGAGTTCCTGCGCCACGACCCGCACTTCGACGACGCGCCACGCCACCGCGCACGTGCGCACCCTCACGCCCATGCGCGCAAGCAGTGGCAGCAGAGAGGCCGCCAGCACAGCGACCCTGGCGGCGCACGCGCGGCCACGCCCCCCGGCGCGGCCCGTCCCGCGCGTGCGCCCTTGCGCCGCGGCGACAGCGTCGACTGTCCTCCCGAAGGCCGCGCACTGCCGAGCACGGGCGACGACCCGTCCATTCCGGTCATCGAGGAGGAGCCTGGCGGCGGGAGCGGTGGCTGCCTGGGCCCCGGGCTGTGCGCCGAGCCCGCCGGGGCGCTGCTGGACAAGCTGGCGGCCAGCCTGGACGACAGACTCTTCGCTCCGCACCTCGCCGGGCCAGTTGCCTCTTCCCCGGTGCTGATCGCCGCTGCTGCTGCCCCCACGTCCCCCGACCACAGCCCGGCCTAAGCTCCGTGCACTCGACCCTCCTCTCGGCAGCCTCTCCGGGCCCGCGGGGCCGCTGCGGGGATGGCGGCGACGGCGGGAGAGACCTGGGCTGCCGTGCGCGCGCGCACGCGGCCCGACCCCGACTGCGGTGTCCCGTGGGCACTTAGCGGGCGCAGCGGGGCCCCAGGACCCTGGCCCAGCTGCAAGGAGGGCCTAGAGTTCCGACTCTCGGGTCCCCGTTCGGCCGACCATAGCACCCGGCCTGGAGGCCGGTGGGGCGGGTTGCTCTGAAGCGCATGCGCAGCCTCCCTCCATTGGTTAGCACGTGCTGGCGGTGCCATTGCCGGCCATACGCATGCGTGAACCTACTGGAGGCGAAGGGACCATGGGGCACCGAGGATCAGAGGAGCTGGCCGCCCCGACCCCTGACTCCGTTTACCTCACTATGGTGTGTGCTCTCGCGGCACCCATACCCCCGTCTCCGAGCAATAACCGCTGCTCCCGCTCTCAGCATGTGCACAGGCCCCACTTGTCCCTCCTCCTCAAGAGCCTTGGGCTTCGGACACACGGACAGAACAGCCCAGGCGGCAGCTTCAAGTTTCCCAAGCTTTATTTATTGCCAAAATAGAGGGCGGCCTCGCCGTGAGTGCCCGCCCACTCCCTGCCCTGCGCCCTCCACGGGTAGTCGTGCTGTCTGGTTGATCATAAATGTCTCTGCATATCGCTTGCTCTGGGTTTTCTCTGCAGGCCACCCTGCACCCCGTCGGCTCCAAACACCCTGACAGCCATTGCTCAAATCCACCTGTTTTATTAAAAAAAGGGACCAACCCAAAGACAGCGAGGCTCGCGGGGCGGCATGCGGGCGAGGCCGGCCAGTGGTCTCGACATAAAGTGCTTCTGGGGCGGCGGGTCCACCCTCGGCTCCAACCTCCGAGTGTCCAGATGGGTGGGCCCGAAAACCGCAGCCTTGCCGGGGCACCTGCCCAGGGAACCTGGGGACACACTGCAGGTAGAAGGGGTCACTCAGCATCCGGCCCCTGCAGGGAGGTACACGCCACCCCTGAGGGGTCAGACCCTTCTAAGGGCTGTGGCCTCAGTCACCTGACCTTGCCCCATGGAACCAGGGGAACTCCGCCCCAAGGAGCGGAGCCAGGAGCACAGCAGACACCCACTGAGCACCAAGCGGGGACTCTCGGTCCTGGCCCTGCGCCCACCTGCAGGCCGCAGTCACTGCTGCTTGCAGGCCGAGAGCCGGCGGATCTTGTTGCTGGAGCACGCCTTGCGAGCAGGGTTGGCCGTGCCGGGCCGGCCTTCTGGCTTCACCTTGCTGCTGAGCTGGGGCTCTGTGCCGTTCACACACACAGCTTTGGGCAGGCTGCGGCTCTGTCCGTTCTGACCTGCTTCCTCTTCTAGGACCTGTCCTGCGGGAAGATGGCGGGCATGGCTTGAGCCAAGGGACAGGCAACCCAAAGCCCCAGGGCCCAGCCAGCCCCGACTGTGCCAGAGGCTGGTCAGGCTGTGCTTTCTGGCCTCCAGCGCTGTCCCTCAGTGGCTCCAAAGGCCTGGCCGGCCAGGCCCAGCCTTCCAGTGGTGTGCCCTGGCCCCCCTGCGGCACACCCATGCTCACCTGCCTGTCTAGCCTGGGCAGCCCAAGCACCAGCTCACAGAGCTCTCCAAGTGAGCCAGGCTCTAGACCCACAACAGGCCCATGGAGATGAAGCACTCAGCTGGGGGCTACTAGCTGCTCTGCGCATGGGGAGAACGTCCAGCTGGGGGCTATAGGCCTAGCTTGCTCAGCTGGCCTTCCTTCACGGTGGCGATAGGTCGCCTCTCCCGAAGCTCCTCAGAAGTGGGCAGCCTCTAGCATGTAACTACACAGCCACCAGGTGCTTGCGGTGCAGCGATGGGAACCCCACAGAGGCCCCACCTGTGCTCCTGGATCCAGAGTCCCTCTCCCCAAACCTCTGGTTCGGCCCAAACGGGCAGCACCCACCCTGGCCCTCACTGTGCTGGACGGAGGCATGAGGTGGGGTGGACCCTGCAGCCGGCAATCCCTCCCCACCAGGCACTGGGAGGTACAAGGCCCCCTTGTCCTGTTGTTCAGAGCACAGCCCTCATGCCAGGAGTAGAGGCTGTCCAGAGTCCTGCCATGTGCACACAGCACTATCTGTACAGCACTGTCCCAGGGGATATGGGCCCCATGGCCACCCAGACACAAGGCAGTGTCCCCAGACCCCTCCCTCCGTCCTCGCCTTCCTTCAAATTATAGCAACCCCAGGGGTCCCCAAGATGAAGTCAGTGTCCTAAGTGCACACCGCCCCCAACAAGGAGCCCACACGGAGCCCTGCCAGGTGACAGCCCTGCCTGAGGGCCTAGCCTGTGGCAAACATTCCCGGCAAAGGCTGCAGTGACAGGGCCCTCACTGTCTGAGCAGAAGACACTCTTAGGAGGACTGTGGCCAGGGCCTATCCTGAACACCAGGGTCCCAGCTGGCACTGCTTCCAGAACCCTCAAATGCTCCAGGGACAACACAGGGGCCAAGGGCCTCGCCCTCCCATACACACAACTGTCTGAAGGGCCAGGAGCTGCCTCTCAGTAGGGCCGGCCTGAGGGGCACAAGGCCAAGGGTCCTGAGAGCCCTAGCCAGTGGCAGCCTTGGTGCTGAGGGCCTGGCTCAGGCCTTGGACCTGGGTATGCTCTGTGATCCCTGGTGGGGGCCTGCCAGGGCAGTGACAGGGAAGGGCAGTCGCGGCAAGCATCCACCTGCAGACACAGTGGACAACGCTTTATGGAGGACATGGGCGGGGCGGCAGCCGGGGAGCTACACTAAGGCCTCGAGCCCCTCCTCGGGCTCCTCTCCAGGAAGGCCTGCGCCCTGGCTCTTCAACATGCATGTGGCGCATGCATCCTCGCTAAGCCCTGCCTCGGCCGCCTCTTCGACACCTGGGGAAGAAGGCGGTACAAGGTCAGGCATGGCCAGGACTGAGGGCCACTGGACCCTCCCTCACGTAGCTGTCTCAGGGCACCTGCCCACTGCCCTCCAGGGTCCCCCTCCTCCTGCTACACGCAGCCAGCGAGGCCATAAGAAGCTGTAGCCGGGGCCCAGGGAGCCCTTCAGCTAGCCCAGAATGGAATGCCGGCCACCAGGATGGCTTTGGCAGTTTGGTGGCTCAGGTCAGACTGGAGCCTTGGGGAAAGGACCAGCCCCAGAGAGCACAAAGGTGCCAGCTCCGGGGTGACCCAGCCAAGCCAGCTCACCAGGCACCGTGAAGTCCTGGGTGTAGATGATGCCATCCTCAATGTCAAACAAGTCCTCGTCCTCGTCCTCGCCGGCATGGCCATGCAAGTCCTCCAGGTAGGGCACCACTGTCATACTGCGCCAACGGTCCTTAGTGTCTGGGCTCGGGGGGATGGGCACGAGCGCCTCAGCCAGTGGGTGTTTCTTCCGGAACCAGCTGCAAAAGCCCAAGTGCAGTAGAGCCATCAGGTGCCAGGTGCTCGGTGACCACGGTGGCCCTCGTGGAGGGCAGGGCCTCAGGTCTCAGCAACGGGGTCCAGGGGTCCTGCCATGCGCACTTTACATTAGCAGCCACAGCTCCTTGGACCGGAGTGGACAGGCAGGGCCCTCCCTGGGGAACGCCCTGCAGGCCGGTCTCAGCCCCGCATGGAGGTGACAACGGGCACGGGGACGACAGACGGGGCGGGCCCCCAGCCGCCAGGACCCAGGGCCTGCCCCTGAGCGAGTGAACAACAGGACAGAGGCTCCGGCCTCCTGCTTCCCTGGCTGTACCCATGCCCAGACGGCCAGGCTCCACCGGGTCAAAGGGCAGCTGGGGCCCAGAGGGACACCTCCCTGGAGTCCGGCAAGGCCTGCCGTGCTCTCCCATCTACTCCAGCCACGTCCTCCACCACGGAGGATCTGCCACACAGCCGCCCGCACCCCTCCCCAGGACGGTAGAGGGAGGGAGGGGGTCTGCGACAAGGGTGCTGGAGGGCTCTCACCCCTGCCTGCACTGGGTACCAGGAGGGAGGCAGAGCCAGCAACCCTCCCTCATACCCCAAGATCACACTGCACCTCCTCAGGCCAGCAGCGGACGTGCCCACGCCTCCTCACTCCTGTGACCACCCAGCACCCAGCAGGTGGGCAGTGGGGGCGCTCACCTGTGCTGCCTGATCTGTCGGATGGAGAACCTCTTGGCTGGCTCATACTCCAGCATCCCTGTGTAACGGAAGGGTCAGTGCGCCGGGTCCCGCCTTCTCCGTGCCGCAGCCCCGCCCACCATCCATCCTTTCTAGGCCCGTGAAACAGCAGCAGGCAGCCTGGGCACAGCACTGAGACTCCCCTGGATGGGGCCATCAAAGCTGACGCCAGTGCCACCTGCTGCAGAGCCCAGGACGCACAAGACACCCCTGCGTTCCCTGCAGACACCGGGGAAACGGAGTCCCAGAGACCTCCCATGCCAGCAGGCAGGGGCTGTTCATCAGTCAAGTCAGGCCACTGGCTGCATCCCACTGCCATCTCTGGCTACCGAGGGACTGCAAGAGAGTCCAGCTGACTCTGCACCCCCCAGACCAGGGGCTTTGCCCCCAACTGTCCTGGCATGCAGGTGACCCTCCTATCACCAGGAAGATACCCACCTCGGAGCAGGTCAGAAAGCGGTGGGCCGCAGTCACAGGGGATGGTGAAGTCCCCTCTCCCGATGTTCTCAAACAGCTTGTAGATATTGTCTCCCTCGAATGGGTACAGGCCCGTGGTGATGTTGTAGCTTCACATAAGAGGGCAGTGTCAGTGCATGCCACACCTGAGACTAGAGGCCAGGTGCCCAACTCCCAGAGAGGATAAGTGTTAACCGGGAGACGTGCAGCCACAGCACCCTACATGGAGCAAAGCCTGTGGGGTGGTGTGTGGAGGGAAACTACACCCAGAGACCTGGAATGTCCAACCTGCTGGCCACACACTGTGGATAGAGGCCCAAGGACACTAGAGAAAACCTGCAGTTCCCCATCTGCTGCAGGGCACAGGACACTTACAGTGTGACCCCAGCTGACCAGATGTCCACTTTGAAACCTGAGAAGGTGTCGAGTCCGTTGGCGATCTCGGGCGGCTGGAAGGCCGGGGAGCCCTGGCTTGTCCGGCAGGTGTCGTCCACAGCGAAGGGGTGCAGGGCCTGCAGGGCAGTGAGAGTCAGGGGTGCTCAGGAGAAGTAGCCCGGGAGCCCTGCACACGGTGCCTACCTCGGCAACACCCAGGTCGGAGATCTTGAGCGTGCCATTGGTGGTGAGCAGCAGGTTGCCCGGCTTGATGTCCTTGTGCACAATGCCCTGGCTGTGCAGGTACTCCAGGCCGTCAATCAGCTGGCGGAAGTACCTGGATGGGTGGGACTGGCTCAGCCCCACAGGGTCTCAGCCCATACCAAGGTGCCTACACAAGCCTGCTACGCCATCTGGGAAAGTCGCCAGGCCTAGCCCACAAGGGGACAGGCGTTTGGGATTCAGGTCAACAGATCTGGTAGTCAGAAGGCCTGAGCCCATTGGGAATTATACGGGGCAACTACTGTCACGGGTTCCCAGGCGCAGGGTGCCAAGCCTCCCCTTTGGCTTCCCCTTCCCTTGGTTCTGTGCCAACCAGGGCCGTGACTCTGCTGAGACTGGGGGACCGCAGAGTCAGGTTCTGCAGGGCAGTGGGCCCACAGGGCCTAACAGGAGGGAGACCCCAGCACATTGGCTGGCCTGAAAACTGGGGGCCCAGAAACATCCGGGTTTTCCTGACAATGGCTATCATGAGCTGCAGGAAGTGCTGGCTGCCCCTCCTGCACCTAGCAGGGCACTCACCCATGGGCCTGGCACACGGGGAAGCGCTTCTCCGGCACACTGTCCAGCATCTCCTGCATGCCACACACGCAGTACTCCATCACCATATACGTAGGGCGCTAAGGAAAGCAGCACGTGCCAGGCCCCAGGAGCCCTAGCAGCAGCAGTCTGCAACGCCCTGAGACCCGAGGCCACTGAGGCAGTGAAGACATCTGCACTGCCTTGGACCACATGGAGTCAGCATAGGACACAGCAGGACCAGAATGGGCTAGTCTACTCGCCACAGCAGGGGGAAGGGGTGCCCGGAGTCGGGGTGCAGCCAACTACAGGCATTTGGCTCTCTCTGTGCTCCCAGGACCGCCCAGATGCAGAGCAGGTTGTGCAGACTCTGCCCCGGGAAGGGCAGCAGGGAGACCACCAAACGAAGGCACTGCCAGTGCATGTGAGCTCCAGGTACCCGAGACGGTGCCCAGCTCCAGCCAGAGGCCAGACCAGGCTGGCACAAGATGAGAGCTCCATGCCCTGCTCATCCTGTCTGCTAAGGTGCCAGGCACCACAGGACAACATGCAGAAGTGAGCTGCAGTCAGAGGCGCTGGCTATACAGGGCTTCCACTCCCTACCACACACAGGGCCCACCACACCCCGCTCCACCCCACAGGATATATCTTCTGCTTCTCCTCATTGTACAGCACGTCCACCAGCTGAATCACATTCCGGTGCCGCAGCCGCCGCAGCAGCTGGATCTCCCTGTAACAGAGGACACTGCTCAGCTGACCGTGCCTACTGTGAAGCTGCCCATCTGGGAACATACTGGACATGGGGAAGGTGGGGTCACGCCTCCTGCTCGCCTGTGACACCTGGTTCCACCCCAGGACCACGAGGACACTGGGATTGCTTCATAAAAGCCAACATGTTAAGTGACACAGGCATAGCACCGAGTGTGCCTGGAGCTGGGCTATGACAGGGCCACAGGGGCTTCTCCCAAGGACGGTCCACCTCATGAACCTGGATGTCCCCCAGCTGTGCTCAAGGACAGCTCAGAGACTGGCAGCAGCAGGGACAGCCACCACGGTGCCGGCAAGGAAGGCACTGGCCCACATAATGAGAGCCGCTGTCCAACAGGTTGATGAGGCTGCTGGCCAGTCACAGAGGCTTCCCTTAGCTCATGCCTGGACAGTAGCACAGCACCCCAACACCAGAAACTCCACCACCAAGTGCACACACAGTACCCGTCACAGCCTTATACACAGAACGCTCCCAGCAACCAAAAGGCACAGGCCAGGATCCACACACTGATACACAAGCAACAGGGCCCACCACATGAAGTATCACACCAGTGTGAACAGCAGCAAGGCTCTGACACTTGTCAATCAGGCCCAGTGAGAGACCCAGTCACAAAAGGCCACATAGTGTGGGCCTTCATGGTAGGAAACATCCAGAACAAGTCAATCCAGAGACAGAGGGGTGTGGCTGGGGTGGACCGCTCGTGGGGGCTGTCTTCAGGTTGATGGCACGCTGTGGAACAACGGTGGGGAGAGCTACACTATGCACATTCTCCATGAGGCCGGCCTGCAGCATGATCTCCTCTCCAGTTTGGTTTGCAGCTTACCAACACGCTCAGCGAGGTCCAAGCGTTCCCCCCTGGCCCGTCTTCACTGCCCCAGGCCCCACCTCTTCCAGACCTCTCCCTGGGCACAGCCCACTGGGCATCCATCCTATGCTCTACGTGTCCTCCCCTGGCCAGGTCACAAGCTGCAGGGGAAGAGGTACTCTGCTCTGAGTGCTGTGCTTTTACCCCGGGGCCAATTCAACAGTGCCCACCCAGGCTGATGGACATGCAGGGCCTTGAGGGGCATGCTGGGGCTAGTGGGACACCACCACTGTCCTTCCTCAAGTGGTTACAAGAGAGGCCTTGGAGCTCAGTCCTAGTTCATCCTGTCCCCAGGGGCCACAAACATAAAACTAGAAGTGACTACCGTGAGCCACCTAAAGGTACCACAGAGGCATAGGCATTAGGAAACCACAGCACCCGGTTTGGGGTTCTTGGGAAGCCACCTCAAAGATGCTAACCCCCAGACCCTACCAGCTCCCCACTTCCACACTGAGTTCCAGGCAGTCACTGATGCTTTAGAATCAAGACTTCCATCCAGATGTCCCCACATATCACAGCAGGGACTGTTACAAGGGCAGGGCTTGAAGCCCACTAGGAAGGTGGGAGTTGAGGCAGATGCCATGCCCAGCATATCAGTGGACACCACCATGACAGAGACCAATGGTCATCGTACAGATGCCAATCAGAGCAGAGGGGACACTTGAGCTCAATCAGCTGACAGCTGTGCCCTACAGAGCCGGCCCACCTACTCACGGGCAGCCAGGACACAGTCTTCTGGGTGCTATGCACAACACAGTCAGTCACAAAGGAAGGGCCAGGCGGAGGACCAAGCACGAGGCCATGGGCTCCCAGGATAGGGCAGCCACTCCCAGATCACTCTCGGGCTTAGGGGCCACCCTCTAACAGAGGCTAGGCCAGCAGCACGCACACGCACCAGTTGGCAAGGCTGGCGACATTCCACCTTTCCAGATGTAACCATCAGCTGCCTTGCAGAGGGCCAGGGCCACACTGCCCTCTCTGCAGTTAAAATTTCACTCCCTAGGTACCAAGGTACCACACAGGCTGTTCTCTAGGGGAGTCTAGTGCTCTGCAGAGTCCTCCACATTCCCCACACCCAGAGCTTCCCCAGCGATGACAGCCATTGCTCCTATCATGGACAGTGCTCCCCAACACCCCTTGGTACCACACAGTGGCTCCAGCCCCACCTCAGGACATTACACACATGTGCTGTGCACCCTCCTGGAGCACCACCCCATTCCCAGCTAACAGAGCATGCCTGCAGGGCAGCGCCAAGCCACCTCTCCAGGCTTGAGTCTTGAGCATGCTACTACCTTAGGGTGAGCTCCACCCATTCTGGGTTCTGCACAGCAGCAAGCAGAGGTTCCTTCTCAGGGACCAAGGAGCTTCACCAATGTCCCTGGACACAACTAACCACCCTTCAGGCCCCCAGCACCGAGAACCTGACCTCCAAGGGTCCATCAACTCCTTGGGCTCAGTGTCATCTGGGGGTGTGTGCCTGCAGGCCACTGGACCCCAGCACTCCTAGCCAGGGCCCTTCAGCTGCACATGGGCAGTGTGACTGCCTAAGACCACAGAGAACCAGCCAGCCAGGCCTGTCATCACAGCTCCTCAGGAGGCTAAGGCAGGGGACGACCAAGAGTCTAGGGCCAGGGGCTGGAGAGATGGCTCAGCGGTTAGGACCTCTTGCACTGGACTCAGGTTCACGGCAGCTCACAAGCCTCTGTAACTCTAGCTCCAGGGGGTCTGATGGCCTCTTCTGATGTCCACAGGCTAATGCATGCATATGGTGCACATACATACTGTCAGTCATGCACACATACACATAAAAGATACTTTACATTAAAAAGTGTGTTGGAGCCCACTAGGTTTCCTAGTGGCTGTACCCTGCAGGACTGCATGGTAGGTTGACTGGACCACGGGCCTGGGCACCAGGTGACTGTAACTAGCAGGGGGAGGTCTTTTG
This sequence comes from Peromyscus californicus insignis, assembly GCF_007827085.1. Lineage (NCBI taxonomy): Eukaryota > Metazoa > Chordata > Mammalia > Rodentia > Cricetidae > Peromyscus > Peromyscus californicus. The sequence continues at coordinate 54,934,231 of NW_026294492.1, forward strand.
CTCCACCCCTTGGCATTGCTATAAATAGACCTTTGGAATAAAGTTCTGGGCTGGTGGGTAAGGATCCAGGCCCACCTGAGTCTATCCTGTGTTTCTATCTGTTTCTCTTCCTCTCTACTTCTAAGTCTCTTATCCCTCAATCCTCAAGAGTTCCTGGAGTAAATAAGTGTGGGGGCTGGTCCCCCATAAAAATAAAAGAAGCATTTAAGGCTTGTCCCAGCTACAGAAACATCAGAGTGTGGAGGAGGATCCCTGCTTCCAGTCAACACTAGAAACTCACCCAAGGGTCTCAGTAGGTCATAGTTCTGCACTCATGGACCTTAGGAGAATGTGGGATGAGGTCTCCAAGAACCCTGCCTACCCACCCACCTGAAGCCCTTGAGGGAGCCGTGGTCTGAGAGTACCTCTGGACTTCAGTTCTCCTCAGCAGGAAGCATGTATTGGCATCTCTGTAGGTGGACTGTGTCTAGGAGACACAGTCCAGCCCAGCAGAGCAGGCTTGGTGGGGCACCTGCCTGGAGAGAACTTGGGCCATGACATCGCCTACAGCACTAAGAACCGGCCATGCTTTAACCCCGACACTCAGAAGGCAGAGGCACGCGGAGAGCTTTTGGGTTGAGGCCAGCTTGCCCTACGAAGTGAATTCCAGGACAGCCAAAACTATGCAGAGAGACCGTGTTTTAAAAATAAATAAGTAGCCGGGCCAGGCGGTGGTGGCGCACGCCTTTAATCCCAGCACTCAGGAGGCAGAGCCAGGCGGATCTTGGCGAGTTTGAGGACAGCCTGGTCTACACAAAGAAACCCTGTCTCGAGGGAGGGGGAAAAAAAACTTCCGGAAGTCCCTGAAACTGACCAAATGCACTAGGCCTCTCCCTCACAGAGTGATCAATAATGCCACTGAGACCAGCAGCCTGTCTGGAAGACACAAAAACCAGCTGGGCTGCCTGAAGAGGTTTAGAACCCAAGTCACTTGGAAAGGCCACTCTCCAACTTGTCACATGCCTGCAGGCTGTGCAGTGTGCCCCAGTTTTTGTGAGTTGTCACCATACTGGGTCGGGCTTTAGTGAAGTCACTTCTGTTCCTGTGAGTGACCCCTCACCACACTCCTGGGAGTGACCCCTCACCACACTCCTGGGAGTGACCCCTCACCACACTCCTGGGAGTGACCCCTCACCACACTCCTGGGAGTGACCCCTCACCACACTCCTGGAAGTGCCCATGAAACACATCGGTCCACCATGCTGGACTTTGGTGGGATCTGCACTTTGGTCTGTCGTGGACTCCCTGTCTGGGGTGGGGAGATGAGTGAAGGGACTCTAGCCAGCTTGAGCAGGGCGAGCATGGCTTTAGCAGGCCTTGCCCTTCTCCCTCGTTCCCTCTTCCTTGCTAAACAGATTACATTCCTAAAGCTAGCCACCATGGTCTATTGTGCCTCCCTACAGGGAAGAATTATGCCTGCAAACCCGTCCTCTCCTGCGGCCTGTCAGGTGCTGGGTGACAGCAAGGAGACAAGTGATACACAGATCACAGCATCCCGATGACTGGGCATGGTGCACACACCTCTAATTCCTACACCTAGGAAGCTGAAGCAGGTGGACCATGAGTCTGAGGCCAGCCTGGGCAACGTTCATAGTAAAACACCATTTCAAGCCGGGCGGTGGTGGCGCACGCCTTTAATCCCAGCACTCGGGAGGCAGAGCCAGGCGGATCTCTGTGAGTTCGAGGCCAGCCTGGGCTACCAAGTGAGTTCCAGGAAAGGCGCAAAGCTACACAGAGAAACCCTGTCTCGAAAAACCAAAAAAAAAAAAAAAAAAAAAAAAAAAAAAAAAAAAAACACCGTTTCAAAAAAACCTAGAGCTGGAGAGACGGCTCACCAGGTACGAGCTCTCCCGGTGCCCCAAGTTCAATTCCTGCCACCTACACAGCGGTCACAACCCTAGAGCACTCTAGTGCCCGGGGACCTGATGCCCTCTTCGTTTCTACAGGTGCTATATGCATTAGGAGCACAGCACACAGGCAGAACGCTCATGTACATAACGTTGTTGTTGTCCCGTCCCCCAAGACAGGGTTTCCCTGTGGAGTTTTAGAGCCTGTCCTGGATCTCACTCTGTAGCCCAGGCTGTCCTCGAACTCACAGAGATCCGCCTGCCTCTGCCTCCTGAGTGCTGGGATTAAAGGCGTGTGCCACCGCCACCTGGCACATAAAAGTTTTGGTAAAGAAAAACTTACTGCTTGTATGAGGCTCACTGGTCAAATGTCTAAGACCTTGACCAAGAACCCAGTGCCCACTCCTACCCAGAGGAAAGCACTTGAGGCAGCCTGAGGGCCCAGGCAGGGTCCCGAACCACCCACCCCATGTTCAGAGTTTCTTGTAAGTAACCACGAAAGGCAGGAAAGGGGAGTGGACATTGCGCTGCACACATACAAGTTGTCTGAGGTAAAGCAGAGGCAGCTGCAGGTCAGCATGGGCTACAGAGAGAGCCTCTGCTCAGAAACACAAAATGACAGCTCAGAGAAGCCGTGGCGTTGTACAGTGGCGCTGGAGGAGACAGGAAGCAAGCTAAGCGCAGTGGAGCACAGGCAGGCAGGAAGTGCCTTCCGCTAGTTCCTCTGGGCAGCCCAGGCCAGGCCCAGGCAGGATGCACAGCCTGCCCTTTGGCCAACTACCCAAGTTGCGACCACAAACTCCTGGAGCTGACAAACACAGGCCTCAGTCACGGGCACTCCTGCACCGCTTAGGAGGGGAGACGCCAAGCCGACTCAGCCCTCAAGGTAGCAGAGCTCGGTGACAGGGCACCCGCCTTGCGCATGCCAGGCCCTGGCTCCACCCCAGCACTGAAGTTAAGCAGGGAACCACAGCAGATGCAGCGTCCTGAACGCTGTGCTGTGACTCCGCCCTCTCAGCAGGTGCCGGAGCGGTCCACGCCCCCACCCCACCCCCAGTCCAGTGTGCAGGCGGCCCAGCACTGGCTCTGTGGACCACACGGTTCCCTCTCTGGAAGCATCACTTCCCTGACAAGGAAAGTGGCTAACAGTGGACTGGGGAGACAGGAAATCTTAACAAGCGAGTACAAGGACCCGAGTTCAATCCCCCCACACCCATAAAGACCTGAGTGTGGGGTGCACACTGTGAGCACACCAGCCTAGTCACCTTCCTCCAGGTCACAATCTGAAGTAAGGTGGACTGCACCTCAGAGAGAATGCCTGAGGCTGCCCTCTAACATCCGCACAAACTCACAAAGTGACCCACAGGGGCCATGGCGCAGGTGAGGGCACACAGGCAGCCTGGAAGCGCCGTCCCTCAGGCCGGCAGCAGGAGCAGCTTGTCAAGCGTGCTCTGGACGTCTGTGAGCTGAGGGCTGAAAGCAGACAATGTCCAGGGCACCACTTCTCACCTCGCCAGCATCCCAGCTATGCGCAGCCCGCATCGCATCCCAGAGCCCGCCAGTCACCATGAGGCGGCCTCCAGTTGTCCCTGGAGAGCCTCCAGCACCTCCCATGGCCCCAAGAACACAGACAGGTGCAGATCCGGACATGGCGGCGACACCCAACAGCTGAGCACACCGCCCACCCCCCATCCCTACTGGCCAGCGGCCATCCAGCACAGGCCGCTCTGCCCAAGCAGGTGCTCCCCGTCCCCAAGGAGACCTGGTGGTCAGGCACTTTGCAAAGGCCACGCCGCTCAGCTAAGCATGGGCCACACTGCCAGGACCTGCTTTGGGCAGCAGGGCCTTCAGCCCTAAACACTTGCCTGAGGGCAAACTACCATAGGCAAGGAGGACTGAAGGGGGTCAGGGACACGAGCCAGCAGGAGCCCCCCAGTACCTGAGTGGACTGGGAGAAGAGGCACGGGGACCCCACAGCCACAGCTGACCATCCACAACCTGCGGCTGGCAGAGAGCAACCCCACAGTGTGTGTGCCTGGCACACATATGCAGAAGCAGGAAGAGCCCTTGAGGCCCGGAGCTCAAGGTGAAGCATTATGGCGAGACCCTACCTCAGAGAAGCAGAATGAATGCCTTGCATGGTAGTACACAGCTGCCATCCCCCCACTCAAGAGGTACAAGGTCATCCTTAATTACACAGCAAATCTGAGGCCAGCCTGGGCTACCTGAGACATCTCAAAACACTCAAAATGATTAAGAATATTTTTGGCTCTCGCAGAGGACCTGAGTTCAGTTCTCAGCACCACGTTAGTCAGCTCCCAAGTCCAGCTCTGGGGAACAACGCCCTCTTCTGGCCTCTACAGGCACCCAAATACATAAGCATTCCCATTCCCACCCACCTATCCCACATACACACATGCATAAAAGCAAACCTGAAACGAACACGTCAACAACACAAATATAAAATTTTGGGGGCTGGAAAGACAGCTCAGCGGTTAAGAGTTCTGATAGCTCTTCCAGAGGACCGGGTTCAATTTCCAGCTCACAACTGTCTGTGACTCCAGTTCCAGGGGACCTGACACCCCACACAGACAGACATGCAGGCAAACCACCAACGCACATGAAATAAAAAATAAATTAAAAACACACACACACACAAACACATACTTATAAGCACACACATGCACACACACATACACACACATACACAAGAAAAAAACAAACGAGAAGTGGACACAGAAATGCCTTCTCCGGGCTGCCCATCCTCTGGGGAGCGTCACCAGGTTCATGCCCTAGACTGCAGCATACAGACAACACAGGCGGAGAGTCCCGTCTGTGCCACAGGGGGGTGGGGATTGCGCTTCCTCAACCTGTCCTGCCGGCAGGTCTCAGAAGTGTGTCCATTCACAAGCACCAGGCAGCAAGGCCTGTGGGCTCGGGTCAGGCCGGAGCAGGACATCCCCAGCACACAGAGGAGCAGTAGGTCCTCACAGCCTTCCCAGGGAGGGAGGCGACACACTGCCCCACGCCTTGGCAGGCATCCACAGTATCTACTGGAAGGAGAAAGCTTTGCAGGCAGACTGGGTCTGGAAGGTTCCGGACACTTCACCATGAGAGACAGCTTGAGTGGAGTTTATTAAGCTCCTGAAAACAAAGGGGCCTTTCTGACTGGGCCAGCTGTCAGCCACACTGCCCCTTCCAGGCTGTGACTCTGTGTGGGTCACACAGGCAGGTGCCCATGACCTCAGGGTTCCCTCTGCAAGAGCCACTCAGGCAACGCGGCCACACCGGCACTCCGTCAGACGCCTGGCCTTGGGTCATCCCATGTGAGGACCTCAGTTGGGGGCAGTCTGCCAGACAGACAGTCTGCCATTCTGGCTCCGACTCTCCTGGCTTGTGGCTTGTATGTGCACATGTGCTGTGCACGGCGCACACACGGAGCTGGGTGCTCCCGCTGGGTGCTCCCACTGTGCGCTCCCAGGCCGTCCCACTGAGCTGTCTTGCCAGCCCGGGTTTTCCTGAGGAGAACAGGTCTAGCTCTGAATCCCTGGCTGGTCTAAAACCTGAAGCAATTCTCCTGCCTCAGTCTCCCCCGCTCCTGAGGAGCAGTCCCAGCTCCTTACAGCAGCACCCTAGGCGTCTGGGAGCTGGTGGCCTCCGGCAGACTGTGTCCAAGGGTCCTCTGAGCTCCCACGTGACACTGTCACTCCCAGGCCTCCCCACTAACTCGGGTGGGGCCACTTCAGGGACGACAGACCCACTTCTCTCACCTGCACCTGCCTGGCTCTGCAAGCCACACCCTGGCCGGGCAAGATCAGGTACAGACGGCATAAAATCTGCCGTAGCAGGTGAGGGCTTCGCACTCACGGGCAGAGCTGTGGAGCCCTCAGTCACAGGCACGGACAGCACGCGGGCCGCTGTGTGCACAGGGGGCGCTGCTGACCTCAAGCCAGGATGCAGGCCTGGGCAGTCAGACTCAGTGGGCTCCCAAGGGCCACTGTCCTGAAGCCAAGGGGGCTGAAGACCTGGGAGGGCTGCTTGGGGACCAGCAGACACCACCAGCAGTAAGGTGAGCAGTCTGCGGCACCTCCACCTTCAGAAGACAGTGATTTGGAATCAGGTTTTCCCCAGCTCAGGTCTCTGGCCTCTAGCGGCTCCCACTTGGAGGAACACCCTCAGGTCCCGACTGACCAGGGCCACTCCTACACAAGAAGCCAAGTAGGTCCGAGGCTAGCCCAGGACACCAGCCTGCTCGGCTCCACCAGCTGGGTGCACACACCTGCTCCCCGGGAGTTGCCCACCGCCCTGTGAGTGCCACTCAAGAGCAGTGCCCAGCTGGCGAAAACAAGGAGCTCCCAGTCTTTCCTGGGACAGGACCACAGGCAAGGTCACCAGCCAGGCAGAGAATCCCCGCCAGTGCTGGCCCCACAGATAAGGCCCCTTCTTGGAAGCCAGTAGGTGAAGTTTCCCAAGTTCTGCCAAGCCGAGCAGGCGATAAAGAGTCCACGGCCCAGCGACGCCAACCACGCAGGACACCGCAGGGACCCGCGCCAGCACTGGCTAGCTACCTCCTGCCTTCCCCCCACCCTCCAGCCTGTGTTCACCATTATTTTTGGCCCCACCGGTTCCCTGACTCCGTAAACAAACTAGCCACCCGCCTGGCAACGCCCGCCAAGGAAGCCAGGCCCGGCCCGCCCCAAGACCCGGCCGAAAGAGGAGGGCTGGACGTGCAGTCGGCCACACGACGTTCCCCCTAGGGCAGTCCTGAGGGCTCCCCCAGCACACTGTCCCCACGCGGTGACGCTCAGGGATAGACGGATAGTGGGAGAGAGAGGAGAGGAAGAGGAAGGAAATGAGAAGGGGAAGAGGGGAGGAAAGAGAAGAGCCAGGAAGTAGAGAGGAAGGAGGAAGGGCTGCCCAAAAGCTCAAGACAGCGCAGAGCCGGCCCCAGGCCCTTGGCACCTACTTCTTGACGTTGGCCTCGCCATTGGGGATCCTGCGCAGCTTTTTCTTCTTGAGGATCTTGACTGCCCTGCGGCACAAGGTCTCGGAGTCCAGCACCTCCTTCACCTTGCCGTACGAGCCCTCTCCGAGCAGGTCCCCCATCAGGTACTTGCCGATGAGCTTGGCGCGCTTGCGGCGCGGCTGGTAGATCACCTCGGTGGAGTCGATGCGGTGGATGAAGGTGTCCATGCCCACCGACATCAGCTCGCCCTCGGGGAACAGTCCCAGCGGCTGGGGGTCCGCCACGTCCATCCTGGCCCAGTCTTTGTCCTCGTCCCCTTCGGGGAAGCCAATTCTTTTCGCGTTCGAATCCCACCCCCCACCCCCCGCTTCTTCCAAGTGTTCAAGAAAGAAAAAGGGGAAAAAGAAACACCGACCTCCCCAACCCTCCCGGTCCCCTCAACCGGGTCCACGTCCCCTTCGTGGGCGCCAATTCTCCACTTTTGATCCCCCCCCCTTTTCTTCTAGATGTTTAAGGAGGGAAGAAAATAAAAGTAAGAATGAAAAAAGCAACGAGGCCCCCCCAACCCTCGCGTCCCCCAATTTCGGGTCCCCGGGGACGCTGCTTCCGACGGAGGCGACGGTCCGCCGTCGCGGCGCGCGGGCCGCTAGGTCATGGTCGCCACTCGGGCCCCGAGCTCAGGCGCCCAAGGCGGCAGCGCCGAGGCCAGTCCGCGCCGTCCATGTCCGGCCCGCGCCGACGCCCCGCGCGGCCCCTTAGTTCCGCGACTTCCCGGGGCGCGACCTCCACCCGGACGCTGGGTACCGGGACACCCGCAGGCCGCAGGCACCCGAGTCGGGGCAGGGAGTCTTCCGGAGACCGATGCGGGGAAAAACACCCCGGGCGGCGCGTCCCCCTCGCCGCCAAGCCGCCGCGCGACAGGCAGGAGGCCGGAGCGGCGAGGGGGGAATCGAACTCCAGGCAGAAAGATGCTGTCCGCGAGGGAAAACTCAAGCCGGCACCACCCTCCGCGCGCCTCACTCGCGGACGCCGCGAGCCGCCTCCCCTTTCCTAGACCGACACGCCGCCGCCATCTTGTTTACCGCCCTGCGCCGCGCCGTCGTCGCACGCCTCAACGGCGGACACGCCCCCCTCGCGGAGCTGACGTGCGCGGCAGTTGGCTGTGGCTTTAAGCCCCGCCCCTCAAACGCGCCTCAACCCCCCAACGCTGATTGGCCTATTTGGATCCGGGTGGCCGCTCGAGCTGACATTGGACAGCTCGGGTTCCAACTCAGAAGGCGGGATCTACGTTCTCATTGGTTGGCTCAGACGCCCGTCAACGGGACTTGGAGTGTGCAAGCTCCTGTTAGGGAGCGACGTGAACGGCTGTGGGCTGTGGCTTCAAGCCCCGCCCCTCGGCGGGGCTCCAGAGGTGGAATTGGTCAGCGCTGGTGTGGGTGGGCGGGATCTTATCTCTCAATGGTTGTTGTAGACGCCCGTCAGCAGACGGGACTGATGGGGGGCCACGGTAGGGTTTGGGGCGGTGACCTCGGAGTTTCGGGACTCGGGTTAGAGTTTACGCGCGTCAACGTCCTCCGGGGAACGGCCGCGAGTGGGACCCGCCCGGGCTCGTTCCCGACGGCCCTTGGGGACGGGGTCAAAGGGCTCAAACCGAGCGAGTGGGAGCCTGGGGCCGTCCTGGGGCGCCGCGGGGGTCCGAGCGCGCACCGACGCCGGCCGAGCGCCGCGGGGAACGGCTCTGCGGCTGCGGGCGCTCGCCGCCAAGGCGGACGACCTGAGTTCGATCCCCGGACACTCACAGGCGGAGGGGAGACCCTCCTCCCGCGGTGGCTCTCTGACCCGTGGCCAGCGCGCGCGCGCGCACACACACGCCCGCACACGCCCGCACACACACACACACGCACACACACAATAATTTTTTTTTAAATAAAATAGCAGCTGTCAAAAAATGTGGCTTGGTGCCGGGCGGTGGTGGCGCACTCCTTTAGTCCCAGCCCTCGGGAGGCAGAGGCAGGTGGATGTCTGTGAGTTCGAGGCCAGCCTGGTCTACAGAGGGAGTTCCAGGACAGGTGCAGAGCTACACAGGGAAACCCTGTCTCCAAAAAACCAAATAAAAACAAAAATAAAAATAAAATGCGGTGTGGTAAGATGGGCGTCGCTGCGGGCCTCGGCTCCCCAGCAGGGCACGGTCTGGGGTGTTCTTTGGTCTGGTCATTTTTAATATTTTAAACGTGTTTATTTTTCGCGTGTGCCTGCTTTGCCGCCTGTATGAGAAGAAGGGTTGGGGTTCGTCGAGGGCGGGTGCTCCCGCAGCTGGACTCCACACTGGACAGCTCACACACAACTGTTAGGTCCACGGGCCCCTCGGGCCACCAGGGGGCGGCGTGGACCGCCGCAGGAGAGCCCTGGGGACCCGACCCCTCAGCAGGAGAAGGGGTTCAGGCGGCAGGATGCACGGCGGGCGGAGGGAGGAGCCGATTCCGCAGGCACGTACACAAATAAAGGAAAACATTGAGAGAAACAGGCCGGAGAGGGAGGCCGCTCACAGCTGTGACTCCACTCTGGGGGTTACTCTGGACCAGGGGCACCAGGCCTGCACAGTGCACACACACACACACACGTTCAGAGGACACCCTCATACACGTGCAAGATAATAAAACGCAAAGAATAGTTTCACAAAACATACAGGGGAGGCAGACAGCCCCTCTCAGAGACTCTGGACTTCCACCTTCCATTTCACTGTTCTGACATGGCCGTCTCAGACACCCACATCGCTCCCTGCCCCTGGGTGACAGCCACGCGTGCCCAAGATGTCACCCGGCGTCCTCTGAGGGGAGGAGTCACCACTGCTGAGGAACTCTGGGTCAGAGTCACACTTGGAACTCTTTGGAGACTTACTGTGTTTGTGTGTGTGTGTGTGTGTGTGTGTGTGTGTGTGTGTGTGTGTGTGTCCACATAGGCTAAAAGGAGGCGTTGAGTCCCCTGGTGCTAGAACTACAGATGGTTGTGAACTGCCATGCCGGTGCTGGGAACCGAACCTGGGACTTCTGGTAGGGCAGCTGGTGCTCTAACCACTGGCCCACTTCTCCAGCCCAAACTTGGAAGTATTTACAAATGGAAAGATGAGGACCTCGATCTGTGATTCAAAACAATGGTCAGGCGGGGTGGGGAAGAAGCAGCCCCCCTCCCTCCTCCTCTGTCTCCCCCGAATTCCTGATCCTCCTGCCTCCAAGCTGGGATCACAGGCATGCACTAGGTCGGGTGGCTGCTGGATGTACTTTTGAGTCTTTTAATTTGGGAATTCTGGAACTCACTACCCCTTCAATAATGAGAATTTTTCCCGAGAAACATCAGGTTCCAAACCGTAGAAGGCCAGGGGAAATGGCGTTGGGGAGGCCGACACGGAGCAAAGAGTAATGTCTGAGGCGGGGCTTCAGTGGGTAGAGTGCCCACCTAGCAGGACAGGAGCTCCAGTGCCCTACCCAGCACCACAGAAATCAGACGTGCAGTACACCTGTCATCCGTGGCTTGGGAGATGGAGGCAGGGGCATCAGGATTTCAAGGTCATCCTCCAATACTTGGTGAGTTCCAGGCCAGTTTGGGCTACAGAGTGCGTTCCAGGTCAGCCTGGGCTACATATTCAGACTCTTTCTCCAAAGGAAAAAACAAAAATAAAAATACCAAAACTGGGCCAGGACTGGTGACATACACTTTTAATCCCAGCACTGAGATACAGAGGCAGGTGGATCTCTGTGAGTTCAAGGTCAGCCTGGTCTACAGAGTGAGTTCCAGGACAGCCAGAGCTACACAGAGAAACCATGTTTAGAAAAAAAGAACAGAAAAGAAGAAAATTAAATCTCAAGAAAATACTGTATTAAGTCCAGTGTCGTGGGGCACATTTTTAAGATGGTTGTGAGCCACCATGTGGGTGCTGGGGATTGAGCTCAGGACTTGGGGAAGAGCAGCCAGTGCTCTAACCTCTACAGCCATCCCTCCAGCCATGGGGCACACTTTTAATTCCAGCACTAGTGAGGCAGTGAGTCTCTGTGGTTTTGGGGTGACTCATTACAACAGCCTATAACTCCAGCTTGAAGTTGGGGGTGGGTCTGACTCCCTCTCCTGGCCTCCTCCATCAGCCACCCGCACATGACAATCACTCTCAAGACACAAAGAATGTTTTTTGTTTTTTTGGTTTTTTTTCCCAAAAACCAACAAACAAGTAAGTACATAAGAACAAAGGTTTCATGGGGCTGGAGAGATGGCTCAGTGCGCTGCCTGCTCTTCCAGAGGACCCAGGTTCAGTTCCCAGTGCCCACATGGCAGCTCACAGCTGTCTATGACTCCAGTGCCGAGGGACTGGACGTCCTCTTGGCTGCCCCAGGAGCTGCACGCAAGTGGTGCCCATACGTGCTGCTCAAACACTCAGAAAAGAAAATAAATCGCCGGGCGGCGGTGGCGCACAACTTAACCCCGGCACTTAGCAGGCAGAGGCAGGAGGATCTCTGAGTTGGCGGCCAGCCTGGTCTACAGAGTGAGTTCCAGGACAGCCTAGGCTGCACCAAGAAACCCTGTCTCAGGAAAAACAAAAAAATAGAATTTCAAAACAAAACACCATAAAAGGTTCAGGGTATGGCTCAGAGGTGGACAGATTCCCTGGCGTTCCTGGGTTCTCTTTCCAGCACCTCGATGTGGCTAAGTTAACTAGGTGAAGAGGTGTGGCCATGAGCAGGAGCAGCTCAGGGTCGTCCTCCACTGCAGAGGTTGACGCCAGCCTTCCATGTTCCTAGCCCGTCCTGTAGCTCAATCCTGCCTCCCGGGCCCTTTGTACATGCTGTATCCAGGCTTCACCCCGTCACCCTGGCTCTTCATGTGACTCGCTGAAGCTCCCCTCCAGGTCTCGGTGACCTTGGCAACAGCATAAACGAGGAGGAGGGAGTGGTTGTAAGGGGATGACACTGACAGGTGAGTAAGTGCTGGAAAGCAAGCTACCCTTGGTTCCTTTTGTTACTCAGCAGTAGCTGACTAATACAGATTGCACAGTGTCCTCCTAGCTCAGGACCCTGGGTTCTGTTCTTGCCTTGCACATCAATGGACCCATCTGAGAAATGGGCAAGGGGAGCCGTCCACTCCCTGCCTCAGATCGCCACCCTGAAGCCTTAACTGTTGTTGGTTTTTTGGGGCTCTTTGTTGGGGTGCCACCACCCAGCTCCCAAATAAATCATACCCGGAGGCTTAGTATCACTTATGAATGCCCAGCCTTAGCTTGACTTAGTGTCCTGCCAGCTTTTCTTAAATTACCCCATCTCTCTTTTTCCTTTTCTATTCCCCTGAATTTTATTCCTACTCCGCGGCGGCTTGCTGTGTAGCTGGGTGGCTGGCCCCTGGAATCCTCCTCCTTCTCTGGCTCCTACCTCTCTTTCAATCCCTCTTCCCAGATTTCTCCTCCTCTTTATCCTCTGCCTGTGCCAACCATCTCAGCCCACGGGGCAGAGCCGTGTCCACCGCCCCACAAAGGCCTTCCCTGACCTTCGTGACCGGTTTCTGATTGCTTCTTTTGAGACAGTGTCTCTGGTAGCCCAGGCTGGCCTTGAACTTGTAATGTAGCCAAGGGTGACCCTGAACTCCGCCTCCAGTGCTTAGAGACAGATGTGCTCCTTGTCACTAGTTTTTCCCTCTCTCTGTTTTTCTCCCCCCTCCCATCTCTCTCTCCCTCCTCTCTCCCTCCCTCCTCTTTCTCCCTCCCTCCTCTCTCCCTCCTTCTAAGATCTACTTCTGTGGCCCAGGCTGACCTCCTGGCTTCCTGGCTTCCTCCTTAAAAAAAAAAAATGTCTGAGCCAGGCGGTGGTGGCACACGCCTTTAATCCCAGCACTGGGAGGCAGAGGCAGGAGGATCTCTGTGAGTTCGAGACCAGCCTGGTCTACAGAGTGAGATCCAGGACAGGAACCAAAACTACACACAGAAACCCTGTCTCAAAAAAAAACCAAAAAACAAACAAACAAAAAAAATGTCTGTGGTGCTCATGTGAACCTTGGATCACACCAGGCCGGAATGGCAATGCCGAGCCACACCCAGCCCTGGCCCATATTTCTCAGGTACGTGTCATGATATGCCACACACCTCTGCCAAAGGGACCCATGACTGCAAAGCTTCCCTTCCGCCAGTTGGGGGGAAGACAAGTCGGTGGGTACGGTGTTTGCCACGCAAACGTGAGGGATGTGAGTTCGAATCCCAGAGCCAACATAAAAAGCCAGGCACTCCGGACACAGTGGCACACGCCTTTAGCCCTGGTGAACTGGATCTATATGAATTCAAGGCACCCTGCTTTACACTGGGAGTCCCAGGCTAGCCCGAGCCATAGTGTGAGACCTTGAGGAGAGGGGTGGGGGCTGGAGAGAGGGGTCCGAGTCCCAGCTCCCACATGGCGGCTCACAACCACCCCGAACTCTAGTTCCAGGGGCTCTGATGCCCTCTTCTGATCTCTGTGGGCACCAGGCATGTGTGAGGAGACAGACATACAGGCAGACACATAAAATAAATGAATGCAACATGAACACGATTATGATAAAGTCTGCACGCCCCTCACAGTGGACCCAACCATGAAAACTTTACAACCCCAGGGACCAAACGTTGCCGGCATACAGGGATCTGGAGAGGTAAGTGGTCCACCAGCTGAGTCTCTACATGAAGAGTCCAGACCTGGCCGGTCCCTCATTACAGCCTGAGCAGAGGGTCCAGCTGCATACACACCTCCCCGGCCTCCTAACCCGGGAGCGCAGTAAGGAGCACATCATACCTCGAGGACACCATGTTCAGGGCAATCTGTTACACAGCTGTACTTCCTGATTCAGGCTGGGTATTAACAACCAGCCCAGGCCATTCCTCCAGCCAGCCACTGTGTGTTCGCAATACGATATTTTATTCATTTCTTTTATTTCGTTTTTCTTGTCTTTTGTTTTTTTTGAGACAGGGTTTCCCTGTGTAGCCTGGCTGTCCTGGAACTCACTCTGTAGACCAGGCTGTTCTCGAACTCACAGAGACCTGCCTGCCTCTGCCTCCCGAGGGCCGGGATTAGAGGTGTGCACCACCACTGCCCAGTTTCAGGTTACTTTTTACTAAAGTCATCACTATAAGTTGATAAATGGACCCGAGTTCCATCCCCAACACCGAAACTACAACGGTGTCTTTCTCATACATAAACACAACACCCCAAGGTGTTTATATAACAGTCTTCTGAGAGCTACTGAGATAACTCTCACTTTATTTTTTAATCTTTTTTTAATTTATTTTTTAATTACACTCATGATATTAATTACATTTGTGGTATTCATTGATTACTCTCACTTTAAAGATGGTCAACCAACACAGACAAGGTCGTGAGCCTTGCCTGGGGTCACACAGCATCATCTGGAAGAGCTAAGGTTTGAACCCTGGGGATAGGAGATGACCCACAGTGGCGGGCACACCCGCGACCAGTTCCAACCCCCCCAGACCTGCTGGAGTTGCAGACTGGGTACCTGAGCTCTGCCGGGGCATGCCTGAGCTGGCGGTGGCTGGACTCCACACCCTTCTCCAAATGCCCCTCTGGTCCCTCCAGGATGGAGATGAGTCACGCCTCCTGGAATCTCCCTCAGCTGATGGACTCCTGGGTGAAGGTCCAGGAATCCCCAGAGCAGGTGAAGTCACTGATCCAGGCTGGCTTGGTGCGGCTGGTGAGGACCCAGGGACTCTGTCCGTGCTCTGCTGAGGGTCCCAGCGCTGGCCTGGCCTCAGGGCGTCCACAGAACATGCCTGAGACAAAAACAAACAGTCGCCCGCTCTGTCTGCACCCTCCCTCTGTCCCTCAGACACCCGGGTTCTGAGCCCCGGCCACCTTCCTTAACTGCCCCCCAGGCTCTGTGCCCTCTGTGGTGCCCAGAGCTCCAGGCCTGCGTGCGAGCCCGTGTGAACCTCAGTCCATCAGGGTTTGCTGGTGGGTGGCCGTGCTGGTGGGTGGTGCCCTGGACAGATGGTTACACATGACCCCCCGCGATGCGGGGCGGATGGAGTCTGAACTGGGGCTCCTCTCTCTTCCCTAGGTTTGGTCTGTCAATAGCTGAGCCTTTGGGTGTTGTGTGTGTGTGTGTGTGTGTGTGTGTGTGTGTGTGTATGAGTGTGTGTGTATATGTGTACATGTGTATGTGTATATGTGTGTGCATGTGTGTATTGTGTATATGTATGTGTGTGTATTGTGTATGTGTGTGTGTTGTGTATATGTGTGTGTTGTGTATTGTGTATGTGTGTGTTGTGTATATGTATGTGTGTGTGTATTGTGTGTGTATTGTGTATATGTATGTGTGTGTATTGTGTATATGTGTGTGTATATGTGTGTGTGTGTGTGCCCCCAGGCTTTCAGACCCCCACTGGAGGACTCCAAGCATCAGCTCCACTTAGAAGCTATGTCCCAGAACCTGCTTTTTACTTACATTTTGTGTGTGTGTATGAGTGTTTTGTCTGCAGGTCTGTCTGTACACCACGTGCATGCAGTGGCCTAGGAAGCCAGAAGAGGGCATCGGATCCAATGGGACTGGTGTTACGGATGGTTGCGAGCCGCCCTGTGGGTGCTGGAACTGAACCTGGGTTCTCTGCAAGAGCAGCCAGTGATCTCAACCCTTGAATCATCTTGCGCCCCATCTTTTTGCTTTTTAAAACCAGATCTTATTAACTTGCTTAGGCTGGCTTTGAGTTCACGATGTCCCTGCCGGTCTCTGGAGTCCCGGGATAACACAGTATTGCCCCACCATGCCTGGCTCCAGCTGACTTCTGTTTCTGCCCTGACTACACCACACCCCTGCTCTACAACCTTCCATGGCTCCTGTCGCTCCCAGGTTGTGTTAAGTGGTCGTCCCAGCTCCCCCACGACTCCCATAGTCCCGGACCTTCCCCTGTCCACACAGCCTGCGTCTCCTCTCTCTTGCTACTGTTTCCACTCATTTTCCAGCCCTGTCCAGTCTTCAGCTCCCCAGCTTCAGGACCCACTGGAGACAAACTGGAGGTGTGTGATCAAGGTCTTCAGTGGGTGTCCCAGGTGTCCTGGCCTCTCCCTACAGAGGAGGAAGGCCTAGGCTGGGTGGATCTCAAACCCGTCAGGCAGGTTTACTCTTCCCCGAAGCCTTGGCACAGACCAGATCCCGAACAGGGGCCCAGCAGGATCTGGCTGTGTGCCCTGGGGCCCGAGGAGCGAGGAGTCCCAGGTACAGGAACAGTGGCCTCCAGACACCTAGGGACACAGAGGAAGCTGGCGCAGGTGGGTCGGGTGCTGGAGGAGGGCTGATGTCTGCACTGGGTGATGACAGTTGGGCCGAGGTTGGTGTGTGGGCAAAGAGAGACAAAGCTGGGTAGAGAGAGAGACCAGGAGGTGGGTGGGGGCCGCCGTGGCCTTCTGCAGCTGCTCCTGCTTCAGCGTCCCCTCAGCATTGAGGAAAGCCCGAATCGAGCTTGAGAAAGGGAGATGGAAGGGTGGCAGAGGTGGAGGGGGAAGAGGTGGTGCCAGACTTGGGGGCCCCACTAGGGGAAGTGGGTACAGAAAACAGAAGTGGCCAGGGGGACTATGAGGGAGGAGGGCTTCGGTGGCAGCTTGGGAACATTGGGACTTTCCAGAGTGTGGGGAAACAGGAAGTGAATCCCTAGGTCCCTGCCTGCTGGGCCAGGCGAGCTCACCTGCTGCTCCATACCTGCCAGGGGCTGGGTCTATGCCGACGACGGGAAACCAGGGCTGGGGTGTGCCCCAGTGTGAGAAGCTGAGGGTGCGAGGATGTCCTCAGCAGTGACTGGATCATGAAGGGCTGGGCACCGCTGTCCAGCGGAGGGTGCTTGCTGATCTAGTGGAGGGCGTTATCCCTAGAATTCTAGCGCCCCCCAAAAAACAGACATGGTAGTCCATGCTTGTCATCCCAGCTCTGGGAAGTTGATGGCAGGGGATCATGAGTTCAAGGTCAGCTTTCTGAGTTTATGGCTGGCCGGGTGCAAGGGCCCTTCTCAAAACAAAAGAATCAACATAGCCTGGGGTGGTGGCGCACGCCTTTAATCCCAGCACTCCGGAGGCAGAGGCAGGCGGATCTCTGTGAGTTCAAGGCCAGCCTGGCTTATAGGAGGGAGTTCCTGGACAGTCAGGGCTACACAGAGACTTGTCTGGAGACCTAAAAACAAAACAAAACAACAACAAATCAGCACTTGGTCAATGTAGTCAGTTGAACAACCTAGCGGAGCAGTTAGCTAGGGTTATGATCTGCTTGCTAGCAGACGCTCAGAGGGCTCGCTGACTTTCTTGAAGTCACACAGCAGTCCATGCTGCTGCATCTAAAACTGGATCACGAACTTACAGCCAGCCGCTGTTGGTCTCCGGCTGACTCCTATGATTCCTCGGAAATCCCCAAATCTGACTAATTCCCTAGCCATCCCCAGCTTGGCGGATTCCTTCAGGCTGACAGGGTTGGATACACCCTGGCCTGGGCAAACTGCCTCCATTTGAGGCGAGATTACCCATAGTGACCTCGTGGCTTCCCTTGGTGGACGTGGCAGAGGTCCATGCCTTTCTTTAGGTGAGCTGGGCCCAACTTCGGGACAGACCTTCGCCTCCATGTCCCCTGGGAAAGGCAAGTGACACCAGTCTTGGAGGACTAAGGTGAGAGGGCTGGATTCGCGAGTACGAGACCCAGGCCTCCCTGTGGGTAACGGACGCTGAGACTCCTCATTCTGTGTGTGCCTGTATGGGTGACTGTACGTGTGCACACGGGTGTGCGGGTGTGCGGGTGCGTATAGGTTAACCTGAGAGCTGCTCCTCAGGGGCTGCCTGCACTGTTTTCTCAGACATGGTCCCTCATTTGCCCGGAATCTGCCGGCTGCGCCAGCTGGCCAGAAAGCTCTAAGGACCCTCCTGCTTCTGCCTCGAGCTCTAGGGACCCTCCTGCTTCTGCCTCCCCAGCGCTGCTGCCACCCCTGGGTGTTTTACGTGGGTGCTGGGGATTGAACTCAGGTCCCCAAGCTTGAGAGGCGAGCACTTTACCCACTGAGCCGTCTCCCCGACCCACTACACCAGGTCTTTGGACAGCCTTTCTTCCTTCTTGTCTATGTGACGAACTCTTAAACTTCGAAACCCCAGTTTCTATAGCCTTCCTCCACCATACCATCTCTTGGAGTCCCCTTCCCATTATGCAGTGACCCCTGCCTGCGTCCCCTTCCCTCAGGACCTGTGTGAGGGTGTACGGTCCTGGCTTTCTCTCCCCTAGACGGGAGTTTCCTGGGGGCACAATAAAGAACCAGGTCCTCACTGTGGGCATTTGTTGCGCACCTTTTTTCCCCCCAAGTCAGGGTTTCTCTGTGTAGTTTTGGAGCCTGTCCTGGATCTCGCTCTGTAGCCCAGGCTGGCCTCGAACCCTCTGCCTCCCGAGTGCTGGAATTAAAGGCGTGCGCCACCACCGCCCGGCTGTTGTGCACCTTTAATCCCAGCACTCCGGAGAGAGGCAGGTAGAGTTCTGTGAGTTCGAGGCCAGCCTGGGCTACACGGAGAGAAAACAGCATCCATAGAGTTCATCAAATTACTTATTTACAGGCAAGTCTAATCTCAGGGTTGCAGGTCACGGGAGGCTTCTGGGTGGTGGTAGCTCTGAGTCTGAATTCGTGATACCGGCTGGGAAAGGGGATGGTGGCCGCACTGGCTTTACCCGCGCTGAGGCCCATACCCGAGGCTGGTCTGTACCGAGAAGGGAGACAAACGACAGGTAAGGTGGGGGTGAGAAAGGGATTGGACCGGGCACGGTGGTCTGCGCCTTTAACAAAGGCCCGCGCTTGTGCGGCGGGGGCCGGCGGGTCTTCGTGAGTTCTAAGCCAGCCAAGGCTACAGTGAGGCTTCGTCTGGAAAACAGCGCAAACGGCTCGTTCTAGACGGTTCTAAGGGAGCCGGAGACTGCAAGGGTTGGAGGGGTTGGTGGGGTCTGAGGCTGCCCGCGGGCCAGGCCAGGACTCCTGGGCACGCGCGAAGGCCCCAAGGGGAAACTGAGGACCCATTGGCTGGGGCAGGGGAACAGGGACCGCGTTCGGCTCCCTGCAGAACCCAGGCCCCGCCCCGGCCCAAAGAAGCCCCGCCCCCGAGGCCGCGCCCCCCTCGCAGGAGCGGAAGTGCGCGCCGCCGCCAAGATGGCGCCCAGAACCCGGAAGTGAGCGGCGGCCGCCGAGAGGCTCCGGGAAACTGAGGCGCCGCGGGCTCCACGACCGGGTCTGAGGTGAGGCGCCGGCCCGAGACTCCGCTGGGACCCCTCCGCGACCCCCACGCGGCCCGCGCGGGCCGGCCCGGGTTCCGGGGTTTTCGCGGGCGTTCTGGGGCTGCAGGGCGGGGGGCGAGCGCGCCGCCGAGTGCGGCACCGCGACCTCTGACCCTCGCCGCGACCCCCGACCCGGCCCTCCGCGCCGACCTCAGGCTCTCTCTGGCCCCGCGAGTCCGAACCCCGAGCCCCGCCGGACCCCTGACCCCGCCCCCGGCCGCGACCCCCGACCCCGCCCCCGGCCGCGACCCCCGACCCCGCCCCCGGCCGCGACCCCCGACCCCGCCCCCGGCCGCGACCCCCGACCCCGCCCCCGGCCGCGACCCCCGACCCCGCCCCCGGCCGCGACCCCCCGACCCCGCCCCCGGCCGGCAAGCCCCTTGGCCGGTCCGGGGACCCCGCGCTCCCGCTCCCACTTCTCCCTGGGAGCCCTGGCTCCTGTTGCGACCCCCAGGGCGCGTCTCTGGCGTTGACCCCCGTCCTTTGGGCGAACCCCGATTCCCGCTCATGAGAGCCCTTCCTTCCCGGGGAATCCTGACCACGGCGTCACTCCCCGCCCTGACCCTGGACTTGGGGGGCACCCCTTTCTCCCTGCACCTCGATCCCCGACGGACAGTCTGCCTTGAATCTTGACCCCGGCCTCCCGGGACCCTCTGTCTACCGTGGAACCTTAGCTTCCCCTTGGGGACCCCCGTTTGCCTGGTGAACTTTAACCTCACACTGGGGACCCCCTTCTCCTAGTGCACCCAGACCCTGCCCTCCGAGACCCTGGTTGCCCCCCTGCGAACCTTGACCACTGCCTCCCCTGTGACTCCTGCCTTGTGCCCGGTCCTGAGAGTGAACCCCAGTCCCTACCTTGCGCCGGGATCCCTTGACCCCAGCCTCACTCATGACTTCTAACTTTTCTGTTGTTTTTCCGTGTTCTTTTTGACCCCTTGCTTTTTCTGGTGATATTTGACCCTGGAGCACCATGGGGTATCTTAGTCCTTTCCTGCCTCCCATGCTGGCCCCAGCCGTGGGGGTTCCCAGGACCCCCGGCTATCCAGGAGGAGCCTCCTCACGGTGTGGATGGCAGTACCACTGACCCCGGGCACGTCCCTCATGTCCTGCTCTTGTTTGGGTCGGGGTAGTGTGATGGGAGTAATGTTGAGAGCAGGACTCCAGGGAGCTGACGGAGGAGACTGGGTGACACCACCCCAAGGACATGGCTGGACTAGCTTGGTGGTGAGGCAAGGACCTCAGGGTGTCTCTCGAGATGTCATGATTAACTCTCTGAAAAGTTAAAAAAAAAAAAGGCATGAGTGTGTCAAGTGGCCGGGACATCCCCGGGCTCTGCTTCCCGGAATGCCTGTGGGTCCCGCCTGCTCGGGAGCGGCCTTCCTGCCCTGGCTGTCTGGTGCCAACTACTGTACCCTGCGAGTGGAGAGCGAGAGGGGTGCCTGGCCTTGGGGGTGGCACAGTTGCTGGCAGTTCGGCCAGTGGTGAGTTTTTCCATGTGGGGAGGGGCCCTGAGGGGCTGGGCTGAGTCGGGATCCCAGTGAGCCCCTGTTAGATGGAGCATTGCCAGGAGTCTGGCATGATTGAGACTGGCTTGTCATAGAGCTCTGCCGTGTGGGACTGGGGACAGTTGAAGGGACAAGGGGCATAACCTAGTGACTACAGAGAGGCCCCTAACTCAGACCCAGGCCAGCTGACAGGGGCCTGTCCATTTCCTTCCCTCCTGTGATTGGCCCTCCTAGGGACCTGTTTCAACGGCAGGCGGCTGGAATCTGTACGTGGGAGGCCTGGCTGGTCCCCCTCCTCCCCTGTCCATCCTCCAATGTCCTTGGGCCCAGCCCTGGATTTTCCCAGGGGCTGGCTCCTGGAGATGGATGCTGAGGCCCTTTCCAGTTGGGACTGATAGTGGCAGGGACCTGCTGGCCCAGCCCTGCGTGTGATGGTGGTGGGGAGGCCCCTCCATGCCCCTCCGCTGATCCTGCCGGTTTCTGCTGTGCTCCCACCTTTAGGGAGAAGCTGGGTGAGCAGCCTGGCTCTGCCGGAAGCAGTTTCGCTGAACTCTGGAGTGGGCAGTCCTGAGGGGAAGTGGGTACAGGTGCCTAAGAGGGAAACTGAGGTGCTGAGAGCTCGCACTTGGCCCGAGTAACACTGCAGCTCACATGCCTGTCCATGCAGCCCTGGCCTGACATGCCGGGGCCCCACGAGCAGGGCCAGAGACAATAAAGAGGCGACTGTCCCTGCTGCCTCCCCCAGGGCCCTGTGAGTGTGAGACTAGCTGCTTCCCTGCTTGGGATGTGTGTGGGACACCACCTGAAATTGTGAGCATGGGGAGGTTTGAAGGGGTAAAGGAAGGCCCTCATCTCACATTCCGACACGGCCCCTAGGCTGTGTCTGTGTGTGTGAGCTGTGTGTGATACACTGGACTGTGAGAATTCAGTCAGATCTGCGCTGTGTGCATGGGTGTGTTTGCATGCCCCCGTCCCTCCCACTCGGTTCACATGTGTGTGCTGTTTGTGGTGCTCAGCCTGCAGCTCTGTTCACTAAGGGTCCTGTGGTAACAAGGTGGGAGGGAATAATGGGGAGTAGGTGTGGCCAGTGTGGGACACAGCCTGAGAACAAGGTCACCCAGGTCATCCTGGACTGTCTTCTGCACACTCTCAGCTGGGGGGTGCCCCCTCCAGAGTGCCGAGTCTGCCCCCCTACAAGGGCTTGGGGTGAGGAGCTGACTTCCTCCGGTACTGTTGTGGACAGTGGCACCACCTCTCTGGTTACCCTGCTTCCAGTCCTTGGGAGGGGTGGGCACCTCCTTTGGTTGTGGCTCGGGGGATGATAGAGCCAGGACTCCAGCTGAGACTGTCATCTTTGTGCTGAATGCACCCAGTGCTTAGGACAGTGTAGAGGGACCTCAAGGACATCGTGTTCAGAGCCCCAGACACCGAAGGCCACACGTTCCCTCTGGTGGGAAGTGTCCAGAACAGGCGAATCTAGAGACAGAAGGAGGATTGGTAGGACCTGGGGCAGGGAGGTAAGGGGGAGGTGACTACTAATAGGGAGAGGTCTTCCTTTGGGGGTCATGGGATGTTCTGGAGCCAGATAGCTGTGATACTTGTATGACAGGATGTCCTGAGTCCCAGTGCGTCGCAAGCTCCGCAGATGAACTTGACACATGGGCACTGTTTCCCAGAGTTAGGCTGGCCGCGCGCCTCAGAAGCCCACGGGTGGACTGCAAGCTCGAGAGTGGCCGTAGGTCTAACTCCTCACCAGTTCACATCTGGGACACTGGAGAGTGATTGAGAGCCTTGTCCTGGTCTTGAGAAGGCAGCTTCCTGGAGCCCGAAGCAGATGCCATGGTGGGGACCTGGGCTTCTGGGAGGGGCTGAGTGCCGACACTAGTGTCAGCTGTGTGTCCAGGGTGGGTGCCCCTGGTCTATGAGAGGGTCTGGGGACAGCAGAGATATCCTGTGTGCTAGGGGAAGATTGGCTTGGCCACCATGTGCCCACATTGACCAGAAAGGAGGTGGACAGTGGGTCGGACATATCGCTCCTCGGTGGCTTCAGATCTGCCTGTGTCTGGCTTGTCCTTAAGTGGGTGTCCACCCTCCTCCCCATCTCCTGTCCCCAGTCCCTGCTGGGTCCCCAGGATGCACTTGTAGGCTGCTGCCTGCAGACTTGCCCATGTCCACGCGCTGCCGCTCTGAGATAAGGGGACTTAGAGGTCCCTCATCAAGACAGCATAGTCCAGTTCCCGATGGGAACCCGGCACAGAATGAAACTGAAAGGGACAGTGGCTGGGATGGCCAAGGTCCTGCTTCATTTCAAAAGTGACAGCACAAATCCTCGAGGAAGTCTCCCCACCCATGGGGGTCAAAGGCTGCAGATACAGGGCAGGTTGAGGGTCCTAGGAGGGCAGCAGGTCTAGGTCTTTGTGGTGGTGACTCATCGTGACCAGGGTGGGGTGACTTACCAGGAGTGCCAGCGGGTCAGAGAGAAAGTCCCTGCCCCACACAGTGGCCCTGGTGCCAGGATAGCAGCTACCCACCCCAACTGCGCCCTGTCTGTTCCGCAGCCCGGGGTGGCCTTCTGAACATGAGGTAAGCCAAGAGAAGCCTTGCATTCCTGGGCAGTGTGTCCCCCGCGCCCTGGTCTCTGCTGCAGGTGGAGAGGGGCAGGGAGTAGTTTGGGCTCTGGAGAGTAGATGCTGTGGGGATCCAATCTGCCTGGGGGGGACCAGGGAGCGCCTATTACAAATGGTTAAGAGCATCCGGAACGTTCTGGGTTGGGCCAGTGAGGATTCTGTGTGTACCCCAAGTGCTGTGAATTGGATTATCTGAGCCCGTGTATCCTGGCCATCGGGGTTCCTGTCTGAGCCTGGCTAGAGGCCAGCTACGGAAACCTACTGGTGTCGGCTGGGCACAGGTGTCCTGGACCCTGGGAGATGTCCTCTTAGATTGTGCAGCTTGGCCTTCTGAGACCTAGGTAGAGGTTGAGGACTCAGGGATGGCATTAGGGATGTCCCAGAGTTGACATCTCTACTCTGGCTTTGTGGGAAGCTGGCAGCACCCAACATTAGGGGCTGGGTGTGACATCCTGTGTCGCCCACTCTAGATAGTCAGGGGCTGCCACCCCTAAACTCTGATCCAAGTCTTCTCCTGAAAAACCAGCCTGTCTGGATGCCCAGGGCCACATTCCTTCCTCCTGCCCCCTCCTGCCATGCCTGGGCCTCCCCAGCGTGCCCTGCCCACCTGCTTCCTCTGCTGGAGGCAGGGCAGGCAGAGCCCCTGAGAAGCTGTGGGGCTCCAGATACCCCAGCATCTGCCACTGTGCCTGTGGGGCCCTGCTGGTCATTGAGGGTCTCAATTTCAAGGCATGGGTCTGACCTTGGGTGGAGTTGGGATCTCAGGTCTGGCCTAGAGAGCCATCAGAATAGCCAGCCCTGTGGGCATGCTGTCTTCCATAATCAGGACTGTAGCTGTGAGTTTTTGGCAAGAGTCGTGGGTGAGAGGCTGTACTCAATGGTTAGAGCGCTTGCTCGCCTGGCATACACACACATAGTCCTGGCTTCCTTTTCCGGCACCCATCTGGTGTGGTGTGGTATACTCTGGAGTTCTGCGACAGAGTGAATTCAGGGCCAAAATCATCCTGGGTGTGTCTGAGTGGCCGTGGTGTCCCTGGGGTCCTCACAGGCAGAGGCCTCTCTCTTCCACCAGCTGTGGGCAAATCTGAGACCCCAAGTTGGGGCACACTGGCTGCCCCGCTGGCTGTGGAGTGGGGACAGCAGGAGTCTTCTGGATTCCAGTCCTACCCACTGACAGCATTACAGAGGTGGGGCTTCCCTCCCCACCAGCCTAGAGCCTACCCTGTGTCCCCCTTCACCGTGGGAACTGGCCAGGGCCCGGGCCCCTATCTGGAGGCCCCCTGCCTTATACTGCTGGAATTACATCCTCACTGTAGTAGAGAGAAAACAGTATGCCTTGGGCTTCTGAAGTGTCCGTCAAGCCTGCTAGTCTCTAGTGTGGAGCAGGGGCCTCCCTTACGTAGACACGCTCTGCCCCTGTCCCTGAAGCCCATCCCCAAGCTGGGGCTAGCCTCCATTTTCTTATGGACGTTGAGTAACCTTCATGCTGGGATGAAGCTGTTGTTTTTGGCACTGGGGCTGGACCAATGAACCCGAGGACAGTGGTGCCCACTGGGACATGACTGGCCCAGTGATGGCCGTCCCCAGCCGCCACTTGAGTTCTCGAAGGAGCACTGAGCTTGGGGTGGGCATGGCAGCAAGTGAGCGGTGGTAGAGACCCCCTCTGTGCTGCCCGTAGACATACAAGGGCTGGGACACAGCCCTGACGGCACCCATGGGACCTGGTGTCTGGAGCTGACTCCTCCGGTGCCGTTTTCCTCCTGGTGGTCGCAGCATCCACAGGGCACTAACTGAGAGCCAGGTGTGGTGATGTACACCGGCCACCCCAGGAGGATGAGGTCAAGGCCTGCTTGCATTAGTCGAGACCCTGTCCCAAACAACAGAGGGCACCGCACCATGGCTAAGCCTGCGCCCCCGCACCTGTCGACACCCCTCTGCCCCTGTCGTTCTCTGTGGCTCCTGTGCTCCGGCCTGCACTCCCAGGGTCAGGTCTCAGAGACAGGCACAAGGCATTCTCCCTACTCACTGTCCCTCCTGGGCTTCCCTCCAGCCTGTGGTGACCAGCTGAGTTCTCCATGGCCCCCAGCAGTGGGGTCAGACTAGGGCCCTTGAATTTCCCCATGCCCTCGCCAGAGAGGCTAGGTTAGAGCCAGTTTAGGGGATCCAGACACTGCGACCAGGCCTGGGACACCTTGGGCTGCTGCTTCCAGCATGGGCATTCTTTCCTTTCTTTTTTATGTTTTTTGTTTTGTTTTTGGAGACAAGATCTCTCTGTATCTTTGGAGCCTGTCCTGGAACTCTCTGTAGACCAGGCTGGCCTCGAACTCACAGAGACCTGTCTGTCTCTGTCTTCCCAGTGTTGGGATTAAAGGAGTGCGCCACCACCACTGTGCCTTCTTAGCATGGGCGTTCTTGTGGCCAGCTCTGCCAAGGGCTAGAGGGTCTCTAGCCTGAGCACCCCACCCCCGCCCCTGAGCACACAGCTGTCACCCCATCCCAGCATCCAGTCCCGTGGGCAAGGCCTCTGTCCAGCCAGGCCTCT
This sequence comes from Peromyscus californicus insignis, assembly GCF_007827085.1. Lineage (NCBI taxonomy): Eukaryota > Metazoa > Chordata > Mammalia > Rodentia > Cricetidae > Peromyscus > Peromyscus californicus. The sequence goes on from NW_026294492.1 coordinate 54,960,054, forward strand.
GTCGGGCCAGACCAGGAAGTGTTGCAAGAGAGGGTGGGCAGTTCAGACGTCCACTCCAAGCTCCTCCCTAAATCTGGCACTCTGGTCTTCTAATGTTCCCTCCTGCCTATCCCTGTCCTTCAGAAGGTTCTGGAAGGCAAGGGTGGGCCATTCCATTGGAGATGAAGGTGTTGTGTTGAGCCCCCATACTGTGACCTCTTGAGTAACACTGGGAAAGGGCTGTGGTGGCCCTGTGACCACTGTTCCCCAGGATGGGAGTGCAGCTGCAAGTCAGGGCTTTAGGGCCAAGTCCAGCCCCCACACTTTTCTCTGAGGGGTCACCACATGAGGTTGATGGAGGGGCATCCTGGGCTGAGGGTCCTGCAGGCCAGCTAGTGGCTGAGGGGTCAGAACTGTAAACCTGAGGTACAGTCCATATGCAGACCCCCGCCTCCTGCTTACTCCCTAAGCACCCTGTCCCCATTATACACATGTGGCTCCTCCCACCAGCCTGCTAGTGACCCTGTGCCCACATCCAGAAGGACCCGGGGTTAGGCTGGCTGTGGCCTCTGCCTGTCATTGGCTTCCGCATCGTTGTGTGCCAGGGCCCTCAGGGAACTCGGAAAGCCCAAGGACATGGTCCGGGCCAGGCTGGGAAGTCAGTGAAGGTCAGGGCTGCCTCCATCACAGCTCAGATGCCCTGTGAGTTTCCCAGAGCGCAGAGCTTTCCAAGCCACAGGAATGGAGAGTCCTGGAACCCCAGCCCTGTCCTGAGAAACTGATGCCTCAGTCTCACACAGCACCGTCTCCAAGGCCAGGACTCTGGGCTTGGGATTGTCACCAAACTGTATCTATTGTGTGTTCAAAGACCCTTTCTCCAGACAAGGTACTAGGTGCCTACCTGTGCCCTTCAGGGCTGAGTCCTGCCCTCCTCCCAGGTGGTGACCACTCCTACAGGCAGGGTAGAGAGGCTCTGACCTCTTCAGACCTAGCCACATACCCCGGGGTGCAGAGCAGTGGAGGGCCATGGTCCTATGCCCACCCCACCCCTTGTGGTAGGGAGAGGTCAGCCTGAATTCCCTGTGTGCCACCCAGTAAGATCTCTGGGGAGCCCTACCAGTCGAGGTGGAGGTCTGGCTGGCTCTATTTAAGATTTATTAATTTATTATACATAGTGTTCTGTCTGCATGTGTCCCTGCGGGTCAGAAGAGGGCACCAGATCTCATTACAGATGGTTGTGAACTACCATGTGGTTGCTGGGAATTGAACTCAGGTCATCAGGAAGAGCAGCCAGTGCTCTTAACCTCTGAGCCATCTCTCCAGCCCTTTTTTTTTTTTGGTTTTGGTTTTTTGGTTTTTTGAGACAGGGTTTCTCTGTGTAGCTTTGGAGTCTGTCCTGGATCTCGCTCTGTAGCCCAGGCTGGTCTCGAACTCACAGAGATCCGCCTGCCTCTGCCTCCTGAGTGCTGGGATTAAAGGTGTGCACCACCACTCCCGGCCTGGCCGGCTCTATTTTTGACGGCCCAAATTACTTATTTATTTTTTACATTCATTTATTTTTGGTGGGGTTGGGGTGGGGGGTGGTTGTGTGCACCACAGTGTGCATGTAGATCAGAAGACAGCCTGTGAGAGCTGGCTCTCTCATTCAGCCACGTGGGTCCTGGGGACGAAACTCAGGTCACCAGGTTGGCGGCAAGCGCCTTTGCTGGCTGAGCCGTGGTGCCGGCCCACATCACTGATGTGCTGGGATCTGCCCCAAGGCTGGGGAATAGGTTCAGGTCCCTGAGTGTGGGACGCTCGCCAGACACTTGATCCTGCGGCCACGGGCACTAGCCTGTGATTGAGACAAGGCCCCCCACCCCCACCCCACCGTGCTTCTAGCAGTCACAGAGTGGGAGGCAGGCCAGGACCTAGGAAAGGAAGGCCCTACTCTCACCCTGGCTCTCCAGAGCCACTGCGGTCCTAGGTCAAGTCTGTGGTTTACGAGAAACTCTGAGACCTTGGGGATACCCGTGTTAACTGTCCCTGAGAGCAAGGGCAGCCCAGGGGAGGAAGTGGACCCATCTGGACCTTGGGGAGGAAGCAGGCACACTGGGCTCCTGGGAATGGGTGTTGGCCTTGTCTCCTGGTGTATGCCTGAGTACCATGGCTCGGGACGTGGGGTATGGGGAGTATTCTCTGGGTACCATGCCTGTCCTGAGAGGCTCCTGTCCTTAAGGACACGGCCTCTCCCACAGCGAGGCTGGACCTCTACAGAGGCCAAGAAAGGGATGTGGGGTTGGGGTTTTGGGGACCATTGGGAAAGGGGTCAGGGTGGACTGGCTGGGCCAGACTGGAGTCCTTGGCCAGAGTAAAGCTATGGGGAGGAGAGTACCCGGCTCTCTCATGGTCAGCCTCGTGCCCTGGGCCAAGGTGGTAGGTAACGCAGTGCATTGGCTGTGGGCCGGGCTGAGGACGGTGCCATGGGCTGCTTCTGTGGAGACTTGAGTGGTGTAGAGGGAGCACAGCCTTCCGACCTCAGCCGTGCGCATGTGGAACGCGGACGTCCGTCCCCCAGGGTCTAAGTGCTGGTTCCTGCTGTGCAGGAACGCTTGATGGCTGCGGCTCGGCACAGCACTCCCTGCATGAAGCCCTGGTCTCTGGGACCTGTATGTTAAGAGGCAACACCCAGGGCCACCTGCTCTCAGCGCCAGACCATTTATTCTGGAACTTACTTTTTTTGTTGTTTTTTTTGTTTTTTTCAAGACAGGGTTTCTCTGTGCAGTTTTGGTTCCTGTCCTGGATCTCGCTCTGTAGCCCAGGCTGGCCTCGAACTCACAGAGATCTGCCTGCCTCTGCCTTCCCAGTGCTGGGATTAAAGGTGTGTGCCACCACTGCCTGGCTTATTCTGGAACTTTCTGTTTCGAGATCATACCATTGGGTCCAGTGGCTCTCTGTGAACTCACGGGTCAGTCCATGTTTGCCCTTGTTACCAAATGAGCCTAGTTTGGGAGAGAGTCAGATTTCCTTGCTGTCGTGAGGGATGGTGGCTGGGCATTTCACCTGTGTGGTCCCTGCTGCTCCTAGGGCTTCAGTGTGGGCTGCACCCCGGCCTGCCTCCTGCCCACGTGTGCACTTACATGAGGGCTCTGTGCACTCTTCTTGAATCAGGGTTTGTGTGGCTAAACCTGGGCTCTTGAACCAAGTCTCCAAGTGCACTGATATGAGTCTGGTTTTAGTTTGTGTGGTACGTAGGAATAAGCCCTGGGCTTTGTACATGCTACTCGAGTTTCAAAGCCTTTTTTTTTTTTTTTTTTTTTAAAGATTTATTTATGTCTGCATGTTCCTCTGCTTGTCAGAAGAGGGCACCAGATCTCATTACAGATGGTTGTGAGTCACCATGTGGTTGCTGAAAATTGAACTCAGGACCTCTGGAAGAGCAGCCAGTGCTCTTAACCGCTGAGCCATCTCTCCAGACCCAAGTTTTAAAATTATCAACATTACTGCTATTTTAAAAGATTTTTATTTATTTATTTAGTTAGTTAGTTAGTTTGGTTTTTCAAGACAGGGTTTCTCTGTGTAGCCCTGGCTGACCTGGAACTTACTCTGTAGTCCAGGCTGGCCTCGAACTCACAGAGTTCTGCCTGCCTCTGCCTCCCAAGTGCTGAGATTAAAGATATAGGCCACTATGCCTGGCTATTATTATTTCTAACTATGCCTCCTGTTTTTATTATTATTTTTCAGATTTATTTATTTTTAATTTATGTTTATGAGTGTTTGGCTGCATGTGTATGTGTACCACACGTGTGCCTGCTGCCCACAGATGTCAGGAGGGGGTGTCAGGTCCCCTTGAACTGCAGCTAAGGATGGTTGTGAGCTGCCATGTGGGCTCTGGGAACTGAAACTATGTCCTCTGCAAGAGCAGCGGGTGTGCCAACCCCTGAGCTGTCTCCAGCCTCATGACAGTACTTTAGAGAACAAGGAGGAGAGCGGGGAGGGGGCACAGGTCTTTGTTCCCAGCTACTTGGGAGGCTGCGACAGGAGGATTCCAAGTTTAAGACCATCCTGGGAAAGTTGCTGAGACCTTGTTGTTTTCACAAATGTTATTATTTGTGTGGGGGGGGCACGTGCATGTAGAGGTCAGAGGGCAGCCTGCAGGAGTGACTCCTTTTACCACATGGGTCTCAGGTGTTGAACTCAGGTTGTCAGGTTTGCTGGCAAGTGCCCTTATCCACTGACATCTCACGAGTTCCTCAAAAAAGTTGTAAAAACCAGGTGAGGGAGGTGGCTAGGCAGTAGAGCCCCCTGCTAGAATTCCCCAGTGAGGGGCTGGGGGCGTGGCCAGGGTGGAGCCCCGCCTAGAATCCCCAGGGAGGGGCTGGGGGCGTGGTCAGGGTGGAGCCCCCTGCTAGAATTCCCCAGTGAGGGGCTGGGGGCGTGGCCAGGGTAGAGCCCCGCCTAGAATCCCCAGGGAGGGGCTGGGGGCATGGTCAGGGTGGAGCCCCGCCTAGAACCACCAGTGAGGGGCTGGGGGCGTGGCCAGGGTGGAGCCCCGCCTAGAATCCCCCAGTGAGGGGCTGGGGGCGTGGTCAGGGAGAGCCCCGCCTAGAATCCCCCCAGTGAGGGGCTGGGGGCGTGGTCAGGATGGAGCCCCGCCTAGAATCCCCAGTGAGGGGCTGGGGGCGTGGTCAGGGTGGAGCCCCGCCCAGAATCCCCCAGTGAGGGGCTGGGGCGTGGTCAGGGTGGAGCCCCGCCTAGAATCCCCAGTGAGGGGCTGGGGGCGTGGTCAGGGTGGAGCCCCGCCTAGAATCCCCAGTGAGGGGCTGGGGGCGTGGTCAGGGTAGAGCCCCGCCCAGAATCCCCCAGTGAGGGCTGGGGGCGTGGTCAGGGTGGAGTCCCGCCTAGAACCTTCCTGTTTCCCTTGCCAGCTCTCATTGTCCACCTCCAGGAGTCCAGGCGGTCTCAGAGGGCCTCTTCTGTGGGTGGACACATCTCTACCTGTCCACGGTTGGTACCTCTTCTAGTCAGCGCCAGCTGTTCACGGTCTATTCCCCGTGTAACTGGCCCCAGAGGTTTCTTCAAGGCCAGTGTCTGTACAGAGGAAGGGACTACCTGACCCTGGGCTCTGTGACCAAAGGCTAGGTCTCCGAGACATGGGAGTGACCATGATCTTCTCTCACTAGACAGCTTTCGCTGGACAAGTCAGGACCTAATCAGGTGTCTTGAGTCATCCAGGACTCTGCCACATCTGAGCTGAGCCTCGTGAACTCACTGGATTTGGGGTGTGAGAGCCCTGTGGCAGAGAGACCAGCCCCCCAGAGCTCCTGTGGAGGAGGCCTGTGGGTCTCAGTTATGTTGAACACAGGGTTCTTTATGCACTATCTATCTGATATGTCCCGGCCCTGCTCCTGCATGTCTAACCCCAGAACTTGGTGGTTCCCTGCGGGCAGCAGATTCCAGACACCAGACACCCACTTGAGTGGGTGACTCCAGAGACGCTAATTCACAGCCATGGGCTCTAAGGCTCCTGGAGGGCCCAGCAGCTGCGCAGTATGTCCTAGGCCAGGGTTACTTCTAGCAGCCTGAGGGCCTTTGCTCCGTAGGGTTCTTCCTTTGTTTTGTTTGGTTGGCTTGTTCTCATGTGGCCCAGGCTAGCCTGTACTCACTCACAGAGGTCCACAGGCCTCTGCCTCCCAGGGCTAGTGATTAAAAGGGTGTGCACCGTCCTTCCCAGCTCACCTGGACTCGATCCTGTTTCTTGTCTTGTGCCTGCTGGCAGGACAGGCGTGCAGCAGACTGTGGTCAAGCCCGAGCGTAATGCATGCCCAGCAGGGCTCTCCACTGAGCCCCAGCCCCAGTCCTGTTATATTATTTTTTGTTTCTTTATTTACGTACTTATTTTTGTTGATACAGAGTCTCCATCTGAAGCTCAGGCTGTCTTAGAACTTGGGGAAATCCTCTTGCCTCAGCATCCTGGGTATTGGGCCTGAAAGCATGTATAACTGTGCTCTGCAGGCTTCTGAAGACAGCCTTGGGATCTGGTCCCAGCTCCTTAAAGGGGTCTTGTGACCTAGTCTGAAGCCTCAGCCAGGCCAGGGTCCAGGGAGCCACTGGAGAAGCCGCCCATGAGTGGGCCCCATGTCCTCCCACGTCATGCACAGAGGGACCAGAGTCTGTCTCAGAAACAGGGGTCTGACTTCCGTCTTGGTTCTCCGAGAGCACTTACCAGTTCCAGGTCTCCCCAGGACTACTCCCTGTGAAACTTGGGTGCAGAAGGAAGCCACATGCTCTTCAGAGTGATGGAGATCATGGCGTAGAGTCCGCCTCCTGTGTGGGGACCAGTGTCTGACCTAGAGTCACACCTAAAAACAGACACAACAGGCTGTGTCACCTGGCAGGGCCCTTCGGGTCCAGTCCTGCCCAGCCAGAGGCTGCTGTGTGGTGCCACCTCGATTCAGGAATTTGGTTTTGTACGTGTGTTTAGTGTGTGTGCATACATGTGCGTGTGGAGGTCAGGGGACAGCTTGTAAGACATTGTTCTCTCCTCCCACCACATGAGTCCAGGTGATTCAGTTGGGCATGATGGTGCAACCTTTAATCCCAGCACTTGGAGGCAGACATAGGTGGAGCCCTGTGAGTTCAAGGCCAGCCTGGTCTACACAGTGAGACCCAGTCCAAAGAAAAAGTCTTTATCCACTAAACCGTCTTGCCAGCCCCTCCTGAGTGTATTCTGGGAGTTGGTGGACTCCCTGGATAACCCGGAGTGAGTTTACGGCAGTAAACAGGATACCTGGGAGACCTTGGGAGACAGGATGACCGCAGGGGATGCTGGGAAGGATGGAGGAGGTGGTGCCACGCTGTATGGGTGCTAGCAAATAGGGTGTAGGTTCAGGTTGGGCACTGCCCTGTGAGGGTGGCCACAGGGGACCCTGGGTGTGGGCCACAAGTACAGCTGTGTCTTCCACAACCCCAGCACTTAGACATCCAATTCCGTGTCCAGATTTCCTGTTCTAGACATTTAAAATTTTTACTGTGTGTGTATGTACACGCGCACATGCCATGGAGTGTGTGTGCGCGCGCGCGTGTGTGCGCGTGTGTGCGCGTGCGTGCGTGCATGCGCGCATGCCATGGAGTGTGTGCGTACATCAGAGGACAGCTTGCAGGAGTTGGGTCTTTGCTCTTGCTGGCCACTCGGGTCATCAGCCTGTGGTCTGGACATTCTTATTCTGGAGTCCCAGACTGGTCTGTTTTGTTTGGTTCTCTCACTGAACACAATGTCCCCAGTGCCCCCCCACCTTGTGGAGTGTGCCTGAACCCACTCCTGCTCACGGCTGTGTGATACTTTGGTGTGGGGGTGGTCTACACCCTGTGTCCACCATCCACCAATGGACCCTGAGCTGTGTGGATGGCGCCATTCTAAATTTCAGTGTGGGAGTTTGTGTGGACCTGTGCTTTGGGCACGTGGCTGAAGCAGAATTGCTGGGCTTGTTCAAGCTCTTTTTAACTTTTTTTTTTTTTTTTTTTTTTTTTCTGGTTTTTCGAGACAGGGTTTCTTTGAGTCTTTCCTGGAACTCACTCTGTAGCCCAGGCTGGCCTCGAACTCACAGAGATCCGCCTGCCTCTGCCTCTGCCTGAACCTTCTGCCTGCTCAGAGGCGCCGGCAAGCATCACCAAGGCACAAATCCCAGGTCACCTGTGGTGGCTCCTACCACTTAGTGGCTACTGAACCTGACCCCTGTCCCTGACTGACCAAGCGTGACCCACACCTTCGGGGACTGCCACTCAGAACAGGAGGGAGCACCAGTGTTCTGAGGTGGCGAGAGGAAAGGACACCAGCACACGGGGCAGGCTGCTCTGCAGGGCCCTGAGGACTGTCTGGAGGACTGGTCAGCTTCGCAGGGCTGGGAGGTCTTCCGGGAGCCTGTAAAGACAGGCCACGGACAGCAGCACAGGCTGGGCTCTGAAGGGGGTCTGCTCCACTCACCTGCAGGTACTTGGTTGGGAGGCAGAAGCTGGACTGAGGAGAGTCTGGACCCCTCAGTGGTTAGGTCCGTCACTTGATGGGCTGCTAAGACTCAAGGCCACTGGTGCCAAGGTGGAGCCGGGTCTGGCCTGCCTCGCCCCTGAGTGTGTGTGAGTGTGTGTGTGTCCCTGCACGTGTGTGTATGAGGTTTTGTACACCTGCTTGTGTGGATACATACACAGAGGCCAAAGGACTCTACCAGTCTCTGCCTTATTCCTTTGCTTAAAAAACAAAACAGAGCCAGGCGGTGGTGGCGCACGCCTTTAATCCCAGCACTCGGGAGGCAGAGGCGGGCGGATCTCTGTGAGTTCAAGGCCAGCCTGGGCTACAGAGTAAGTTCCAGGACAGACTCCAAAGCTACACAGAAAAACCCTGTCTTGAAAAGCCAAACTAAAACAACAACAACCAAAAAAAAAAACCAAACCAAAACACAGTCTCAGGCTAGAGAGATGGCCCACAGGTTTGGAGCATTGCCTGCTTTTCAGAGGCCCCAAGTTCAATTCCCAGTATGATGCCTCACACCGGTCTGTACGTCCAGTTCTAGGGGTTCCAGTGCCCTCTTCTGGCTTCTGTGAGCACCGGGCACACACACGGTGCGCGGGCACAGGTGCAGGCACGCCCCCCACGCCGTTAAAGCCGCACCAGGTGGCTCGTGTGACACACGAGCTGATCCTCCAGCTCGCTGTTGTCAAGGACGCCTTAGACGCCTCATCGTCCTGCGGCCCCAGTGCTGGGGTGGCAGGTGTGCACCACCACAGCTTGTTTGTGGAGTCCTAAGGGTCAAACCCTAAGGGTCTACCCCGGCAAACAGCTGAGCGGCACTCTGGCCTAGGCCGGTCCTGAACTTGTCATCTGGCCACCTGGACTTCTCACGTCCGGGGTGACAGGCTTGTAGCACCCGGGGCCAGGCAAACGTTCATTGAACCTTATCGCTGGTTCACCCCAAAGTACGAGGACATCGAGTCCCCCAGATTCCACTGTGTCTGTCCTCCATGTGCTGCCCTGAGTGCTGTTCAGTGGTGACCAGGCTGCCACAGGTCTGGGCCTGCTGAGCTGTTGGCTGTGAGCTGGGGCTAGTCTCCACTGCCAGCATCAGGCGGATGGTAGGGGGGCTCCGCGACCCGCTTCTGACCAGGACTTCTGGCCTTGCTGGCAGTCTTGCCTCTGCCTGCTGCCCCACCCCCACCCCCTTACCCCCCACCCCCGCCCACCACCATCCCCAGGCAGGCCCTTCCCTGGCTGGATTACACAAGCCGCTGCCTGCGGCTTGCAGCCTGGGCTGTGGGCAGTTACTGGAAGGCCAGCTCTGCTCCAGGGCTTGACTGGGCGGGGGCCTTCTCCCCTCCTGCCCCTTTGGTGATTAACCTTGTGCGATGCCTGCCTGCATTCCACCACCCTCCTGGCCGGCCTGGGGGCTCAGGTCTGGGGTCAGGGCATATTTGTCCTGTGTTTGACTGTGTGGGGGCTCAGGCTTCATCACCCCTAAGCCTAGGACACCCTGATCAGGGCTTTCCTTGGTCTGACCCAGCGGGAACTTCTGGGGTTCTTCCGAGAGACTTGGGGCTCCTGGCAGGCTCTGGGTGTCTGTCTGCAGAGGACCCTCCCCATGGGGCCACAGGGCCGGCCTCAGGCTGTTCTGTTCCTAGTGGCTGGACCCAGTGGGTAGTAGCCATGCCATGACCAATGCCGATGGCTTCAGTGGGGCAGGAGCCACATCTGTACCTCCTGCCCTGACCCCTTCCCAGATGGGAGGGACAGGAGTTGGAGAGCCTTCACGGGCAGGCAGTTCAGGATGGCCTCTTCTGCCACTACAGGACATGACTCCGCACCTGCTGCTGTCAGCACCACAGAGTGAGAAGCCCACATAGCCGCCACCCGCGGGTCGCGGAGCCCCACTGCCATCCGCCTGATGCTGGCAGTGGAGCCCACCATGGATGGGGACTTCCCTCCTCCGCCCGAGCTCCCGCCACCCGGAGGTGGCATCCAGTTACAGGTGAGCCTTGCCCTTGATCTTGCAGCCACCCCAGGGGACATAGTGGATGCCCTGATGGCAAGTCTGCCATGACAACCTTTGGAATTCCCTAGCTCCCTGTGACACCCTGGACAGGGTCCTGTCCCTGAGTGAGGGTAAGTTGACTTTGACCCTGACCCGCCCGCAGCATCCTCCCGAGTCTCCTGGCCCACAATCCGCAGTAGAGGGCTTCTGTTTGTTTGTTTATTGTTTGTGTTTGAGGCTGGGTTTCGGGTAACCCAAGCTGGCCCCAAGTTTGCCAGTATGGGAGGGTGATCACGAACTCCTGGCTCCACCTCCTGAAAGCCAGGGTGACAGTCATGCACCACCACACCTGGTGTCTGTGGTGCTGGAAATGGAATCCAGGACTTGCATGCTGCAAAGAGCCCCAGTCCAGCCTTGCTTTTGGGTTCTTTGAGACAGGGTCTCACTCTGTCCCCGGACTGGCCTGGAACTCCAGCAGTCCTGCCTCAGCTCCCGGCAGGGGCTGCTCTTAAGGAAGGCAGCCCCTCTGCCCTCTGTCTCCTTGTGCTATCACAGGCCCTGAGGATGCAGGACAGACACAGGAAGGGTGGGCGGTCAGACAGGGTGAGGGTGAGCCAGAGCCATGTCATAGCATAGTCCCAGGGGACACAGGTGGGGACAGCTGAGACACTGAAGGACCGACCAGGTGGGGTGGTGCTTACCGCTTACCAGTGCGCACACCGTGCCCAGCCGACACCACACACTCCTGTGCTGGAGCAGGGAAGAGGAAAGGTCGTTAGTGGAGCTCCCATATTAGGGAGTTGGGGAGCAGCAGCGACCAACACCCAGAGTGTCGCTCACAGCCCAGAAACCCTGGCTGGAGTCCAGTACCTGTGGCCCGCAGCAGCCAGGCTGTGCCCAGTTCCTGCCTCTCTGCTTGGCCCTCCGTGTTCCCCGCCCACTATTCCTTCATCCACAGCCCGTAATTTACTTAATTATTTCCCTATTGTGGGGCCTTTGGAGAGAGTCCAGTTTCCTCTGCTATAAATAGTGCCACCTTCTCGTCCCTCCATCTGTCCCCATGCTGTGATTCCCAAACAGGAGCCCAGGGACAGAACCAGGGGTGGTGGGCTCCCAGTGCATGGTGCTGGGACCACCACAATGTGGTCCTTTATGGTGACATTCCAGGGCAGCATCAAAGCCCCATTAGGGATAGGAATGCTGGTCCCTTGTTGAAGAGGTCCTGGGTAAACCTCAACTTTGCCCAGAGTACCCTTGGGGCCTCAGAGCCTGGAACCACACCCCCAGCCTAAGCTACTCCCCAGCTCCTCACTGGGGGAATCTAGGTTGGGCTCCACCCTGACCACGCCCCCAGACCCTCACTGGGGATTCTAGGCGGGGCCTCACCCTGACCACGCCCCCAGCCCCTCACTGGGGATTCTAGGCGGGGCTCCACCCTGACCACGCCCCCACCCCTCACTGGGGATTATAGGCGGGGCTCCACCCTGACCACGCCCCCAGCCCCTCACTGGGGGATTCTAGGCTGGGGCTCTGCCACCAAGCCTTGTCCCTCTCCCTTTCCAAGCATAGCCTCCTGGGATCTTGTTGCAAGGGACCCTGGTCAGCCCTCTGGGGCCGCACACCCACATTCAGTGTGTCATTTGCTCCCTTCTGCTTTCCTTGCGACCCTCCGTGGCTTCCCTCATGCTCATGGGGAAGCTGAGACACTAGCTGATTTAGTGGTTCTCCATAACCCCTGCCCTTTGCACTGGGCCCTGCTTTCTTCCTGCTAATACCTGATGCCCCCTGTGTTTCAGAATCGACTCCTGCACTGTCCCTGGTGGAGCAGTTTTTCACCGGCCTCCTATCCCACCTTCTCCAGTGAAAACCAGTAAGTATTCAGAGGGGCTTCACCCCAACTCTGCATGGCCAGAGCCACCCCATACAGTAGAGCAGACAGGAGGACCCCAGAGTCTAGAGAGAGCGTGTTTGCAGAGTCCTGTGTCAGGACAAATCATCTGGGTTTGAAGTGGCAAAGGATGCTGGGAGAGGACTCCAAGGCCCCTAGAGAGTCCTGGGTTTGGAAGGCTTGGAAGACGTTTGCCTGGGGAGCGTGCCCTGTGCAGACAGCTCAGAGCAGATGTGGTCAGAGCTCTGCTCCAGGGTGTGTGCGAGCCTGCTCCTACTGTTCGTAGGGGTGTGTGGGTGGGTGGGTGGGTGTACACGTGTGTACCTGTCCATGTTATAGCGATAAATCCATGGGAGTCTGCTTAAAGGGCAAAAGGGATTTATTAGGAAAGAACCCACTAAAACAGGGTCCTGGAATGCTGAGGCGCTGAGTCAGTCCGCCGTCCAGGCCCATGAGAGAGAAGAGAGCCCTGTACATGCAGCTTAGGTCTTAAGGGTAGCCGGAGGCCACGCCCCAGGGGCAGGTACTTCAAGGTCATAGGTAGAGCAGTTACCTGCTACATCTCTAGGGGCGGTGCTTCAAGGTCACATAGAACAGACATCTGTTTCAAGGTCATAGACAGAACAGATATTTACTACAACATGTGGAGCCAGAAGTCAGTGCTGGGCATATTCCTCAGTCACTCAACACCTTTTTTTTCCCCTTTAAACTTGAGACAGGGTCTCACTCAGTGTAACCCTGACTGAACTCCCTGTGTAGCCCAGGCTGGCCTGGAACTCCCTGTGTAGCCCAGGCTGGCCTGGAACTCACAGAGATCCACCTGCCTCTTCTTCCCCAGGGCTGGGACTAAAGGGTGGCTGTCACACCCAGCTCATTTATGGGTATTTTGACTGCATGTATGTTTATATATGACGTGCATGCCATGGAGGCCAGAAGACAGTTTTGGATCCCCTAGAACTGGAGTTACAGATGGTTGTGAGCCACCATGTAAGTGCTGGGAACCTGAGTCCTCCGGAAGAGGAGCTGGTGCTCTAACCACTGAGCCATCTCTTCAGCCCCCTCCATCTTGGTTTTTTTTTTTTTTTTTTTTGGTTTTTCGAGACAGGGTTTCTCTGTGTAGCTTTGCGCCTTTTCCTGGAACTCACTTGGTAGTCCAGGCTGGCCTCGAACTCACAGAGATCCACCTGGCTCTGCCTCCCGAGTGCTGGGATTAAAGGCGTGCGCCACCACCGCCCGGCTTCCATCTTGGTTTTTGAGGGGGATCTCTCACTGGACCTGGAGCACACCACTGTTTGGCCCTGCCTGTCCCATTGCTGAGGTTATCTGTGTCTGTGGCCACGCCTAGCTCTTCTGGGTGCAGGTCCTCTCCTGTAGGGACCGGACTCTGGAATTGGTTATGTGAGCTCAGCCTTCACATCATTTTGGCAAACCTCTCCAGATAAGAGGTAGAGGCCCTAGGGATGGCCATCGTCCCTTTGCCCCAGGAACCAAGGAGGACACAGAGTTGGAGCTCCAAGTGGAGAGGCTCTGGGACCAACCGCCTCCTCCCCTGCCCCTGTGACTTCCCCACCCCCACCCCAGGCTCAGCTCACTGGGTCCCGCCCTCCTCCCTGTAGGGCCTCATTACTCTGACGGTGGGAGAAAGGCAGCTGTGACGGACAGACGGACGGGCCTCTGTCCATTCACACCCTTCTCTTCACTGTCCTTGGCCATTGAGAAACAGGGCAAGGTGCAGATGGACGGGGAACCAGGGCCTTGGGTCGTGCTTGTCGGGGTGTAGAGTCTGAGGGCCATGGAGGAGGCGCTGGCTGGCTAAGCTGTGCGTCTGTCAGAAACGCCTGGGCTGGATCCATGACTGCCCAGCTTGGCGGGCCGAGCCTTACAGGCCTTGTGACTGAGCTCCCACACGTTGAGGGCGCATTGGGACCCTTTTCTCCCCCTTGCCTCGCTCAGCCGCATGGTCGCTGTCCTTATTTTTGCAGACAGTTCGTGGGTTCCACCCCATTCCTTGGTGGCCAGTCCTGCCCCGACATCAGATACCCCACCACAGCCTCTGTCCCCAGCATCTTCTCCAAGAGCGGCGACTTCCCTCAGGTAACAGCCACCCTTGTGTCCACTGCACAGGGCCCTGAGCCATGGCTGTGGCCTCCGTCTTCAGCAGGGCTGATGGGACAGGGATGCAAGGCCACTCTGGGCAGGAGAATCAAGCCACCCAGACTGGTCTTGGCATCCTGGGATTGAGATCTGCTGTCACTGGCCGTTGAGACTTCGCCTCAGAGTTGTGTCTGGAGGTGACTTTTCCATAGCCAGGGGGGCGGCATGAGGAAGGCTGAGGTTACCACGGTCTGTGTCCCACGGGTCCGTCGTCTGCCTCCATGGGCTCTCATGCCCGCCTCACAGCCTGCATTGTGGCGGGACCTCCCTGCAGGCCTCACTCAAGCCCTCTGTAGCCTGTGCTGGCAGAAAAGCCCCCCACAGGTCACAGGAAAGGGTCAGAATCCCGTTCCCCATGGGTCACCAGGGCATCTGCCCCGCCAGCCCCTCTCACTGCCACCCAGGGACTCCCAGCAGCCAGCTGTCCCAGGGCAGCGCCAGGGCAGCGGCACATGTCTGTCACCCCGTCTCTCCAGAAGTGTAGAGTGTGGTGTCATCAGGCTCCTCAGACACAGCGAGGAGGCCATGCCTGTCAGCCCGCATCTCCTTGCCTCGTCTGCCTTCTGTCTTCGTCTGTGTGTCTGTCTCTCTGTGTGTTAGTCAGGGTTCTAGAAGACAGAGCAATGAATGAACATATAATATATATTACACACACACACATAGATGTAGATACAGACATGTGGCCATTTGGTAGTGTGGCTTATAGGCTGTGGTCTGGGTAGTCCTAATCCAAGCGTGATTGTCTCCAGCAGTTGCTCAGTCCACAAACAGGTCTCAGCAGTCCCAGTCCAGCGCTGGAGTCCTGGAGGGTTCCTGGGGAACTGCTGGTCTCAGTCTGCACTGGGATCCGGGGAAGTGGGCTCTCACACCAGTGAAGGAAGCCTCAGCCGCAGGGCAGAGGAGCCTGCCAGCCAGAGCGGGCAAGCAGGTGGAGAGCAAACGCGGCCTCCTCCTGTGGGCTGCCGCCGGAGGGTGTGGCCTGCCGCCGGAGGGTGTGGCCTGCCGCCGGAGGGTGTGGCCTGCCGCCGGAGGGTGTGGCCCGGGTGAGGGTCCCGTCAGGAGAGCCCCCACAGGTGTACCCAGCTGCTTGGGTTAGTTGTTCCAGATGTGGTTGAGCTGGCAACAAGATCAGCCATCACACTCTGTCTCTGTATTGTCTCCCTGTCTCGTCTCTGCCCTCTGTCTTCGTGTCTCTGTCTCCATCTCTTCTGATGCCGGAGGCCCACACCTGCCTCCTCCCTGTGGTCAGAGCTCCCTGAGGCCTGTCCCCCCGCCAGCTGTGCTCTTGTGGTCTGCTCCTTGTCTGAACCCTGTTTGTCCCAACACACCTGGCGACATGGTGGCTAGCTGTTACCTCTCATGGCAGATGGCCATGTCCATCCAGAGGATGAGCATTTATTGAGTACCTGCTGTAACGTGTGTCCTGCACACACTGTCCCCAAGATGCCTGTGCCCTGTCCACAGAAGCTTGGACCCAGGGGACTCTATTAAAACCACTGGTTGTGGGACCGAGCTTGTCACCTGCCTCCACCTCCACCACCTCTGCAGGCCGTGGATGGCCTGGAATTCCATGGAACAAGGAGGACAGACTTGAGCCAAGCGTCATGGCAGGGCAGAAGGGACATGAAGAGTGCTTCAGTGAGAGCCCTGAGCTGGGGACCTCTCCCTAGAGCTCAGAGGGAGGCAGGACGGTGAGAGTCAAGAGCCCAGGGGCTGGCAGGGTGTGGTGCCAGCCCCACCCACCTGGTATAGAGTTCCTGCCCTGTAGGCCCAGGCCTCTGTGCTCTGTATGGACGTGTTCACCACTGCAGTGGGAGCCAGGAGTCGGACAGAAAACCCAGCCCTGCCCCGAGCCAGCAGAGAAGAAACCCTCAGGCAGCTGGGCACTAATCACAAGCCCTCCAGTTTCCTGCTAGAAGAAGCACAAAGAGAAAGGAGATGAGCCATGTGACTTCCCCCTCTAAGGAGAAAGTCCTCCTGTCGTCCTAGCTCGGAGCTAGGCAGGAGGATAGTCTTGGGTGTTCCTGGGCTACACCTCGAGATTCCGCCTCAAAGCAACAAGAAAACTGCAACAGGAAAAGAAACAGAAGAAACCCAGAGTAGTGTCCGTCATTCTGCCTGTCCCTTCCTCGTGGAGAGGAGCCTCCTGTGCTCATGGCAGCTTGGAAGTCACCTCTGCTGTGAGCTGTGGGAGTCCCCTCCCCCAGCATGGGGTCGGCTCCCAGGACACCTTCGACACCTGGGGCCCCAGTAGCTGTTGACTGGACCCGTCTTATGCGGTGGTCACTTGGGGCTCCTGCGGAGTGTCCTGAGTTCCTGACCGTACCTCCTGGAGCCCTGCCTTCCTTTTCAGCCAGCCCCAGCCCTCAGTCACCTGCTTCTGCAAGGAAAGGGCCCCGTGCATCCCTGCTCCGCCTTCCATCTCCAGGTGGCATGGAGCCCCTACCCCATGGGCTCTGATATCCCTGCTGGATGACCGGAACAGTTCCACAGACCCCTGTGGGCATAGCCCACCTGGGCCATGCAGGTGCGTGGGTACTCAACGTCTGGTTTTGTCTCCATTCTTGAGTTTTGTTTTTTAAGTTGAGACATCATGTGATTCCAAAGCTACCATGTCACTCATCCCATGAATTACCACCTCTCCCTCCTCGGTCCCCAGCACCTAAGACTCCTTTTCCTGTCTTTGGATTCTCCTGCTCTGGACATTTGCTGTCGTGGAGTCCCACATTGTGTGGCCTTTTGCGTCTGGGTCTGTCGCGATGTTCCGGTCCCTCCACACTGTGTCACTACCTTTCATGGCTGAGCAGCACTCGTGTGTTGTCCGCTCACCTGCAGCACTTGGTCATCATGTGACCGTCATGGATGACAAGGGTTCCCATGGGGATCTGCCCCTGTGGTTCTTGGGTGCACACCCTCCTGGGTGTGCGAGTGCAGGTGACCACTGTGTGCGGTCAGTGGAAGCTTCTGTTTCCGGGGTACAGACAGGGTTGACTGTTAGCTTGGGAGTAGGGGGTGCTGGAGGCAAGGGGAGGGACCTGCCGTCTAGCCACCTGCCCTTCCTCTACCCCTCCTGGAATGCCCTGGGTCCTCAACATTCACAGTGCCCGACTAGCCCTGCAGCTGCCCTGAGGCCACATTCTTAGCCGTGGCCCTGTGCAGGGAGGACCAGAGCCCTGTGTGCACAGGTAGGCCTGCACCCCAGGCCCCCCACATCCCTCCAAGACTGTGTGTCTCCTAACGTGCTCCCTGGCTGGTTGCTGGGAAGCTCGATGAGCTCACGCTCAGGAAGGAGCGGTGCCGCGGCCGCCTCCCGCCTCCCGCCCTGCCCAGGGGCTGCATCGACTGCTCCACAAATGCTAGTCGGGGATCAGAGGTCTGGCCGCTGCCTGCCCAGCAGTTTACCGGCATCACAGAAAGGAGAGCCAGAGAGGGGCGCTCGCTTACGGGAAGCCACGCTGACTGCTGCCACGACTAGAGAGGTGGGCAGGGGGGACCCTGCGCATGGAGATCCACAGCACTGTGGCCCAGGCTGTGCACAGAACTTGTGAGCCACGGGCCGGGGCTTGTGGAGAGGCAGGGAGTAGGCAGGGCAGGGGGACTGGGGCCCAAACCATTGAGAACCTGGCTCTCCAGCTGCAGAGCCTGGTGTGAGGCTGGTCTGCACAGCCCCTCCCTGGCCACTCCCACCACCCCAGTCACCAGGTGTCTGAGCCTGTCCTCACCGTCCTGTGTCTCAGCTCCTTTGTCCGTCCCTCTATCCCATAGGGACATCTGTGGTTGAGTAAAAACTCAACCCTGACCCTGTGGGACTTCCTAGTAGCCCAATATTTCTGCTGGACTGTGTTGCTAGGAGTCAGGCCCAGACACAGGCTGTTCTAACAGAAATGTTTTATTTGTTTGCTGTTTTTGGATTTGGGGTGTTTTTTTTTTTCCCTTGGTTTTTCGAGACAGGGTTTCTCTGTGTAGTTTTGGTGCCTGTCCTGGATCTCGCTCTGTAGACCAGACTGGCCTCAAACTCACCAAGATCCGCCTGCCTCTGCCTCCCGAGTGCTGGGATCAAAGGCGTGTGTCACACCCACCACCCACCCCTGGCGCTGTTTTTGTTTTTATTTATTTCAATTTTATGCACACATTTGTCTGTGTGAGGGTGTCAGATCCCCTGTAACTGGAGTTACAGACAGTTGTGAACTGCAATGTGGGTGCTGGGAATTGAACCTCTGAGCCTTCTCTCCAGCTTCTATATTTAAAATTTAATTTTATAGTTTCTGTTTGTTTTTTTTTAAACAGGGTCTCATGTAGTACAGGCTAGCCCTGAACTCACTGTGTAGCTGAGGATGACCTTGAACTTCTGATCCTCCTGCCTCTACCTCCCATACCTGATTTATGTGGTGTCTGGGATGAACCCCAGGGCTCTATGTGTGCCCGCGCCCACTCTATCCCACAAGCCCAGCACCAGTTCCTGTATTCTTTTTGTTTGGTTGCTTGGATTTTTGTTGTTGTGGTTGAGACGGGGTCTCTCTACATAGCACTAACTGTTCTGGAATTCATTATGTAGACCAGGCTGGACTTGAACTTTGCCTCCCGAGTGCTGACACTAAAGACGTATGCCACCAGGCCCGGCTTATTTCACTTTATATAAGACCAAAGTTTCATTGTGTAGCCCAGGCTGGCCTTGATTCCATGGTGGTGCTCCTGCCTAAGCCTCGAGTGCCGGGATCACACACGTAAGCCACCATGTCAGATGTACAGACAGCTCTGCCCTGGGCCCCCTGTGAGGCCAGCAGCCCTCCCGGTCCTACTCTGTCCCTTTGATGTGGTACAGGGAACCCTCTGCTATTCCCAGCCTGGCCGCACAGCCCTCCACCAGGTTGGCAGGGGGAGGGGAGCCAAGGCAGAAGACATGGTGGGGTCAGATGAGGTGCAGGCTGCCCCTGTAAGGGACCCTCACCCCCACTGCTTCTACCAGATCCAAAAACCAGCCTGGGACCCCATCCACGCCCTCTGTCCAGCCCTGCCACCCACCCCTGGCCATAGCCACAGACTTCCACATCAGCAAATGTCCCGCCCCTGGGCTTTGTGCTCTAGTCTGACCCTGTCCATCAGGACCCTCTTCACCCTGTCCCCAGCTCTCCCTCCTCCCAGCCTAACTGGTCTCAGCCACTCTGTGCCCTAGCCTTGAGTCCTCCTGGCCTCTAGAGCCCCCTTGCCTAGCAGCCCACATGGCCTGGCCTCCAGGGGCTATGAGGGGCAGAGTGACCTCACAGCCATGGTCAGAGATCCTCCCTGCCACACCCTGAGTGCTCTCTCGTGCCCACCCGAATCCGACCCCTGGGAGGCCCTCAGGCCCTGCACCCGCACACGTGGGTTGTTTGGGACTTGAGCTTTTTCACATCGGTTCCATCTGTCCCTGTCCTCCTGAACCTCCCCCCCCCCACACACACACCACCATCACCACCACTACCACATACACACAGGGTCTCTCTGTAGCCCTGGCTGTCCTGGAAACTCGCTCTGTAGACCAGGCTGGCCTTGAACTCAAGATCCACCTGCCTCTGCCTCCCCAGTGCTGGAATTAAAGGCGTGCGCCACCACGCCTGGCTGACAGTTCTTTTTAAATCAGAATTCACACAGCTGTAAAGATTGTCCTTTCAGAGTACACTGACCTCCCACAGGCAGATCAGGAGTTCAGGGGTAGCCTTGGCTGCATAGAGTATATTTATAGACGCAGGCTGGCCTCACCTCTATCCAGTTCTAGAACATCCTGTCTCCTCAGAGGAAAGTGTGTCCCTGTGAGAGATTACTCCATCTCATACCCAGCCCATGCATGGTGTCTGGTTCTCTCACTGAGCCCCGTGTCCTCAAGGTTCTTCCTGCTGTGTCCTGCTGGCGTCTCCTGTGCATGGCTGTGGGACACTCCTGCCTGTGGACAAAGCGTGCTGTGTGCATTGGTGGGCGATGACTGATTCACTGCTGTGGGTGCTCCTAGTTTTCCCACAAGTGTCTGGAAATGCGTCTGTGGAGCTTGCCGGCTGCTTCCCCGGGTCTCTGGGCTTCAGCCCCCCACATCCTGGTCAGCATTCACTGTTGCTGACTTTTGAGTCTAGCTGTCTTTGGAGGTATTGGTCACTCTCCGTTCTGTTTTACGTTTACTGAGATAGGCTCTTGCAGTGTAGCCCAGGCTGTTCTCGCAATCTTCCTGCCTCAGCCTCTCTAGGGTGATGGCAAGCATGCTCCACAATGCCTGGCTTCACTTTGATGACTGGAATTGACACTTTGCTCAGTGCCTGCGTAGGGACAGGGGCTCCTGGGTAGGACTGATACTGCCACGGTCACTGAGGGCCGGGCACATGGTTTGCTCCATCTGCTGCTTCTGGGGCCTTTGTCCTGGGTGGCCAAGGGTGTGAGAATCTAGGAGAACCTGTGGCCCCCTGGACCTGACAAGGTGGCTAGGGCTCTTTGTCCCTGGATGGGATCCTCAACCTCCTTCCCAGGAGTTCTGGCACTGTGTGGCTCTCTTCAGAGATCCCTCTCCCTCTAACAGGAGAGGCTTGTCCTGGTGTGTGGGGGGGGACAGCTGTGAATGATTATAGACCTGTGGGGGATCACACCGCTGTGCTGCATCCCTGCCTGCCTACAGGGGAAGGGTCTTCTCCCTCACGGTTTGACCCTGGGGTCTCCTCGACACCCCAGCTCCTTCAGGGACATCAGGAATGACCACTTGTGGCCCTGGGGTGAGGAAGCTTGAGAATATGGTTTGATGAAGGGCTGAGGAGCTCAGCTTACGGGAGGAATAGAAAGGTACCTAGACCTCAGTTCCCCTAGCTCAGCTTCTTACAATGTCCCTCCAGCCCCTAGTCCCTGCCATCCTTGGGGCGGGGCACAGGACAGAGAGTCGAGGACTTTGGTAGTCCTGGGGAAGCCGAGGCTTTGTCCCCTACCCTCATGAGATGCCCCGAGGAGTGGGGCCAGACCCGGAGCTGGGCCCAGCAGGGTGCGCCGCTGTTGACAGCCCTTCTGGGCCGATCCGCCCCCTACAGTAATTCTCCGCACTCTGCCAGTAACTGCCCTGACTTACCAGGCAGGCATCATTTCCTGAAACTCAGCCCAGCCTTAGGGGAAGTCGGAGCCGGTGACTAACCCTCATGCAAATGGGGCCAGCAGGATCGCTGCTGCCTCCGTGCCCCACGGAGCTGCTGAGCCTGCTGCCTCCGTGGTCATGAGGCTGCTGCTCCCCAGCAGCTCTTCCAGGGGGACCCAGCGGCCACTCAGCGCCCCACACCCCGACCATGTCGCAGCTGCGCTTCTGGCTGCAGTTCGCCGCGCTCAACAAGGTAACCTGCCAGGGACCAGCAGGGCCACCCAGAGCCACCTGTGGCGCCCCTGAGCTCCCACAGGTGGCAGAGCTGTGGCGCGGGACCCCCCCAGCCCTGCCCACTCTGTACTTTTCTTGGCAAGTTACAGTGAACATGCCAGACTTTTTTAAGCCATTGATTTGGTACTCAGGGTATTAGCATCATGGGGTGACTGGGGAAGGAGAGACAGGGTGTAGGTGGCCAGAGCTGACCCAGCTCCCCTCCGTGCTGGGGAAGGGAGTTGAGCGTGTGCTCAGCTTGTGTGGGGCCATCGTCAACACCTCCTCCCGGGCTACGGCAGAACTCGGTCTCAGGCAGGTCTGGAGGGATAGGTAGAGCCGGGAGCCCGTCCGTCCGTCTCCCCTGACCTTCTGGTCCAGAGGGGGTTTCTGTGGTCCTTCCTGGACTGGGGGGGTGTCTGCCATGTGACCTCAGAGTGGCCTAGGAAGATCTAGGGCAGCTCCTGCCGGTTCCCCTCCCCCAGCAGGCGGACCTCAAATGCTGCAGCCAGTAACCACAGTGGGGACCCTCTCAACCTCCTCATTCTGTGCCATCCAGTAGGTCTGTGCTCTTGCCTCTAGAGACCCAGCAAGGGAGGAGATACATGGTATAGCTTTTAGAGGGCCTCACTGGGAATCCCACCCTCAGAGCATCCTGCAGGGGAGGCCCAAGGGACCAGGCATCCAGCTGTGACATTTCAGTGGCGGGGGTGGGTTGGGGGGATGCTCACCAGTGTGGGTCTGTGCAGATTAGCTAGAGACAACTGAGATCTGGGTCCTGATGTGTCCTGGGGCATCGACACTCACATGTGAGCGGGACCTGGGCACCCTGGAAGCCCTGTGTCCAGATGAAGTGTTGTCCCCGTGCCCGTGGGTGGCTGGGCTGTAGGGAGGTGGTGTCGGGAGGTTTGTCCTTTACTGGCTTTGTTGGTAAGTTTTAGACTGGCATTGGAAGTGGAGGTAGGATTGGGGGTTCGAGGCCAGCAGGGGCTGCATAGTAAGTCTGAGCAGCCTGGGCAGTGTCTCAGAAAATTCGAGTTCCGGTGGCCCAGCTCCTCAGAGCCCTCACTTACCCTCCCTGTGCCGTGCACATCACCCTGAGGACCTTGGCTGACACAGTGCACTCTTAACCATAACTGTCTGCCGTATCTAGTGCCTCAGTTTCCCCTCACTTTCTTTCTCCGTCCTGCGATGCCTCAGGACATCAGCCATCCTACCCCATCAGGCCGCCTCCCTGGGCCAGTCTTAGCCGACAGTTGGGTTGAGGCCACTGTGGGAGGTACTGGGGTTGCCTCCCCTAGCCGCATTTCCAGAGACCGTCAGGGAAAGTGGGGCAGAATGGGCCTGCGCTGCTTCTTGCCAATGGCTTTGCTGAATCTTGGTTTCTCGAGTATGGGCCCTTGTGATCCACTGGCTTGCTAGCGTCGTGTGCAGGAGGGTCCTGGGGAGCCCTGAGACATGCAGCTCCAATGCCCACCTCTGCCTCCTCCCTTGTCCAGGGCTGGGTTCTCCCAGGGGACTTTCTCACCTTACTGGAGACCAAGGGTTTCAGAGCTGTCCCATGCTGCCCTACTAGGGTTTAGTTGGGTGCTGTGCTGGGGACAGGGAGATGGGACAGGGCACAGTCTGTGGCTGCTGACTGACTGAGCCTGCTCCCAACACGTGATGGGAAAATGGGGGTCTCGAGAGCCCATGGTGCCCTTTCCTGCTGCTGAATACAGGCTGCCACCTCTGCAGTGGGGTCACAGGGCCCTGTGAGGTGGGTCTTGTGAAGCCCAGCCCCATAGCAACCCAGGTTCACTCAGGGTTCTCCAGGAAGCTGCCAGGTATCTAGCCAGTTGCCTACTCTTCCCTGGGTGAAACCAGATGGCCCTGGCCTCCCTCAGCCGAGGGGCTGACAATGGCAGCCGCCCTCATACAGGACCAAGACTCCTGAGTCCAAGGAGACAAGCCCTGGAGAGCGGCCCCAAAGTAGGCTGGGCAGGCTGGGGCCATTCTCAGGGTCTTCTGCCCCTCCCGACCTTGAAGCTCGGACCCCTGTCATCTGGTCACTTCGCCTTCCTGTCTCCAGGGGCTGGCCAGGTTCAGGGACAGCCTCTCACCCAGCACAGCCCCATTCTCCAAGCATGCCTCCTTGGCAGACAGCGGCCTGGAGCGTCTGCTCTGCATTCTGGGAGGGAGTGCTCACCGTCAAGGCGGGGGGTCAGGGTGTGTGGAGGGGCTCCCCACAACAGGTCACCCCTGGCTCTGGTGTGACCCCAAGTGACCTCCTGGCCTCCAGCTGTGCCACAAACACGCTCCCCAATTCCTCAGGGCAGATGTCAGCAGGAGGGCACCCGGGGCAGGGAGGTTCTGCCCCAGGCCAGGCTTCCAGGGACATCAATCACCCTGGCCCCAATCCCTTGTCTGAAACTGGAGGGACAGGGCATGGTGACCCCAACCTGCAGACACTTTCAGGTCACCGGGTGGGAGCAGGGCATGGTGACCCCAACCTGCAGACACTTTCAGGTCGCTGGGTGGGGGTGGGGCATGGTGACCCCAACCTGCAGACACTTTCAGGTCGCCAGGTGGGGGTGGGGCATGGTGACCCCAACCTGCAGACACTTTCAGGGTCACTAGGTGGGGGCAGTGGCGTGGTGACCCCAACCTGCAGACACTTTCAGGTCGCTGGGTGGGGGCAGTGGCGTGGTGGCTCACACCAGTCATCTTGGGAGGCTTTGGGGCAAGGAGTGCCATGAATTTGAGGCTAGCCTGGGCTACAGAGCAAGCAAACGTAGGCTTATTGTGTCTGATCCACGTTCTGTATCGTCCACTCCTTTAAAGTGCGCATTTCTGTGGTTTTAATATATTTTTAGCTGTGTATTTAATGGCTTCTGGAACATTCCATCCCATCAGAAGAAATCCCATCCCCGTTACCATCACCCCAATCGTCTCCAGGTCCGGAACCCCTGAATCCATTTGTCATCACTGGGTTCTCCTGTTCTGGACATTTTCTATCATAGAGTGCACATTGTGGACTTTCGTGTCTGTTCTCACTGAGCACTGTGTCCTCAAGGTCACTTCATGTTGTGATGTGTGGGACTTCACTCCTGTTCACGGCTGTGTGATACTCCACTGTGTGGCAGAATACACCGTCGCTTGCCTGGACGCCCGTACACTGCCAGCCACTGCCTCACCCCTGCTTTCTCCTAGGACCCCTCATGCCTCGAGGACCTCTCCAATGCCTCCATCTTCTCGTCCTCTGTGGATTCCCTGTCAGACATCCCTGACACACCTGACTTCGGCCATGTCGACAGCCTCAATGAGGTGTCCACCATCTGGGACGTCAGCACCACCTCAGCCCCCCATGACAAGGTCCGCAAGGCCGTGGCACCACCTCCAGAGCCTCTCTGGTGACAGGTGGAGCAGGGAGGGCTGTGACCTGAGCTCCTCTTGGGAGGCCTGGGTTCTGAGGGTCCTGTACCGCAGAGGCTGGAGAAACAGTCTCCACAGCCCTAGAGGCCCAGCACACATCCCGTGTCTCCAGATGACCCCAGTGGGCCCCAGGCGTTGTGTGTCCCAGCAAGACACAAAGCGGGTGGAATCTGTCTGTCTTTGGAGTCTCACAGAGCCCAGGCTGGTCTCAACTTTGCTCTGTAGCCAAGGTTGACCTTGAACTCCTGATCACCCCCCTCAGCCTCCTGAGTGCTGGGGTGACAGGTGTGTGCCAGTGTGTCTGACTCCAGAGGCAATTGAGTGGCCAATTCTCACCCTAAGAACTGCCCTCAGTGGACCCCAGAGACATGCATGACCGTCCCAGCTCGGGGTGGCTCCTGGCCTGGTGGGTGGTGGTCAGTGACCCTGCTCAGCTCCCTGTAGGGCCCAGGATGCCTCACAGGGAGCACCTGGCCTCATGTCCAGGATGAGGAGCCACTTAGCTGATGCCCCAGAGCACACCACAGTGAGGCAGACGGTGTCTCTCAGGGGACCCTGGCTTCTGAGACTGACCTCCTCTCTCGGTCCACACACTGTGGATGGGTTTCCATGTGGACAGCGCCCCAGAAATCAGCAGGCAGGTGACTGTAGGGTGCCCAGGATTCGAGGCAGACCCAGAGAGCTCTTGGCCGGCAGGGAGTTTTGTCCCCCGAGGACTAACGACATGCGTGGCCATCCCGCCTTGGGGAGCCCTTGGCATGGACAGAGCCTCATCCAGCCTGACCAGGTCCCTGATCCTAGGGATGCCAGGGGACCCCAGTCCAGGCCTTCCTGGGGTCTTCCAGATGGAAGCTTCTAGACTTTGAGAGTGTAAGTTAGGAATGCCCCAGGAGTCTCCAGGTGGAGACCTTGATGCCCTCCCTGCAGCTCTGAGGTAAGGGGCAGTGGTGCAGCTGGCACAGGGCCGGCAGGGCAGACCTCCTTTGTATCCTGCCCCTGCTGTGAGGAGCCACTGAGGCCTGTTCCCTGCTGAGATCAAGGCCACAGGGTACTGCTCACCCCGCCCAGGGCCCCAGGCTGCTGTGGACCAAGCCCTCCTATCTGAAACCCGACACCCTGCACTGCCCCAGCCCGGCAGGCCTGGAGGCCGGCAGGCCGGAACATGACTCAGCCTTCCAGGAACCTCCACCAGTCTGTTTGGGTTTTTGTTAATTTAAGAAAGAAAAAAAAAAAAGAAGAAGGCAGGAGGATTGAGTGTGGACTTGTAACCTTCCCAAGCTTCCGCTGCTTTCAACATCCCTGGCTCTGTTCCCAGCAGAGCAAGGGACATGTGACAGTGACTGTCCCTGCAGTGCCCCAGGGACTCCTGTCCTCCCTCAAGGATGCCGACCCTCCAGTGAGCCCCACAGGTCAGGGCTGAAGGCCCTGCCGTCAGGAGCAAGGGCAGGCCGGGCCCAGCCACTGAGCGGCCCCTCCTCACTCTGCCAGTCCCAGGGACTGTGCTCAGTGGTTGGAGCACTCCCCCATAAGGCCCTGGGCTCTCTCCTCTGCACCGCACAGTGAACCAGGTGTGGTGCTGTTCCTGTAGTCCCAGCACTCCACTCGAGAGGTAGAGGCAGGAGGATTGGGGTTTCAGGGTCCTTGGCTACATAGGAAGGTTGAGGCCAGCCTGGGCTACATGACCCTTATTTAAAAGTCCAAACAAACCCAACGGAGGCTGGTCTGCCATTGCAGACTCTGCTCCCAGCATCTCCACGGTGGGCCACAACCATCTCTAACTCCAGTTTCGGGGAGCAGCACCTTCTGGCCTCCGTAGGCACTGCATGCACACAGTGCACTTATGAACATGTAAGGAAGCACCCATACACATAACATAAACAAGTCTTTAAAATCTACCCATATGTTTAGATTGGGAATTATTGAGAATTAGTTTGCAAAGGAGAGCCATGTCCCCTGAATGGCTACAGACTCACCTCACTGGCCAGGCCACACCATTTGTCCAGCCTAGGGTCAGCACTTGTGGCTAATGCTGCATGCCCTGCGGCCCCCACCCCCCACCCCCCGTTCACTATGATGAGACTCGGGGCCGTCCATCTCTCCTGTAAAGGACTCTGGTTTGTGACATTTGGAGTGTGGTCTCAGTGTTGGGGACATTCTCACCTGATCACCCACAGAGGAACCTTCACCCTCAGGAGGCCTTGCAGGGCCATTCCTCAGCTACTGGGTGCGGAGTGACTCCCAGGGACGTTCGCCCAGCCTGCCGCGCCCAAGTCTGCATGCTGGGACTATTTGGCTGGCTTTTGCCTACTTTTCCTTGGTCCAGAGGCTACTACCTCATGGTCCCCCATGCACCACAGGGACACAGTCTGTCCTCCGCCCATCCTACCAGGGGCTGCCAGGTCCCAGGTTGAGTCGGGGGCTTTGGCCCCTGAGAATGAGCAGCCCCTACCTAAGGATACCGGCACTGGCATAGGAGGCCGTGACTCGCCCTCCCCTGTTGTCTCTACAGCTGTTCGTGCCTAGTGCGCCACTCTCAACTCTGGAAGACCCAGTTTCCAGCACCCCGCTTCTCATCAGCTACCAGGTAAACTGGGTGGCCAGGTATTACCTGGGGATCTAGAGAGAGGCTCTGAAGGCATCTCGAGTGTGCTGGGCCCTGGGCAGCCCGGATGCTGGGCTGCCCTGCCCATTTTACAGTTGGAAAAACTGAGGCCCCACTTAGGGGCAAAGGTGGAGCCACCTCCACCCCACACCACTGTGCTGGGCGCACTGTGCAGCAAGGCTTCCCCAGGAGGAAGCTGGGTCACTGCAAGATAGGACAGACCCCGAACTGTCCCACCTACAGTCTCACAGCCAGCCTGAGGAGGAGGAGGCGGAGGAGGAGGAGGCGGCAGAGGAACTGGGCCATGCTGAGACCTATGCAGACTACGTACCATCCAAGTGTAAGTGTCTGCGCCAGGGACAGGATGGAGACGCCCCTAAGGAGACAGCTGTGTGAGCCCTGAGGACTCCCGACCCTTCCTCGTCCACAGTCACAGGGGTGGGGTGGACAGCTGGCGTCCTGCTCCTTCTACCCTGCTGCTTCCTGTGCACCAACCCCCTGTGTCCCCTCACCAGCTAAGATTGGGAAACAGCATCCAGACCGTGTGGTGGAGACCAGTACCCTGTCCAGCGTTCCTCCCCCAGACATCACCTACACCCTGGCACTACCCACCTCGGACAACGGGACCCTGTCTGCCCTACAGCTGGAAGCCATCACCTATGCCTGCCAGGTAGCCAGCCCCCCACCCCTACCAGGCTCATCAGGAGGGCACCAGGCATCCCAGGCCTGACCTGCCTCTGCTCACCCACAGCAACATGAGGTCCTGCTGCCCAGTGGGCAGCGTGCTGGTTTCCTGATTGGGGATGGAGCTGGCGTGGGCAAGGGCCGCACAGTGGCTGGCATCATAGTGGAGAACTACCTGCGGGGCCGGAAGAAGGCTTTGTGGTGAGCGCCTGCCTGGCCTGATGGAGCAGGTGGGGGGTAGAGCGGACCAGGAGCGGCGGCGCACCTGACCAGGCCTCTCCTCAGGTTCAGTGCCTCCAATGACCTCAAGTACGATGCAGAACGGGACCTGAGAGACATCGAGGCCCCAGGCATCGCGGTGCACGCTTTGAACAAGGTGGGTGGGCCATGCATGGCCAGCTGAGTCGACCCCCCTTTACTAAGAAGAAACCAAAGTAGGGGGTCCCTGCATGCATCCATGTCTGAACCTGTGTCCACAGATCAAGTACGGTGACAACACTACCTCAGAGGGTGTCCTCTTTGCCACCTACTCCGCCCTGATCGGAGAAAGCCAGGCAGGTGGACAGCATCGCACGCGCCTCCGCCAGATCCTGCAGTGGTGTGGCGAGGCCTTTGATGGCGTGGTATCCTGTAGCCGGGGTGCGGGTGGATGGACAGATGGGCATGGAGAACGGTGGGCTGGGCATAGGGCCTGAACTGAGTGGGGGTGAATGAGAGGAGCCCAGCCTGGGAGGGGGAGCTCCCCATCAAACTAGGCCTGCGTCTTCGCCCCCAGACTGGCACGGCCCTTTCAGAGCTGTTCTGATATGGGGGGCTGAGCACGGGGCAGAGCCTGCAAGCTGTTCTTACTCTCTGCCCCTCCTGATCTGGTCCTAGCGAGCCTGTAGGCGACCAGATCCCCTGTAGAGTTAGGAGCCACTGGCTGGCGGTGTGGGACAGAGCTTGTCCATGCTGGGGCTCCTCAGTGTGGGTAGCCCACAGGACCCAGGGCACAGTGTGTGCCTATGGTGAGTGCTGCTGGCCCTACAGCAATGTGCCAGGGGTGGTGGCCGTGAGGCCCACAGGGTCCGCGCTGCTGTGGCAAGAGCCTCTACCCAGTGTGTTTTTTCTGTCCTTCTCTTTCTGGTGTTATGGTTTCCATGTAGTTCTAACTGGCAGCTCTGCTAAGCCATGTCCCCACCCCCTTGGTGCATGGGGTTTTTTTAGACAGGGTGTCCCTCAGCAGGGGCTGCCATGGCAGGCAGGGGCCACTCGGCCTGGCTTGTGTGGTGCTGAGGATGGAACTTGGAGCTTCCTGCCTGCTAAATAAGCTCCCACAGAGCAGCATTGCCCCACCCCAGCACCCTTTTAACGCCTACCAGTTATTCTGTGTTCCTCAGATCTCCGGCCCTCCACATCCCCTCAGTTGACAGATACCACCACCACTGCATGCCCCCCATGCCTCTGGAGTTTCCTCTGGTACATTGTGGGGTATTGACTGGGGACACCTTCCATCCTTCTGGAACATTCCTTAACCCAGCATATCCCAGATTGTGTTTGATGAGTGCCATAAAGCCAAGAATGCCAGTTCTACCAAGATGGGCAAGGCCGTGCTAGACCTGCAGAGCAAACTGCCCCAGGCCAGGGTGGTGTACGCCAGCGCCACAGGTGGGTGGAGGCAGTCCCTGAGCTGGGTGGGCAAGCGCTGTCACGCGTGGCCTCTGGTGGTGCTGTCACCTACACAGGGATGGGTGTCCTGCCAGCCCTGAGCAGGACTTTGACCTCTACCCGGGTTTCTGCTTGGCACCCGGGGCAACTGTGGAGCTTGCTTTCTCCAAGCTAGCCTTCCCTTTGCTGATGGGCTCTGGCTGACCTTGAGGGTACCCCTGGACATGTTCCCCAGAACTTCAGTTCCCTTCCCTTGGCCCCCCACCCCTCCCTGGGGCTACAGCATGTGGCCCATGCCACCTCCCAGCTGTGTCGTGAGCGGCTCAGCTCCCTGCTTCCAACCCCTAGGTGCTTCCGAACCCCGCAACATGATCTACATGAGCCGCTTGGGCATCTGGGGTGAGGGCACACCCTTCCGAACCTTCGAGGAGTTCCTGCACGCCATTGAGAAGAGGTGAGCCCCCGCTCTGCTGTGGGGGTGGCTGTCCCTGCCAGGTATCCCGAGGGCCCTTGAAAGGCACATCCATCGTATCTCTCCCTAGCACCTCCTGTCTCCCCGAAAAAGATGACCCCCTTCTCTCCCTAGTGCTCTGCTGTGCTTTCCGCTGGCCATACACGTCTCTCTGGGCCCAGCCGGATGTCTTCCTCATGGCCAAGGCCTCTGCATATGTGCTGTGTTGTCTCCCGGTCTTTCCTGCCTGGGGTGTCCATCCTGTCCCTAGTGGGACACAGTGCTCAGAGGCCCTGTCTGTCTGCAGGGGAGTGGGCGCCATGGAGATTGTGGCCATGGACATGAAGGTCAGTGGCATGTACATCGCACGCCAGCTCAGCTTTTCAGGGGTCACCTTCCGCATTGAAGAGATCCCGCTGTCCCCCGCCTTCGAGCAGGTCTACAATCGGGCAGCCCGGCTGGTAAGCTGGAGAGACTGTCTGCAGGGACCCCGTTCCTCCTCCGCCGCATCTGTTGGCACAGTCCCGCTCTCCCACACTCGCTGTGGGTGTCTGTAGGAGGGCAGGCGCTCTCCGGAGCCCGGTCTGCATTGGTGCAGCTGGGGCAGTTCTTTGTTTTTTATTTTCACTTTGACTTTTCTTTTGTTGTTAGAGATGGTTTCTCTGTGCAGCCCTGGCTGCCCTGGATCTCGCTTTGTAGACCAGGCTGGCCTCGAACTCAGAGAGATCCTCCTGACTCTGTCTCCCGAGTGCTGGGATTAAAGGTGTGTGCCACCACCACCACACTTACTTTTTTTTAATGATTTATTTTTATGTGTATTTGGCATTTTGCCTGCATGTCTGTGTGAGGGCATCCAGTCCCCTGGAAGTGGAGTTACAGACAGGTGTGAGCTGCCGTGTGGGTGCTGGGGATTGAACCTGGGTCCTGTGGAAGAGCAGTCAGTGCTCTAACCACTGAGCCATCTTTCCGGCCCCCATCACTTGTACTTTTATTTCTGAGACTATCCTGTCTCACTATAGCTCAGCTGGACTAAACTCCTGGCCATCCTGCCTCAGCCACCTGTGTGCTGTAAGAGGCATGTACCAGAACACCTGGCTTTTCATGAGAGATGTACCACTGTGATACTGTGACGAAGGCAGACCTGCCTCCATGTCCTAGGGCTCCAAGCTTGTTACCCTAGATGGTGACATGGAGCCAGTGGCCATTCCCAGCCTCCATGTGGTGGCAGGCTAATTTGATAAAGATTGATTAACAGAGGTTCCTGTTCCTCCACGGGCTCAGCAACAGGCCCTCAACCTTGGACCCACCCTGACCCTCCTCCCTCTGCTCTCCAAGTGCTGGCCTGACAGGCGTGTGCCGTCAGCCCCAGCTTGTCCAGTGTCTACGAGGCCCTGAGTGTGAGTCCCAGCATCACGAAGTAGGAAAGGACAGATGGGTGTCACGGCACACTACCGTCGCCCATGCTCTCGGGAGGCCCTGGCCAGCCTGGGCTACACAGGAAAACCCTGTCTCAAAACATAACAAAACAGCAGAGCCCCACTGAGAAGGAGTGGGGACATCTGTGGTGGGACTCCACCTGTCCCTGGGGCCGCCGCCAGTGAACATTCTTGTTCTTTAGGCCCAGCAGGTGCCTGGGACAGTACTGTCCCCAAAGAGTCTAGACTATGTCACAGACAAGTGTGGCAGTACTGACTGGGAGCTTCTGGCAGGGAATATG
The DNA here is from genome assembly GCF_007827085.1 of Peromyscus californicus insignis. Lineage (NCBI taxonomy): Eukaryota > Metazoa > Chordata > Mammalia > Rodentia > Cricetidae > Peromyscus > Peromyscus californicus. The sequence goes on from NW_026294492.1 coordinate 54,991,939, forward strand.
TGGAGGCCAGGGACACTGCTCAGGACCTTGCAGAGCCTGGGATTGGGCCTGGTGTCCATGGTGCCCAGGGCGCCTTGAGTTCACCTGCCCTGTAGGAACTCTAAAACTGAGTGTGAGGGTGCATCCTGTCATCCCAGCACTTGGGAGGTAGAGGCAGGAGGATCAAAATCAGGTCATTGTTGGCTACATATCCAGCTCAAAGCCAGCCTAGGATACAGGAAACTCTGCTTCCAGAAGCCCCTTCCTCAGCAAGAGAGGCTTTCAAGTCGGACACAGCACACACCTGTGTCTTAGTGCTCAGGAGGCTGAGGCAAAGGGATCGAGGCCAGCCTCGAGATTCTTTTTATTTGGTTGGCTTTTCAGGACAGGGTTTCTCTGTGCAGCCCTGGCTGTCCTGGAACTCAATCTGTAGACCAGGCTGGCCTCGAACTCAGAGATCCACCTGCCTCTGCCTCCCGAGTGCTGGGATTAAAGGCCTGTGCCATGACCACTAGAGACTACGTGAGATTCTTTTTGTTTGTTTTTGTTTTGTTGGTGTGAGATTCTTTTTGTTTTTGTTTTGTTGGTGAGTGATCTGCCTGCACTCCAGAAGAGGGCACCAGATCTCATTACAGACGGTTGTGAGCCACCATGTGGTTGCTGGGAATTGAACACAGGACCTCTAGAAGAGCAGTCAGTGCTCTTAACCTCTGAGCCATCTCTCCAGTCGCCTACATGAGATTTTTTTTTTTTTTTTTTTGTTTTTCGAGACAGGCTTTCTCTGTGTAGCTTTGCGCCTTTTCCTGGAACTCACTTGGTAGCCCAGGCTGGCCTCGAACTCACAGAGATCCGCCTGGCTCTGCCTCCCGAGTGCTGGGATTAAAGGCGTGCACCACCACCGCCCGGCTTGAGATTCTTAATCAAATAACAAACACAGCCCTCTCACAGCCCCATGCTTGTTTTTTCTGATCAGTTCTTTGCCAGCTTTGTATGTGAATGTAGTGTGTTTGGATCACATGCACCCCGCCCTGTGCCTTGGCTGTGACACCCTCACTGTACAGTTTTGGTCGCCGCCACTTACTGCCCCTCACCCCATCTGCCCCGAAGCCCCGCCTAAGGCCGGCTGGCAGGCGGGCTCAGCACAGGCCTTGCTCTTGCAGTGGGCCGAGGCTCTGAGCATCTTCCAGCAGGCGGCCGACTGGATCGGCCTGGAGTCCCGCAAGTCCCTGTGGGGTCAGTTCTGGTCGGCACACCAGCGCTTCTTCAAGTACCTGTGCATCGCCGCCAAAGTGCAGCGGCTAGTGGAGCTGGCCCAACAGGAGCTGAGCCAGGACAAGGTGAGGGCCACGGCAGCCTTGAGCGAGTGTCGGGGGTGGGGGTGGGGCCAGGAGGCCAGGCAGGGCTCGGGGGACTTGGTAAGATGGGACAGTCACCCTAGACCTGGCTCAGACACTCCATCCCTGCAGTGTGTGGTCATCGGGCTGCAGTCCACAGGGGAGGCGCGGACCCGCGAGGTGCTGGATGAGAATGAGGGTCGCCTGGACTGCTTTGTCTCCGCTGCAGAGTGAGTGACTTTTGGAAGTGACGGGACGCAGCAGGCACCGGGCAGCCCTCACGGGCCTCCTGCTCACCTCGCTGTGGCCTGTAGCTGCCCCTTGCCCCTCGGTAGCTGAGGAAAAGCCATCTGGGGAGGAGCAGACAGGAATCTTACGGGTGGCCCCTGGGTCCTGGAGTCTCAACAGGAGACTTTTGGACATCTGCCTACACCGGGTAGTGCCATTTCAACACAGTTCCATGGGGTTCTCAGGCCTGGCGTTGTGGCCCCCACGGGCCTACATACACGTCCCTCTCGGGAGTCACCTCCGTCCACCCCGTGAGGCTCCCCGTGCCCTTGCCACAGTGCGTCCCATCACCCCTCTCCGTGAAGCCGCATGCACAGAGCTGGGCCTGTACTGAGCTCCCTTCCCTTTGCAGAGGCGTCTTCCTGTCCCTGATTCAGAAGCACTTCCCTTCCACCAGGAGGAGGCGGGACCGGGCAGGCGGAAAGAGGAAAAGTAAGAGTGCCTGCTGGCTCTGTGTGCTGCCCCCTCACTCAGAGCCGCCTGGCGTCTGCCCTGCGAGTTCCCTGTACCAAGCAGGCGGGAGTTTGCACGTGGCCGGCCAAGGCGGCGACAGTGTGTGGGCCTCCGTTTCCCTGCACGGTGCTCAGAGAAGCAAGGCCTGGCCGAGCCCCCAGCGGGCTCCCACCTCAGGCCACCCCTGCCAGCCAAGGTGCCGGGGACCCCAGCGTCACAGCAGAGCCCAGCTCCAGCCCCACTTGCTGGCGGGCAGGGAAGCCTGTAGGTGCTGGACAGTCCGTGCTGATTGTAAGGACAGGGCTGTGCTCCGAGGCACAGGTCAGAGCACACGGCCACCTACCTTCCAGTCCACAGATTTCCAAATAATTCCCGTGCAAGCACAGAGCCAGGCATGAAGGACAGCGCGGGGACCCTCCTCCTGAGTCCCTGAGACAGCCCCAGGCCCCCTTACCTGCTGACAGGCTACAGCACTGACACTTGAGGTCCCTGGACTTCTCCCTTGAGGAGGCTCTGACACCCTTGAGCCTCTTGCCTACCTCTGGAGTCCAGCCATGAAGCCAGCCGGGGCTGAGGATGGGGACGTGGTGTCTCAGTTCACCTCGTCCTGCCCAGAAGTGGGGCCGGGGTCTTCCTAGAGGGAACACAAGGCACCTCCAAACCACAGGCCCCTGGGTCCTCCTCACTAGTGCCTCTGCCTGTTGCTCTCTGCCTGCCACTCCAGCTCCCCCCACTTCTGCAGCCCCCACCCCACGAGCTGACCCACGACTCCTCCCCGCAGGACGGCCTCGGGGTCGCGGCACCAAGGCTCCTAGACTGGCGCTGGAGGCCTCGGGAGTTATCCGTATCAGTGACGGTAGCAGCACAGAGTCAGATGCCGGCCTGGATAGCGACTTCAATTCCTCCCCAGAGTCACTGCTAGATGACGATGTCGTCATCGTGGACGCCCCCATGCTCCCCACAGATGACCGAGGTGAGCCTCCGTCACCCAGCCACACTCCATGAAGCAGACACAGCCACATGAAGTCCTTTCCCCAGCACATACCCATGTTACAGATGGGAAACTGAGGCTCGCAGCTAAGGTCAGAGCCATGCTATCAAGCACGGGAGAGTGACTCCCATCATGCCTGGCCTCCATCCTGGTCCTGCAGGGCCACTTCACTGATACTCTTTCTCACCCCCAGGTCCCCTGTACCCACTTCAGAGAGACCTGCAGGGCCCTGGCGTCCTGGAGCGTGTCGAACGGCTGAAACAGGGCCTGCTGGCCAAGGTGCGCGCATTGGGCCGCGAGCTGCCCGTGAACACGTTGGACCAGCTCATCCACCAGCTTGGGGGTCCTGAGTGTGTGGCTGAGGTGAGCCTGGGAGCCCATAGTCAGCTGAGGGCCCTGTGGGTCAACCTAGGGACAGAGGTGGAGCCTGACTGCAGAGGGATGCGCCTCCCGCCCCAGCAGAGAAGAGTACTTCCCGCTCTTCAGGTGGGCCTGAGGACACCGGCACACACGTGCCACACAGACGCGCTCACACGTAAAATAAAAAAACGTGTTTTCTAAAAGGAAAACAAGGAAAGACTTGGGTGGTGGCAGGAGGCCTTATGGCTGCTGAGGCCACACTGGAAACCAAGCCTGCACAGGGTCCCAGCAGAGCCACCTTGCCCCTCAAACAGGGACCCAGTGCACGGGCGTCACACTAACGTCCGATGGGGTCTCCTTTCTCCCCATCAACCACAGATGACAGGCAGGAAAGGCCGCGTGGTGTCCAGGCCCGATGGGTCAGTGGTCTTTGAGTCCAGAGCGGAACAGGGCCTGTCCATCGACCACGTGAACCTCAGGGAGAAGCAGCGCTTCATGAGTGGCGAGAAGGTGGGTCTGGTGCGAGGGCGGGGGGCAGCGCGGGGTGCTCCCCACAGCTCTGCACGGTGGGAGGGAGTAGCCCTGGGGAGCCTGAGCTTAGCAGTGAGGAGGGGCCCAACACCCTGTCCCACCCCACCCCCACCCCCAGCTTGTGGCCATCATCTCCGAGGCTTCCAGCTCCGGAGTCTCCCTTCAAGCCGACCGCCGGGTGCAGAACCAGCGACGCCGGGTACACATGACCCTGGAGCTGCCTTGGAGCGCAGACCGCGCCATTCAGCAGTTTGGTGAGGCTCCTAGCTCCCCCACCCCACCCCAGGCTCTCCCCCCCGAGACCCTCACCCAGTCTCACAGAGTCTCCTTGTCCTCAGGCCGCACCCACAGGTCCAACCAGGTCTCAGCCCCCGAGTATGTCTTCCTCATCTCGGAGCTGGCAGGGGAGCGCAGGTTCGCCTCCATTGTGGCCAAGCGGCTGGAGAGCCTGGTGAGCAGGCGGGGCCTCGCTGGGCGGGGCCTGGGGGAGGGCCAGGGAATGCTGGAGCCTGAATCACAAATGGTCCTGGGTCATCCTGGCAGGGTGCGCTGACCCACGGAGATCGCCGGGCCACCGAATCCCGAGACCTGAGCAAGTATAACTTCGAGAACAAGGTGAGTAGAGGTCGGGCAGCGGTGGGGAGACCGCCCCTACCCCGTCCGCCCCACTCACGCCGCCTCCCCACAGTACGGCACCCGTGCGCTCAGTCGCGTCCTCACCACGATCCTGGGCCAGACGGACAACAGGGTGCCTCTGCCCCAGGGCTACCCTGGAGGGGATGCCGCCTTCTTCCGGGGTGAGCCTGGGCTCGTGAGTCTTTCTGGGAGGCATGGGGACTACAGTGAGGCTGGTTCCGTCAGGATTTGGGGACTGGGTGTATGGGCAGGCTTCTAGGAAAAGGGCTTGGCGGGGTTGGCCTCTGGGATCCCAGCACACGGCTGGTTTTCCTTGGCAGACATGAAGCAGAGCCTGCTGTCCGTGGGCATCGGGGCTCGGGAGTCGCGCACCGGCTGCTTGGATGTGGAGAAGGGTGAGTCCGGAGAGTACTGGGAGGGTGGTGATGCAGGGGCCACTGGGGGGGTGAGGACAGCGGCTGAGACCCGGCTCGCCCGCAGACTGCTCCATCACCAAGTTCCTGAACCGCATCCTGGGGCTGGAGGTGCACAAGCAGAACGCTCTGTTCCAGTATTTCTCCGACACTTTTGACCACCTCATCGAGATAGACAAGAAGGAGGGCAGATACGACATGGGCATTCTGGGTAAGCTGCCGGGCAGGGCTGGACCCTGTCCTGTGAGCCGTGCTCGGGAGATCCAGCGGCCAGTGCGCCATGTATGTGAAGTCCACATTGAGAGGCTACAGACAAGTCTGGTCCACGATGCTGTCATTGAAGCAGTGTGGTCACCTGGGAAGCTCACACTGAGACCCACACAATGCAGTCACCAAAACCAAGCAAAACTCTGCTCTCAGGAAGCTTGTTCTGTGTCAGGCTGCACTAAGAGCCAGCCTGCACTGCATGCCGGCTGCATGCCTGCTGCATGCTGTGTTCCCTGGACATAGTCCCTGTCGCTGCTCTAAAGCTAAGGTTTTAGACCCTGAAGACACACGGTCGTTTATAAGTCGCGGTGGCACTTGTCTGTCAACCCAGCACCGGTAGAGGCAGATTCCTCCACTACATGCTGACTCAAGGCCAGCCTGGGCTACCTGAGATCCTGTCTCAGCAAACAAAAGAGGCTGGCAAGGCAGCTTGACAGGCAAAAGCACTCCAACCCCACACCACAACTGCCTGTAACTCCAGCTCCAGGGGACCTGGCGCCATCTTCTGGTCTCCGTGGGCGCTGCATGCACATGTGCACATAAATGCCGAGACACAGAGAAGAATGAGTTTGTTTTTTAAGAGCTGCCCTTGCCACAGCCCCCCTGAGTAGCTGTGCACAGCAGGATACCATGGACCCTAGACCAGAGGCCCCGACACCCACCCACAGGACACTGGTTCTGGACTCTGAGCCCCTCTGCCCATTCATGGGGTCATCTCTGGGGTCCATCAGAATCCGCTCCCGCGGCCTGGCCACTGACCACCCGCCCTCTCCTCAGACCTGGCCCCTGGCATCAACGAGATCCATGAAGAAAGCCAGCAGGTGTTCCTGGCACCTGGGCACCCACAGGATGGCCAGGTGGTCTTCTACAAGGTGAGCAGGGAGGCGCCCCGCCCCAGCCCTGGCTCCAGTCCCCCAACCTGCTAACACCCCCACTTGCCACGGCAGATCAGCGTGGACCGCGGTATGAAGTGGGAAGAGGCGTTCACCAGGTCTCTGGAGCTCCAAGGCCCCCATGACGGCTTCTACCTCTCCAAGGTGAGTGGACCCACTCCTCGTGGGTGCCCTGCCACCCACCTGCCCAGGGACCCGGGTGGCCCCCGCCTCACCACTCTGGGGCCCTAGGTACGAGGCAGCAAGACGAGCTGCCTCCTGGCAGAACAGAACCGCGGCGAGTATTTCACCGTGTACAAGCCGAACATCGGCCGCCAGAGCCAGCTGGAGACCCTGGACAGTCTGTGCCGCAAGTTCCACCAGGTATGGAAGGGCCTCCCTCCCCTCCCGTGCGGCCGGGCATGCGTGGGGAGACCCTGAGCCTCAGTGCCCCGCTGACGCACGGGCCTGCACCCCCAGGTCACCGCGGAGGCGGCCCGGGAGCCCTGGGAGAGCAGCTACGCGCTGTCGCTGGAGCACTGTAGCCACACCACCTGGTGAGGCGGGGCGGGAGCCCCTCGGAGAGGGCGGAGCCGGGCGCCGGGGCTGTGGGCTGGGGAAGCGCACGCTGCAGCTGACCGGCCGTCCCCTGGCACAGGAACCAGCGCTGCCGCCTGGCGCAGGAGGGCAAGGGCTGCGCCCAGGGCCTGCGCCTCCGCCACCACTACATGCTGTGCGGGGCGCTGCTGCGCGTGTGGGGCCGCATCGCCGCCGTCATGGCCGACGTCAGCAGCAGCAGCTACCTGCAGATCGTGCGCCTCAAGACCAAGGACAAGAAGAAGCAAGTGGGTGAGTGGGGCGGCGGGCACGGGCCGCAGAGAGGGCCTCCCAGGTACGGCCCCCGGGCGGACCTGACCGCGTGTCCGCGCTGCACAGGCATCAAGATCCCCGAGGGCTGCGTCCACCGCGTACTGCAGGAGCTGCAGCTGATGGATGCCGAGGTGAAGCGCCGCAGCGCCCAGGGGCTGGCCGCGCGCCCACCCACTCCACGCATGATCGCGCTTCCTTGCGGTCCTGGTGAGGTGCTGGACTTGACCTACAGTCCCCCAGCCGAGGCTTTCCCGCCGCCTCCACGCTTCGCCTTCCCTTCGCTGCCGCCCCCAGACCCCAGCTCTCTGATGCTGGGTGCGAGAGACCCTGCAGCCAACCCCGCGGAGCTGGCACACCAGGGCTGCGACATCAATTTCAGGGAAGTGTTGGAGGACATGCTCCGCTCTCTGCGCGCGGGTCCCACTGAGACCCCTCCGCCTCTGGTGGGCGTGGGCGGTGGGGGCACAGAGCGGCAGAGCGTCATCCACTTCAGCCCGCCTTTCCCGAACTCATAGGCGGCCACCGTGGCCCCTGGATTACAACTGTCCTGGGCAGCAAGGCCCACCGGCTCCTCTGCGAGCAGAGAGGTTCCCACGACTACTGAGGGCACTGGCACAGGGCCTTCCCCGCCAGCCGGGTGCGGGGCCTCGGCCTCCCCTGGGCTGCTCCAGCCACGCCCAGCCTGGAGGCCGTGGGGTTTGGTGGTCCCAGAGAGCTGGTAACTCAGGAAATCCGGTGCTGAGGCCCCACCGCCTATGGGGGCTCCACGGGGCAGACCCGTTAATATATGCAATCCCCTGCTCCCTAAATTATTGTCCCCCGCCTCTTACTAGCCCCGGAATCCGTGGGCAGCCGGCGGGCCCTGGTTTCTATGTATTTATAATGAACTCTGGTGTACATATGTAAAGATCTTTTTTAAAATATATGTGCCTTTTGCCTACTTCCCAGTGTGCTGCGGCCTGCAGGTCAGTGGAAGGAGGAGGGCCTGAGGGTCACAGAGCAGGTCCAGTCAGCATGCCTGTCCCCTTGTAGCTGGTGAGGACAAGCTGGGGAGACAGAATTCACCCAGTGGCCGCTGCATTCAGGGCCCTGCAGAGGAAGGGGGAGCAGGTCCTCAGTGCAAGGGATGCCGGGGAAGACCGATGGCACTTAGTCCACAGTCCTAGGGTCACATAGCCTGACAGTACAAAGCTCACAGCCCCACAGGGAGAGAGGCGGACATGGGCCAGTAGTCCAGGAGGGTAGCAGAGAGCCTCTGCCTGACTCCCAGACCCACCTGATGTCTCCACACTGTGCCCCAGAGGCCCTGGCTCAACCACACCCGCTGTGGGCAGACCCCAGATGGCCACTCCTGGTCACCCACAACCCCCCCAGAGAGCGCGTGTGCGCACACGCGCACACACACACACACACACACACACACACACACACACACACACACACACGCATGCCAGGCATAACCCTGGGGCAGGCATGGGCAACCCCGAACAGCTTTCCCAGGAGGCCTCCTAACCGGTTACCACCCAGGTTTCCACCCTCCGAGGGACAGCCCTGGCCACACGCAGGCCACCTTCCTGCTGGCCTGGGCAGAGCCTCAAGGATTAGCAGGGAACCAGCTGACCCAGATCTGCACCTGCCTGCCGAGTCCTGGGGCAGAGGCATGGCCCTCTAATCCCCGGCGTGCTCAATTCCTGAGGACACAGGCACATTTCTACATTTTTATTCCCACAAGGCAGCCAAGGTGAAGCTCGAGCCCAGGGCCACAGGCCCCCGGACCTTCCTCCGGCGGGGATGCACGCCAGGTCCTCAGGTCTGCCTCACCAGCAGGCTGGTTTGCAGGCAGACCGTCATGAGTGCCGGGGTGGAAGGCTCCAGGGGTCACAGGGCACGGGGGCTCGGTGGCGGCACACACTTGTAGGGCTAGAGATAGCACGGCAGGTCTTTCTCTATCACCTGTGGGGGAAGGACACGGTCAGACTTGCCCCTCAGCAGCCACACACGGCCCTGGCCCCAGCTCATACCCAGCTGCATCGCGAAGGTGCTTACCTGGGGCTCCTCCATGGGACCATAGCGCTTCATCACGCATCCGTTCTTATCAATGAGAAACTGGGGGACAGAGAACATGGTTGGCCAGGGTGCAGGGAGGTGGGCCACCCCCCCCCCCCAGTGTAACACTCTTACCTTGGTGAAGTTCCACTTGATGGCGCTGTGAGAGGGGAAAAAGAGGGTTTAGGAGTGGTACTCGCCAGGACATGGGCTGCATGCCTTTAACCCCAGCACTCAGTGGCTAAAAGAATGTACTGCTCTCTTCTGAAGAAGGGGGGTCAAACTCCCCAGCACCCACATCACATAGTTGTTCACAAAGGTCTGTAACTCCAGTTCCAGGGAATCACAGGCCCTCTCCTGACCTCTGAGGGCATCAGGCATGCATGCAGACAAAACATCCATACACAATAAATGAAAATAATCTGGGGGGGAAAAGAGGTGGGACAGAGACAGATCAGTGGTTAAGAGCACTCGGGAGGCAGAGGCAGGCGGAGCTCTGTGAGTTCGAGGCCAGCCTGGGCTACAGAGCGAGATCCAGGACAGGATCCAAAACTACACAGAGAAACCCTGTGGGGGCGGGGGGAAGAGAAAGAAACTAAAACCAAAAAAAAAAAGAAAAAAGGCACTGACTGCTCTTCCAGAGGATCAGGGTTCAGTCCCCAGCACTCACGCGGTGGCTACAACCTACCAAGCCCTGTAACTCCAGCTCTGGGAGATCCAACGCCCCCTTCCGGCCTCTAAACGCACTACACCCAAGTGCATATAAATACACCCAGGCAAAGCACCCATACACATAAAATGCAAATAAATAAATCTGAGGCCCGGCCAGGTGGTGCACACCTTTAATCCCAGCACTTTGGAGGTAGGGTAGGCAGATCTCTGTGAGTTTGCTACATAGTGAGACCCTGCCTCAAAACAAACCAAAAAGTTGGCACCCGCTCCCACCCTGGTCCAGAGACATGTGGCTGCCCCCTGCCCACTCCCCCAGGGCCACTCACTTTCCCAGCATGCCCCTGCCCTTGGGCTGGATTTTCATCCATTTCCACAGTGGGTGGGCATCGTCCCCATTTACACAGATCTTGCTGTACATGTCAAACTTGACATTGTAGCCGGCCGCAAACTCCTTGATTTCTTGATTACTTCCTGGCTCCTGCGGATAGCAATTGACTGACTGGTAAGGTGCACGCCACCGCACACAGACAGACACACACACACACACACAGACATAGCACCCCCACTCTGGGCCATTGCCTGGGGTCAGCCACGCACCTGCTTCCCGAACTGGTTGCAGGGGAAGGCCAGGATTCGTAAACCACACTCGGCATATCGGGCATGCAGATCGACTAGCTGAGTGTAGTTTACGTCGGTTTTGCCTCATTGCGAGGCCACGTTGGTGACGATGCACACGTAACCCCTGGGAGGGAACGAGTAGGAATGAGACCACCGGCAGGGGAGCCCCTTTTTCAGACCCGCCTTGCACCACCCACATAACCAGGCACCCACTTGTACTTATCCAGGCAAACCATGTGCCCGTCGATGTCCTTGGCTGAGAATTCGTGCATGGAGCGCGCACAGCGCCAATCATCTCGGGATGCGCACTGTAAAACAGAGAAACTGTGTGTCCTACCCTAGGTCCCCCAGTGGTAAGAGTCTGGAACGAACAAAAAGAATGCCCTGGGGCGATGGGCTGGGGAGTAAAGGCTCCTCCCCCTTCCGTACTTCGATTCCCTTCAGGTCCTCCTGAAAGGAGCTGTGGACCCCCTAGAAGATGCTACCAGGGAAGGAACGGTAAGGGTACCCCTGGCCGCACACCAAGCCCAGGAGCTCGGCGCAGTTGCTGGCCTGGGGAGGCTCCTGCAGCAGAGGCCCGGGGACCGGAACCACCGGATCGTTCCGGCGAGGGCGCGCCCTGCGGCGGCGCCGCGCACAAGCTTTCCTTCTCCTCGGAGGGCCCCGGCGCTTCCGAGGCCTTCGGCGTGGACGTTGACGCCGTCGCCGGCCTCCTGGGGACCCGCCGCGCTGCCTGCAGCGTCCCGGGTTGCCGGCGGCCGCGCGGCCCATGCCTGCCCGTCTGTGCGTCCCGAGCGCAGCGCGGGGACAAAGAGCCGGTAGCCAAGGGGCCGCCGATTGTGACGCACCAGGCCGAGCGGGCGCGGGGCCGGGTCAGAGCCCGCCATGGTGACCCCAGCACCCGTTCCCACCCCCAGGGAGCCTCCCGCGCCAAGGCCTGACCTTCACGGCCCCGGGGATGCCGGCGGGCGTCCGCGCTCCCGCCGGGGTGGCCCCTAGTCTAACCAACAGACCCCACGACCCCCGAGCTCCGCCCCGGACGCGGCGGCCCGCCCCCAGGCCCCGCCCCCAGCCGTGACCGCGGCCGCCCGGGTCCCCGGTGCGCCCACCATGGTGCCCGCCAGGCCAGGCGCAGCCAGAGCCCCGCACAGCAGCGCCGGCTTCAGCAAGCGGCTCAGACGGCCCCAGCTCATCTCGGCGGCCGGAGCCAGCGGCTCCTCCCCTCACGCAGCCGGCCAATGGACGCGCGCTGCCGAGTCTGGCCTGCCCGCCCTCGGCCACGCCCACTGACGTCTCTTATTGGTCGGTGCGCCTGCGCCGGAGGGCGCGCGGCCCCGGCGGCCAATGGGGAGCCGGAACGAGGGGGCGGCTGGGCGGGGCTGGACCTGCGGGTTTGTTGTTGTCAGCAACTGCGCTTGCGCGGCGGTGGGACGGACGGGGGAAACGGGAGCCGCGCCCGCGCGGGCTGCGCGTTGGAGGGCTGCGGACAGTTAGTTCACCCGCGAGGTCGCCTGCGGCGGGGCAGGGTGCCGGGGCGCTTAGGGGGGCCCCTGGGGATGGCCAGTGAGGCAAAGCCACCCCTCACCAACAGGCCCTCTGAGCACGGGAGACGAGCCTCATGTAGCCCAGGCTACCCCTGGCCCCTGGTCCTCTCCAGCCTCCCGAGTGCTGGGATGGATCGCGGGTGTGCACCACCCCCATGTTCCCTCCCTTTCTCTCTTCCTTTCCACAGCTGGTCTCATGTAGTCCAGGCTGTCCTCAAAAACTCACTGTGCATGCCTGACAGCCTCACTCCCGACCCTCCCGACCCTCCCGCCCCCTCCTCAGAACGGGGGTAACATGTGCTGGGCATGGAACCTAAGTGAGAGCTCTCAACCCAGACACAGCTTCCCCACCTCGTTTTACAGCTCAGGCCGGCTCGGAACTCAGAAATGCTCCTGCCGTAGACTCCCGAGTGCTCGGGGGACAGGGCTCTGGCACCGGGCCCGACCTGTCCCCTGTAGACAGCGAGGGAGACAGACTGTACAGACCGATGCATGTGGAGTTGATTAGAAGGGGTGTGGATTGAGGACTCAGTGAGTAACGTGATTGCCAGACAAACAACACAAAGAGCTTGCCTCAGATCCCAGCACCCACGGGAGCAGGTGCACATGGATGCTTTGTAATCCCCGGGGCTAAAGCAGGACGGTCAGATGCTTGGAGTCAGTCAGAGAACCTGCTGCCTCAAAAACAGGATGAAGACAGGCATACCCTTCACCCCAGCCCTTGGAGGCAGAGGCCAGCCCGGTCTAGTAAGCAAGTTCCAGGTCAGCCAGGGCTACACAGTGAACCCTGTCTCAAATCACAAGGTGGTGGGAGAGTAGGGAAGACCGACATGTCTTCCACACATAAACACAGTTACCGTGTGACCACAGAGGTTCCTGCACGGATAAAAGAAGCCAGGGCTCTTGAGGGCCCATGTGAGAAAGTCCCACGGTTCCTGGAGTGGAGGGCCCTGCACACAGAGGTGTGACTCAGGAAATTCCTCAGCCCAGCTGCCTGCCCGACTCCCCACACCCGCTGGACTCTGATCCCTGAACCAGCCCTTTTGTCTTCCCTGTTTATCTGACCCTGGAGTAAGCCATCTGCAGTTATGTGAGGAGACTTCCTGAGGGGCTGGGTCCATTATGGGGAGCCCAGGAGCCCCAGACCAGCCACCGGCAGAGCCCAGGAGGCTTCTACGACCAGTGATCTGGATTGTCACAATCCATGCTTGCACAATCAAGCTCTGGATTACCTCCAGGCCCCTTGGCCAAGAAATGCCCATTGGTCTGAGGGCCCCTCCCCTCTCAGAAAGTCATGTGTTTCCTCCCAGCCCCCAGACTCCAGTGACACAGCACTTCCAGCCTCCGTGAGGTTTTGCGTCACACTTTAGCTTGGAGTTGTAAACACTGGTGCCCAAAGGCTCAGATCGGCCACACCCTCACAGTCTGGGAGGCCCCAGGTCCCTGCTAACTGTCAACTGAGATAATGGCAGAATTGAAGAGGAGACCCAGGGCTGGGGCTGAAGGTGGCCCCTCCGAGGAGCCCCGCCCCAGGCTCTGGGAGTTCCTGCCTCCCCCAAAGAACCCCAGCTTCACCCCAGTTTCACCGGTTGGGAAATGAAGTCCTGGGGCAACCACAAGAACCCACTAGAAGGACCCTGAGAAGCTGCTAGCTCCTCGACCAACCACAAGGGCCAGTACCGGGGTCTGGCTTTTACTGCTTCGTTATTCTGGAGACAGGACCTCAGGTAGCCCAGGCTGGCCTAGAACTCACTATATAGCCAAGGATAGCCTTGAACTCCTGATCTCCCACCTCCACCTCCTGAGTGCTAGGATGACAGGTGTTTCTAAGCCTGTGAATGGGGTGCTGGGGGTGGACCCCAAGTTTTGCACATGCCAAGTGAGCCCCTAATTTCTTTGTATTCTGAGACCAGTTTCTTCTCTTTTCCCAGGCTAACTTGAGCTCCTGAGAGCACTCCATGTCTTGCTTCCCAAGGACTAGAATGACAAATGCACATCCACCAGCACAGGAGACCCTGGGAATTAAAGGTTGACGTCCTGGAGGGCCTGTGAAACCGGTTTAGGAAAGAATAAGTTATGTAAAGTGGAATTTAACACTCAAAGCTGAGCAGCCTTGGTAGGGACTGTAAGAAGAGTTCCCACTTCTAAAAGAATTACAGACAGAGACTATGCTTCAGTTTTGTTATTGAGATTGGCCAATTAAGCCCAGCAAAGGCGGTGCACACCTTTAATTCCAGCACTGGGGAGGCAGAGGCAGGCGGTTCTCTGAGTTCGAGGCCAGCCTGATAGTGAGATCCAAGACAGCCAGGGCTATATAGAAAGACCCTGTCTTGAAAAACCAATAAAATAAAATAAAATAATTTTAAAAAGTAAAATGGAGTCATGACAGCCAGGGGTGGGGAGCCCAAGATGCACATACTGTGGTCCTTACACACTGGAGTATTTCTCTGCCCTGAAGAGGAAGTAAGACTGACACAGGCCAAACATAGAGTGTTGTGAATATTAGTTTAAGGTGTGTTACCTTCGTTTATGCTTGGGAATATTTGTTTAATGATGTAAAGATGTGTTGCATTCTCGAAAAACAATACAAAGCAAAACAAAAGCTTGGCCGATTATGCTCCATTCCGTAACAAAAGGGGACACCCAGGCTCACAGCAGGCCATTAGCCCCGTCCCCATATCAAAGCTCTGGCAGTTCAAAGGCAGGTCACTGCCTGCCTTGCGGGTCAGTCCGGGTCTGTCCTTAAATCAGTTTTCCACTCTCTCTCTCTTCCCCCACAGGCTCAGATTTTACTACTGCAGTCTGGCCTCAGTATAGATCACTGGACAAAAATCGGAGCACGTGATTTCCAAGTTCTCACAGATTGTAACAACTTCTGTCACCACGAAAACAAAGCAGGATTCCGTCAGCCAGGAAAGAGGATCCTGGTCTGTGTCAGGGTGACTGAGATGATTTTTTTTTCCCTTAGTTTTGGTTTTTCGAGACGGGGTTTCTCTGTGTAGTTTTGGTGCCTGTCCTGGATCTCGCCCTGTAGACCAGGCTGGCCTTGAACTCACAGATCCTCCTGCCTCTGCCTCCCGAGTGCTGGGATTAAAGGTGTGCGCCACCACCGCCTGGCTCAGAGAGACCCTTTATTAAGCAGGGAAGAAAATTTAAAGTGGCTGCTTTCTGACTCAGGAAGAAAAACAGCCACAAGTGTTTGCAGGTGTCATTTTTTAAGAAAAGAAAAAGGGGAGGTCTGTGTTCGAATGGGCTAGGATGCCGTGCGATATTTTTATTGGGGTGTTAGGTGAGCCAAGGGGGGGTTTTTGATTGCTGGACTTCAATATGTTGATAGCTGGACCTCGGTGGACAGCCTCAGGAGGAGGAAGTGACCAAATAAGGGAACGGACCTTGGGGGCTAGCTTTAGGAACCTTAGCAAGGCGGAGCCGGTTCGCTCTGCTCGAGCCCTTCAGACTAGGTAGGTGTTGTTAGCACAATGAGAAGCACTTTTAAGTCTATACTTAGAAAACAACCAAAGGAAATTTAAATTTTGAGTTTGTGACTAACAGTGCTTTACAGGGCTAGATTAATAGCTTATCAGAACTCCAAAACTCCGCTGATTAATGTTAAAACTCTGAACTTTTGAAGTCTCAGTATAACAATGGCATATTGGTGGAAAGAAATCTTTTTTTTAATACACCTTAAATTTATTTATATACCTTAAATCACCTTTTTTAATCCGTTAATTTACCATGAGACACAGATGATTGATAACTGAGAGCAAGTTCCATTAAATAAAGGAGTACTAAAAAGTTACATTAACAAGCTGGGCGGTGGTGGCGCACGCCTTTAATCCCAGCACTTGGGAGGCAGAGCCAGGTGGATCTCTGTGAGTTCGAGGCCAGCCTGGTCTACAAAGACAGATCCAGGACAGGCACCAAAACTACACAGAGAAACCCTGCCTTGAAAAACAATAACAACAACAAAAGTTGCATTAACGTTCCCCAGCCTGCTGTTCGGGGAGATGGACCTTCCGCCTTAGATCCTGGCCAAGTTTGTCCATACTTCCGAGGGGAAGGCACTGGTAGCTGCTGCCACGGTTGGCCACATTTTGGCACTATGCCGAGGCGGAGCTGGTTTTGCCAACCCTGCTGAACTCCCTGCAGATACTCAGAGTGTGGAAAAAATAATTCCAAGTGCTCACACTGGTCGCTTCCAACAGCTTCAGTTGGGGAAGCTACACTGAATGGTTTGGTGGCCACCGAGGTGTGGATGTGGTTTGGTATCAGACAGATCATAGGCAAATGTGGCGCCGCTGGCCATGGTGTTTGAAAACCAATCTTGATCTTTAACGTCTGATTTCATTGGCATTCTCGTAGCAGGCTTTCTTGTGGGCCACCACCCAGCTCCCGAAAAAAGACACAGAAACTTAGTATTAGTTAGGAATCCTCGGCCTCAGCCCAAGCTTGTCCCGCCAGCTCCCCTTACTTAAATTAGCCTGTTTCTCTTCGTCTATGTTTTGCCTCAGAGCCTTTTGTTCTGTGTGTCCTACTCCGTGTCTGCCTGGAGTGCCTGGCTGACCCCCCGCATCTCCCTCTCTCTCTTCCTCGCTCTTTCCTCTCATTCTCATTCTCTCTCTCTCTCTCTCTCTCTCTCTCTCTCTCTCTCTCTCTCTCTCTCTCTCTCCCTCTCTCCTCTCTCCCCCTCCCTCTCCCTCTCTCTCCCTCTCCCTCTCCCTCTCCTACTTATTCTTTCTGCTGGCCAGCCTCACCTATTCCTGCTCTGCCTA
The DNA here is from genome assembly GCF_007827085.1 of Peromyscus californicus insignis. NCBI lineage: Eukaryota > Metazoa > Chordata > Mammalia > Rodentia > Cricetidae > Peromyscus > Peromyscus californicus. The sequence continues at coordinate 55,008,585 of NW_026294492.1, forward strand.
GCAATTGGCCATTCAGCTTTTTATTAGACCAATCAGGAGCCTTAGGCAGGCAAGGTTAAAAAAAAAAAAAAAAAAAAGTAACACATTTTTACCTGGTTCATAAACAAATGCAACACACCTTTACATAGTTAAAGGTTATCCAAACAGCTAAAGTTTAACCAAGTAAACAGGACAAAGAAGCTAGAAAAATGTTACTATGAACATGAGTAGACCTTAGGAATTCATTAAACTTTGTTTTTTACTTTTGGTTTTTCAAGACAGGGTTTCTCTCTGTAGCCCTGGCTGCCCTGGAACTCACCCTGAAGACCAGGCTAGCCTCAAATTCAGAGATCCACCTGACTCTGCCTCCTGGATTAAAGGCGTGCACCACCACCACCCAGGCTTCTAACCAGCTCTTTTATTTTATTTTTTCAAGACAGGGTTTCTCTGTGTAGCTTTGGAGCCTGTCCTGGATCTCGTTCTGCAGACCAGGCTGGACTCGAACTCACAAAGATTCTCCTGGCTCTGCCTCCCAAGTGCTAGGATTAAAGGCGTGCGCCACCACCGCCCGGCCCTAACCAGCTCTTTTTAACTTAAATTAACCCATCTAACTTTTGCCTCTGGGCTTTTTCCTTTCTCTTACATCTGTGTATCTTACTTTCACTCTTACTCTGTGGGTGGCTGGGTGGCTGGGTGGCTGGTTCTCTTGCTCTTTCTTCTTTCCTTCCCAGATTTCTCCTTCTATTTATTCTCTGCCTGCCAGCCACACCTACCCTTTCTTCTGCCTTGTTATTGGCCATTCAGCTCTTTATTTGACCATTAGGTATTGGGTTTTTTTTTATTTTTATATGCCTTGGTGTTTGACCTGCATATCATTGTGAGGGAGTCTGATCCACTGGAACTTGAATTGCAGACAGTTGTAACCTGCCATGTGGGTGATGGGAATTAAACTCAGCTCCTCTGGAAGAGCAACCAGTGCTTTTAACTGGTTGGGCCATCTCTCCAGCCCCAAGCATCAGGTGTTTTAGACAGTCACAGTAACAAGCTTCATAGAGTTAAACAAATACAACATAAAAGAACACAACACATCTTTGCATCATTAAACAAATGTTCCCAGCATAAACAAATGTAAGACAGCTTAAAATAATATTCAACACTTCCCATTTTTGTCTAAATAAAAATGAAAGGTTTAACTTTAAAATAGTAAAACTATACACAACAAAAACAGATATCAAGTAAGAATTACTTTTACAATAGTTTGTCCATTTGGAGTTAGCATATTCAGAGGAAATCATCCACTATCTATGCTATCTTAGTGACTCCAAAGTTTTACACCTAACTTACTTTCTATCATAACTAAGGAAAACTGCAACTATAACTATCTAGTCTTCAACTCCATCAAAGACACAGAAGGATGCAATATTATCTAACAACAGAGACATCTGGCTGCCTGCACAGTCACCCAAAGTTCCTCTGTAATGTTGGAGCGTCCATCTTCAGCCTATAGGCTCAGAATATCTGGCAAACTTTTCAGTGAAGCAGAAATTTTGAAGGACTGTCCTGCCTTGTTTGGGCAAAGTTCAACAGTCTTTTCCCTCTGTGTCCTGCATGTCCAGTCTGCACAGCACATTGTCAGCAGTCAAAGGCAAGAACAGCTTCTTTGCCCAGTGGCTAACCTTGCCACAATAAAAGCAAACTCCATGAGGAGTTTTTTTTTTTTATGAATTGAATTGGCCAGGAGCAGATGTGTCTCATGGTCATGAAAAATCTTTTGTTAACAAAATATTTTTTTTTTTTTTTTTTTTTTTTTTTGGTTTTTCGAGACAGGGTTTCTCTGTGTAGCTTTGTGCCTTTCCTGGAACTCACTCGGTAGCCCAGGCTGGCCTCGAACTCACAGAGATCCGCCTGGCTCTGCCTCCCAAGTGCTGGGACTAAAGGCGTGCGCCACCACCGCCCGGCCAACAAAATATTTTAAATGTCATAGTCTGTAGGTCTTTGAAGTGTTTGAAAAGCATTTAATATAAAATATACCTATTTAACCTTGGAAACATACCTAATGTGACTACAAATTTAATTACTATACATTAACTTCTAACCTCCTTTCTTATTTATACATTGTATTTTAAATGAGCTGCATAAGCACAATACCCCAGAGGAGAGTAGTAACATACATACAGTGTGTTGTTACAAAAAATACCTTGTATTTGTATCAATATACCAAAGTCCTTACAAATACAAAGTATTTGAGATTAATAGTTGTTTTTTTAGTTTATAGTAGATTCAATAATCTACCCTATTATTTAAAGTAGATTCAATGTTCTACCCTCTTATCATCCCTGTATCCCCTAAATGTAACAAACATCCATGACCCACCAATTAACCAAAGCCTCCCAGACGCCTCTTGGGAACGTGGGTGTCATGTTCTCCAAACTGCTTCCTGCTCTCTGTGGGCAAAGGCATCTTTAGTGTTCCTGAGAAAATCTGAGATAATGGCCAAGTCCTGGGAAGACCAGCAATAACCTTTGTTGACAGATACCACCTGTCAAGTTTTGGGAGGTCTCCCTTGTTCAAACCTGATCCATCTCATTCTTGAAGGAATCCACAACAAAACTCAAAAGCATTTTTGATTTCCATTTGACAAATATTTTCTTGACTTCTTTTTTAAAGATAGCTAGCCTTCAAGTGTCTAGGTTGGTTCAGTTTTCAGTCCTGTTCACGATCCTGTGTCTCTCAGCAGCTGCTGATTGCTTATCAACGAGCAAAACATTCAAAGTCAACACAATAGTGTACAGGATCCAGACTCCCCGTGTATTTCCCATCTCTATGTGGCTTATTCCTTTTTTAGTATTTTACTTCTCTCTTTAAAGACTTTATTATTTTTAAACTATTTATTTCTTTCTATGACTGTCCATACTCCTTTTCTTTCTTTCTTTCTTTCTTTCTTTTTTTTTTTGTTAAAGGTTTATTTATTTATTATGTATACAGAAGAGGGAGCCAGATCTCATTACAGATGGTTGTGAGCCACCATGTGGGTGCTGGGAATTGAACTCAGGTCCTCTGGAAGAGCAGTCAGTGCTCTTAATCGCTGAGCCATCTCTCCAGCCCCTTTTCTTTCTTTCTTAAGCATATGGCACATTGTAAAACACACTGGAACCTGTTTAAAGGGTTTTTTTCCCATCTGGACCTTTTTCTTTCTTTCTGAGACAGGGTTTCTCTGTGTAGTTTTGGTGCCTGTCCTGGATCTCACTCTGTAGACCAGGCTGGCCTCAAACTCAGAGATCCGCCTGGCTCTGCCTCCGAAATTCTGGGATTAAAGGTGTGCACCACCACTGCCCAGCCCTGGCCCTGTTTTACTGCATATCTTTTAGCCTTTTATGACCGTGTGGGAAAACTTTAAACTGCTAAGCTATGGCTGAATCCTCCATGCAGCTCTCTTGGCTGGATCTACCCGCTGATAGGTTCATGAGAGGCAGGCCTAAAGTTTGCAGCCAGGTTGGAGTCTGTCACTGAAAACTGTGTTCAGCCTTCCTCGCTGTGGAAGCCAGTGGCTGGGCTCCACAGGCGGTCTTCACTTGGCTTGCTGTTTCTAGTTAGCACTGCCCTGCGACTGAACACAGCGCCTCCTGTTCACACAGAGCTCTGTCCTTTTTCTTTCTTTCTTTTTTTTTTCCAGCTTTCTCAGGACCTATATGGAAATTAACCCCACATTGGGCATCAAAACATAGTTTGTTTTTGCTCTTTTGGGGGCCCACCACACAGCTCCTAAATAAATCACACACAGAGGCTTATTCTTACTTATAAAGGCCCAGCCTTAGCTTGGCTTGCTTCTAGCCAGCTCTTAACTTAAATTAACCCGTCTACCTTTTGCCTCTGGTCTTTTACCTTCCTCTTACATCTGTAATTCCTACTTTCACTTTTACTCTGTGGCTGGGTGGCTGGGTGGCTGGGTGGCTGGGTGGCTGAGTGGCTGGGGGGCTGGGGGGCTAGGGGACTTGGTGGCTGGGGGGCTAGGGGACTTGGTGGCTGGGGGGCTGAGGGGCTGGGTGACTGGGTGGCTAGGGGACTTGGTGGCTGGGGGGCTGAGGGGCTGGGGGGCTGGGGGGCTGGGGGGCTGGGGGCTGGGTGGCTGGGGGCTGGGTGGCTGGGGGGCTGGGGGGCTGGGGGGCTGAGGGGCTGGGGGGCTGGGGGGCTGAGGGAAGGGGGGCTGGGTGACTGGGTGGCTAGGGGACTTGGTGGCTGGGGGACTTGGTGGCTGGGGGGCTGGGGGCTGGGGGGCTGGGGGCTGGGTGGCTGGGGGGCTGGGGGGCTGGGGGGCTGAGGGGCTGGGGGGCTGGGTGGCTAGGGGACTTGGTGGCTGGGGGACTTGGTGGCTGGGGGGCTGGGGGGCTGGGGGGCTGGGGGGGCTGGGGGGCTGGGGGGGCTGGGAGGGCTGGGGGGCTGGGGGGGCTGGGGGGCTAGGGGACTTGGTGGCTGGGGGGCTGGGGGGCTGGGGGGCTGGCCCCTAGCATCCTCCTCTCCTTGTTCTCTCTTTTTCTTCCCAGATTTCTCCCTCTATGTATTCTCTCTGCCTGCCAGCCCCGCCTATCCTTTCTCCTGCCTTGCTATTGGCCATTCAGTTCTTTATTAGACCATCAGGTGTTTTAGACAGGCTCAGTACCACAGCTTCACAGAGCTAAACAAACGCAACATAAGAAAAATGCAACACCTCTTTGCATCATTAAACGAATGTTCTACAGTATAAACAAATGTAACACATCTTAATATCATATTCTACAGCAATTACCTATGTATAGATTTTTAAGTATAAGCCTTTTTATAAGTTTAAAGCCAATTTTTGTTATAGATTTTAACCTATACTTGGTTAATTTACAAATCCCGAGATAGATTTTACAGCATAACCTTAAGGGATTTTTTTTTTGAGAGCAGAAAGCAGAGAAATCATAAAGATAAAAGATTTTTGAGAGTAGGAAGTCAAGCCTTAGAGGTAAGGGACGCTGGGATCATTTGTTTTCGTGGTGGCAGAAGTTGTTACAATCTGCAAGAACTTGGAAATCAAGTGCTCCGATTTTTGTACAATGATCTATATTGAGTCCAGACTGTAGTAATAAAATCTGAGTCCTTGGAGGAAGAGAGAGCGAGTGGAAAAATGGAACATGGTCCGGGTGCAGGGGTGGTGGTGCTATGTGTGTGTGCGTGCACACACATTCCTATAAGCTCCAGGAGGGAGCTGAGAGCGAAGCTGCGGGACTGTGGGCGGGACCTGAGAGATGGCTAGGAGAGTCCACGGGAAAGCTGTCGAGGTCCAGGTGGGTGTCGCAGGCCAGAGCCAAGAGGAGTGTGTAGCTGAGGTGGATAAAGTTTCACAGTGACAAGAGTTTTCGTCCATGTCTCCAGTCAGAACTGGAACTTGTCAGAGAGAAAAATGTTCCGAGTCACAGGGGAGGGGTGTCCCTTGTCCTTGTGACTGGAGCCCAGTGGGGGTGAGAGGATCTCCCGGACACAGCAGACAAACCAGGATCTGGGAGAGACACTTATCCGGTAGAGAAGGAGAGAGAGAGAGCAGGAGACCAAGGAGATGCCCAGGAGGAGGGCAGAGCAGGCCAGAGCCCAGAGAGACGCGAGCAGCTTAGAAAGGAGAAGAGAGCTGATTTACGCCATTCCTGGGTGTCGGCACCAGATGAATGAACACAAGAAATAAAAAGGAAAGGAAAGGACATGACCGCTCTAGGTGTGGAGGAGAAAATTTGTTGTAGATGTGAGGGAGAGGTAGCCAGAGGCAGGGACCTCTGGGAGAGTCCAGACTGACTGGCCCACGGAGGAGGGTGTGTGTGTGTGTGGGGGGGGACCTGGTGCAGCAGCCAGGAGGCCCGGAAGGAGAAGAGGAAAGGCCAGGTCACCAAATGGCTGGATTCTACAGGGAAGGGCAGCCCAGCCCCTGGCTGGAGTGTTCAGGGTAGGGGGCGGGGCATGGCAGCCAGAGGAGCAAGTCAGGGTAGGGGCTGGGGTGCTGGGAGAACCTGGCAGCCAGGTCCACTTTGGTTTGTTAAATAGGCACCTCAGCTGTAGGTCCTGGGTTTGAAACCTAAGAGTATGATTTAGCTTTCCACTGACCCTGTTCATTTGTCCTTTGCAAATCGTATATAGGATGCTGTGTTCTTTCCTTTTTCCTTTTTTCAGAGACAGGGTTTTTTGTGTAGCCCCGACTGTCTTGGATCTCACTCTGTAGCCCAGGCTGGCCTCGAACTCACAGAGATCTGCCTGGCACTGCCTCCCGAGGGCTGGAGTTAAGGGCGTGTGCCACCACTGCCCGGCTTTGACCTTTATGATTGATTTAGACTTATTTATTTCTGTGTGTGTATGAGTGTTTTGCCTGCATATGTCTGTGTACTGTGTGTGTGCCTGGTGTCTAAATAGGTCAGAAGAGGGCATCAGTTCCTCTGGAACTGGAGTTACAGATGGTTGTGAGCTGCCATGTGGGTGCGGGGAATCGAACCCGGGTCCTTGTGCTCTTGACCAAGGAGCCACCCTTCCAGCCCCCCCTTTCTTCCTTCCTTTACTTATTTATATACAGTCTCACCGCGTCCCCCAGGCTGGCCTCAAACACACAGAGATCCATCTGCCTCTTTCCCCCGGGTACTGCGGTCACATCTGGTAATCTGACTGAGGCTGGGCTGTGACATTCAGTGGGTGGAGCACTCTAGCTTCTCATGCAGAAAACCCAGGTTCCATCCTCAGCACGTGTGTGTGTGTGTGTGTGTGTGTGTGTGTGTGTGTGTGTGTGTGTGTGTGTGTCTGTGTTTGTATGTGTATGTGTGTGTGTATGTATATATATGTGTGTGTGTGTGTGTGTCTCTGTGTGTATGTGTGTGTCTGTGTGTGTGTGTGTCTGTGTGTGTGTATATGTGTGTGTCTCTGTGTATGTATGTGTATGTGTGTGTCTCTGTGTGTGTGTCTGTGTGTGTGTGTGGTGTGTGTGTATGTGTGTGTCTCTGTGTATGTGTATGTGTGTGTGTCTCTGTGTGTGTGTGTGTGTCTGTGTATGTGTATGTGTGTGTCCCGTGTGTGTGTGTATATATGTGTGTGTGTATGTGTGTGTCTGTGTGTATGTGTATGTGTGTGTGTCTCTGTGTGTGTCTGTGTGTGTGTATGTGTGTATGTGTGTGTCTCTGTGTGTGTGTCTGTGTGTGTCTGTGTGTGTGTGGTGTGTGTGTATGTGTGTGTCTCTGTGTATGTGTATGTGTGTGTGTCTCTGTGTGTGTGTGTGTGTCTGTGTATGTGTGTGTCCCTGTGTGTGTGTATATATGTGTGTGTGTGTATGTGTGTGTCTGTGTGTATGTGTGTGTCTGTGTGTGTCTGTGTGTGTCTGTGTGTGTGTGTATGTGTGTGTCTCTGTGTGTGTGTATGTGGTGTGTGTGTGTCTGTGTGTGTGTATGTGGTGTGTGTGTGTCTGTGTGTGTGTGTGCACACACGTGTGCACTCGAGCACCAACCCCCCTCAGCACTCCAGGGGTGAAGGCAGGCAGATCATGATCCCAGGTCGTCCTTGGCTGCAGGAGACCCTGTATCAAAACAAGGGACAGCAAGTCCAGACCTTTGGGTGCTGTGGAGAATCCTCTGCACTGTACAGATTGTCACTGGAACTGGTTTAATAAAACGCTGATGGCCAGTAGCCAGGCAGGAAGTGTAGGAATGCTGGGAAGAGGAAGCGGGGAGTCAGGGGTCGCCAGCCAGACACAGAGGGAGCAAGATGGGAATGCTGTGTGGAGAAAAGGTACCAAGCCACGTGGTGGCTAAACATCGATAAGAGCTGTGGGTTAACTTAAGTGTAAGAGCTAGTCAGTGATGAACCTGAGCTGCAGGACGAGCGTTCATGGCTAATATAAGCCTCTGTGATCATTTGGGAAGCAGCTGCTGGGTGTTTGGGAGCTGCTGGTGGGACAGAAACATCTGCCTACAGACGGGGTATGACCTCATTCCACAGTGTGTGCTCCACGGAGATGCCACCGTCCCCAGACAGTGGCTCCTTTGTGTGCTGTTCAGTGGTGTGGGAGGAACAGCCTGAGAGGGCCCTTGCTTAGAAGAAAGCCAAAGCCACACACTGCCTTCCTGGGACGGTGTTTGCGCCTGCATTCCAGTCAGCTCACCAGGTTTAGGTCATCGCCTCTGTTTATAACACACAGCAAATGGCAGGTTGTTGCAGAATATTACTTTAACTGTGTAGAGATGTGTTCCATTTCTTTATGCTGCAGAATATTACTTTAACTATGCAAAGGTGTGTTACATTTGTTGATACTGCATTTGTTTAACGATGTAAAGATGTGTTACTGGTTCACCTTGCCTGCCTAAGACACCTGATTGATCTAATAAAAAGCTGAACAGCCAGTAGCTAGGCAGAGGAGGGACAGGCAGGGCTGTCCAGTAGAGAGGAGGAGGGGGAGGTGGGGAGAGGAGGGGGGAGGGGAGGGGGAGGAGGGGAGGAGGAGGGGGGAGGGGGGAGGGGAGGGAGGAGGGGAGGACGAGGGGGAGGAAGGGGAGGGGGGAGGAGGGGGAGGACGAGGGGGAGGAAGGGGGAGGGGAGGAGGGGGAGGAAGGGGGGAGGGGGAGGAATCGGAATCTAGGCCTCAGGGAGGAGGAGAAAATGAGAAACTGAAGGAGACGCCCAGGGACAGACAGACAGACACAAGCAGCAGCAGAGTAGTACATACAGGAGGAAAGAAAGGCAAAAGGTCCCAAGGCAAATCACAGATGAAGAGAAACAGGTTAAATTAAGTTATAAGAGCTAGCAAGAATGCGCATAAGCTAAGGCCGAGCATTCCTAACTAATAAGTCTCTGTGTGATTTGGGGCTGACAGTCTGAAAAGGGGCTACAGCAGGTTGCTCTCTTTTCTTAAAAAAACAATTATTTTGGCTTCGTGTGCGTTGGTGTTTTTACCTGATGTGTGTCTGTGTGAGGGTCTCGGATCTGCTGTAACTGGAGTTACAGACAGGTGTGAGCTGACATGAGAGTGAGCCTGGGTCCTGTGCAGGAGCAGCCAGTGCTCCTAACCACTGAGCCTTCTCTCCCGCTCCACCCCCTTCCACCCCCCCCCCCCCCCCCCGCTTTTTTTTTTTTTTTTTTTTTTTTTTTACGGTTTTTCGAGACAGGGTTTCTCTGTGAAGCCCTGCCTGTCCTGGAACTCATTCTGTAGACCAGGCTGGCCTCAAACGCATAGAAATCCGCCTGCCTCTGCCTCGCAAGTGCTGGGATTAAAGGCATGCGCCACCCCCCCCCCCTTTTTTAAGAGAGAGAAAGTCTCACTCTGTAGACCAGGCTGATCTCGAACTCACAGAGATGCTTCTGCCTCCTGAGCTCTGGGATTAAAGGTGTGCGCCACCATCCGCCTTATTTTCAACCTTTTGACTTTGTCATGCTGACCAAGTGTTTTTGTGTCCTGTGTTTCCATTCTTCTTGGGCTATTCCTGCAGCGGAATTCCCAGACACTACAGTAATTATTTAGCTTTTTATTTTCATCTCTGTATGTGTGTACCTGTGCACCACAGAACAGTGTTGCAGAATTTAACTATGCAAAGGTGTGTTGCATTTGTTTAACTCTGTAAAGATGTGTTGCTGTGTTACCTTGCCTGCCTAAGGCACCTGATTGGTCTAATCAAAAGCTGAACAGCAGCCAATAGCTCGGCAGAGGAGGGACAGGTGGGCCTTCTGGGCAAGGAGTGTAAGTAGGAGGAGGAAATTAGCCAAAAGGGAAGAAAGAAAGAGACACCAGGTGTAACAGGCTTCCTTAGACCGCCAGCCCCCAAATCGTGACACGGAGACTAATTAATTATGAATGCCCGTCCTTAGCTTAGGCTTTTTTCTAGCTAGTTTTTTTTTAACTTAAATTATCCCATTTCTATTCATCTGTGTGTGGCCCTGAGGCTCGTTTACCTCATCCACTGCTGTCCATCCTGCTTTCAAGCTTCCTCTGTGTCTGGCTGACTGGCCTCCGGTTGGCTGGCGCCCTTTTCTCTGTGCCCGCCAGCCCCACCTGTCCCTCCTCTGCCGAGCTAGTGGCCGTTCAGCTTTTTATTAGACCAATCAGGTGCCTTAGTCAGGCAAGGTAAACCAGTAACACATCTTTACAGAGTTAAACAATTATTCTGCAACACAAACAGATGCAACACACCTTTACATAGTTAAACCAATATTCTGTTCCACAAAAGCCAGGGAGACGCCAGGGGCCAGCCAGACATGGAGGAAGCAGGAAAGTAGGACACACGGAATGAAAGAAAGGTAAAAAGCCCTGAGGCAGAACATAGATGAATAGAAACAAGTTAAATTAAGTTAAAAGAGCTAGTGGGACAAGCCCAAGCTAAGGCTGAGCACTCATAATTAATAGTAAGTCTCCATGTCTTTACATGGGAGCTGGTTGGTGGTCGTAAGAAAATTCCAACTACAGAATGGGGTGTCAGATCCCTGAGGCTGGAGTTACAGTGGTCGTGAGTCAGCACGTGGTTCTGGGAACCAGAAGGGTCCTCTTAGCACCGAACTGTCTCTCCAGACACGGTTTGTCCAAAGTCCCCTGCCAGCCTCACTCCCACGGGCCGGCCTCACTCCCACGGGCCGGCCTCACTCCCAGCAGCTCTTCGGAATTCTCGTTTCTGGTCCTGTCTGGAGCTGGGCGCTGAGTCCTGGTCCTGGGGCCACATGCTCAAGGCAGCACCTCTTTTTCCCAGACTGCCCTCCCTGTCACCCACTGCTCTGAGGAACAACAGGACAGTGCCAGGAGCCACACAGCCACCCCCGGTTGAGTCAGCCTGCCACCCACGCCAGGGCCCGTCCACTGTTCCCGTTTAGCTCACCCCTCACCTAGGCCAGGGCTCTCTCCTTAGGCCTTCTCCTCTCCCCTCTCCTCCCTCCCCAGGTCCTGCCTGCCCTGTCTTCCCACCCCCCTCATCTGCCATTCCTTCCTGCCCCCTGCCCTCCTATCCCTCCTGGGCCTGGCTCCGGTCACAGGCCCCAAGTCGCATCTCCTTTGGCTCATAGGTCATGGCATCGCTGTCCAACTTGGCAACTGGTGGCCCCTCGCCTCAGGACACCCTTCTGGTTGTTGAGACACCTGGCTCCTCCGTCCTCTGTTCTGTTCCAGAAACGCTGTGACAGCAGCTTGGTCTGGCAAGGAGGTGAGTGCCTGCTGGAGACGCAGAGCAGCTGCACAGGGGCGCCTCCTTTCCAGATGTGCAGGGCAGCGGGAGGACCAAGGCTCAGAGAAGGTTAAGTCAGGAGCCAGAGGACACAGGCAGGCCGGAGCCCAGCGTCCGCAAACCTGTGCGCCAGGAGGAACAGCCTCTTACTGGTGTGCATCCCAGCAGGGTGAGAGCAGCCTCAGGAAGAGCAGGACATGTGACAGACCCTCCCTGGCCCTGAATGGAACGACCCAGGTGGGAAGCCCTGACTACAATGGCCCCTGTGTACACACACCCACACCCACACCCACACCCCCCCCCCCACACACACACCCACACCCACACACCCACACACTCACACACCCACCCACACATCCACCCACACACCCACCCACACCCACACCCACACCCCCCCACACACACCCACACCCACACACCCACACACACATACATACACACACACACACACACTCACACCCACACCCACACCCACACACACACACACTCACACCCACACCCACACACACACACACACTCACACCCACACCCACACCCACACCCACACACACACACACTCACACACACACTCACCCCCCCCACACACACACCCCACACCCCCACTCACAGCTGACTGGTTTGGTTCTTTGTTCTCTTTGGAGACACATCCCTCTGTAGACCTAGCCGGCAGAGAACTGTCATGTATCCTAGTTTGGCCTAGAACTTACAGCCATCCTCCTGCCTCAGCTTCCCAACGCTGGGAAGATTGGTGTGCTCCTCTTGCCTGGTTCATGCGGAGATGGGGATGGAACCCAGGGCTTCAGGCACGCTCCGCTGGAGCCCTACCCACCCAGCCCTGGCCATACCTTTAATGCAATGCTTTCATTTCTGTTTTGTGAGGCAGGGTCTCTCTCTGTGCAGCCCTGCCTGGCCTGGAACTCGCTCTGTAGACCAGGCTGGCCTCAAACTCACAGAGATCCCCAGGGCTCTGCCTCCTGAGTGTCTATTTACTTATTTTTCTTAAAGATTTATTTTGTATACAGTGTTATGCCTGCAGGTCAGAAGAGAGAGCCAGACCTCATTACAGACAGTTGTGAGCCACCATGTGGGTGCTGGGAATTGAACTCAGGACCTCTGGAAGAGCAGCCAGTGCTCTTAACCTCTGAGCCATCTTGCCAGCCCCTATTTACTTACTTTACTCTTTTTTGTTTGTTTGTTTTTGTTTTTCGAGACGGGGTTTCTCTGTGTAGCCCCGGCTGTCCTGGATCTCACTGTAGCCCAGGCTGGACTCGAACTCACAGAGATCCTCCTGCCTCTGCCTCCAGAGTGCTGGGGTTTAAGGCGTGCGCCACCACCGCCAGCTATTTATATTACTCTTAATTACATATCTCTGTGTATATCTGCATGTGGGTTTATGCAGGTACAGCTACAGACCACACACGCTGGATCCCCCTGAAGCTGGAGTTACGGGTGTGTCCCCGACACAGGTGTATCACCTGAACTATGGCTCCTGCCTTGAATGTTTGACAGGGTCTTGCTAAGTGGCCCAGGCTGGCCTTAAGGTGATCCTCCTGTCTCTGCCTCTCAGTGTAGGGTTCCACGTGCACCAGTTTATGGCGCACACTCTCCCATTGGCTTCACACAAGGAAATAGGGCTTACCACAAGGGGACCAGGCCTGACAGAGAGGAGGGACCAGCCACAAGGGGACCAGGCCTGACAGAGAGGAGGGGCCAGCCATAAGGGGACCGGGCCTGACAACAGAGGGGGCCCGCTAGGGTGGGGAGAGGTCCAGAGAGGTTACTACCATCAAATGCATTCTGTGCATGGATGAGGATGCCACATCTGTGAGAGGCGAGACCCTCACTCCTCAGGAAAGCTAAGAGATGTCAGAGGGAAAGCCGGGTGGGTTCAGTCTGCGGGATCCCCCGTGGGCCTGGACAGAAGGCAGCCGCTGCTGGCTCACCCATGTGGCAAGGAACCACGGACTTCCTTCTCCGACTGCATCACCTCCCCGCTCTCCTTCGCCCACAGGCTGCCCTCCAGGCTTCCCAGAAGTCCCCCCGAAAATTCCCCATGCTCCTGGGGTCAGACAGTCTGCAACTTTCCAAGCCTAGGGTGAACCGAGAGCAGGATTGGCCAGGGCTTCCCGCTGGTCATGATTCTAGGATGATCCTGACCACACCTCATCCTGAAAATGGACCATCACTTAATTATGTCCTTTTCTCTTTTTCTTTTTCTCTCATTGGCCCTGTCTTCAGATTCATTTTTACTTTACTTTTTTTTTTTTTGGTTTTTCGAGACAGGGTTTCTCTGCGCACCCCTGGATGTCCGGAACTAGCTCTGTAGACCAGGCTGGCCTCAGACTCACAGTGATCCCCCTGCCTCTGCCTCCCGAGTGCCGGGATTAAAGGCCTGTGCAGCCACACCTGGCTTATTTTTACTTTTCGAATCGACCAGTTCTTCAATTCCCTTTTGTTACAGGCCCGATGTCTGACCCAATGACTGACGGCATTAGATCTGTATTGACGCTATGGGCATCTGTCGGTTGCTTCCTCTTTCGACAAGTTTTTCAGTTAGTCTCTTCCACAAGGGATAAAGCAGCAGCCTACACTCCTGTTACAGTCTGGAGAGATCGCTCAGTGGTTAGAGGTCCCAGGTTCAATTCCCCAGCACATGGTGACTCACAACTGTCTGTAACTCCAGTCCCAGGGAATCCAATGTTCTCTTTGCTCTCTGTGGGCAAACACACATACAAAATAAATAAATAGCTCAAAAAAAAAATCTAACCCAGTACTAATTCCAAGTGAAGTCGGGACTGAAACCTTCACCTCTTCCGTTCTGCAAACACCCTCGAGTGGACAGTCACTTCCTGCGTCGGATGCTCCCTCGCTGGCCAAGGGCCCTGGGAATGTTCCCCTCCAGAGCTGAATAATGGGACTAAAATGTAACACCTCCTACCACTCAAAACACAAGCCCTCTAACAGGCCCCAGTTAGCACATCCGACTCCATGGTGAACGTACCGTTCAGGTCCTAAACTCAGCAGGTAGACAGCACCCCCTGTCAAAATGAAAACACAGGCCTCATCCACCAAAGGCCACAGTTCTGGGACAGTCTCTGAATGTACTGACCTCGCTTTTTGGCTTCTGTGGTTCTGCTTCTGGCTAACTGTTCTTGCTAACGGAGGCATGTCACCCCAGGACATGGCTAAGGAAGGCTCAGGGCTACAGTGGGATCCTGAGCACCCAGTCACCAGCTGACTAATAAAGACTTGCTGTGGTCTTGAACCTGAGTCCGAGTGGACTTCTCTGGTGGACTCCCCACTCTTCCTCTTCGGCCAGCCTCGCATCTTGTTCTCCCGTGACGGTCCCAGTGTCGTCTGACTGGCTACACACTCTTTTAAGCTTTTGTAACAGGTAAAGCTTCGTTGATCATCAGAGATGGGTTAACTCACTCTAGATCCCTGTTTATTGTTGACCCAGATATAGCCCGTTCAAATCCTGCAGGGGTTCAGTTTCTAGTTTAATTTCTCTGGATTCAATGAGAGGTCGGAGGATCCAGATTTTGGCCTCTCAGCCCTGGGATCGGCTTTCTGCAGAGGAGGAGGCTGAAGGCCGGGATGTAGGGCGCATCTAACTGAACCAGCGTGCAGCTCCCACGTCCACGGTAACACCAGTCCCAGGAACAACGCAGAGAAGTCGCCATTTGCTCCTCTGACTTGGGATATTCGGGACATGGGAATTGGCTCCAAGGGCGCTCACTGGGTGAGAGAATCTATCCCCCTGTCATGTGAGACAGGAAGATTAATTCACACTCCATCCTGAGAAAAAAGCAGGTTCCATTGTGCTGGTCCACACAGCCAGGAGCAGCAGCCACACACTCCAGCAAGTCTCATTTCCCTGTGGGTCCTCATCCTGAATCAGGGCCAGCTCGTAATTTGCTCCATCGGTCCTGTGTCACATCCCCGGGGAAAGGACCTTGATAAGCAAACTTAGCAACCGCTTCTGCTGCCTCACGCCGACCGGGTCATTTGACTCACCTCACCCACAGTCGGCCTTGTGTCTCTCGGAGGTCTCCAATCCCTTATCCCACTGGCGTTTCCCTCTTGAATCCTGCAAGGGTTGAGGTCCTCCTTGGCTCCCCAGGGCATGTTCAGTAGCTGTTTGCTGAAGGCCTGACACAGACAGGAGCTGGCCAAGCAGATCCGGTCACCTCCACCGGTCCTGGTGGTGACTGTGAACAGGACCACATCATGGGGACCTCGTCTGGGGCCTAGAGACCCTTTAGGGTATTGATCTTTAGGTGAGAGGTTTATTCTGACACAGGCTGTGGTCCGTCAGACCACTCAGGAGTCCCTGGCAGCTAGGGTCTCGGGATTTGGGGGGGGCAGAAAGATTTATGGGCTCACTAAGGGCCTTTTGTTTCTGGGTCTGCAGCTTCTAACCACAAAAGCACTGCTTTCGTTTCTTATTGTTTGTTTGTTTTTTCGAGACAGGGTTTCTCTGTGCAGCCCCGGCTGTCCTGGAACTCCCTCTATAGACCAGGCTGGCCTCGAACTCACAGAGATCCGCCTGCCTCTGCCTCCTGAGTGCTGCGATTAAAGGTGTGTGCCACCACCGCCCCGGCAAGGTGTGTCTTGGTGTTATATCCGGTTTTATCTATGTTGGGTGGGTGTTCGTTCCCCTCTTCGTTATTGCTGCCCTTTCTGGATCGGGGCAAGTGTGGTGGCTGTGGCGTTCCTGGTAGGGAAAGCTGCTGCAGTTGGCTGGTGACAGAAACCAATGGAGACGGACTAGGAGGAAGGCTGAGAAGTGCCCCAGAAAGGAACTAGGGAGACCCGGGGTCCACACGAATAGGGTTTCTGTACCCCAATAATAGGTTTCTCTGCCAATGCTGCAAGCCAGCTCAAGCCAAATTAAAAAGTAAAAGACCAGGTTCATTCTGGGCAAAGCAGCTCCTGGGTGACTCCTCCAGCCCCCAGAGATGGAGGCAGAAGGGGCAGGAAAACAATCACATGGCCAGTCTAAAGAGGGGCCTTAAATTCCCTGCAGGCGCTGGGGTGATGACGTGTCCACCGCAAGCCGGGTTTGTGCCCAATTATAACACTTTAGGTGGGGGCTGGGCAGCCGGCAGCCCCAGCCAGGAGTGCAGAGCTGGACTTCTTGGTGGTTTTTCTGAGAGGGTGGAGGAATGGGGCTTTCTCAGCTGGAAGTTCCAGCAGAAGACCCACCACGAGGAAGACGAAGCAGAATCCCAGGGAAGGGAGGTGTCTCAGTTAGGGTGTAAACTGCTGTGAAGAGACACCATGACCACAGCAACTCTTACAAAGGAAACTATTTATTTGGAGTGGCTGACAGTTCAGAGGTTTAGTCCATCATCATGGTGGGACATGGCGGCCTGCAGGCAGACGTGGTGCTGGAGAAGGAGCTGAGTCCTACATCTTGACTTGTGGGGCCACAGGAAGTGGTCTGACACAATGGGCGGTATCTTGAGCATTTTTATAGCTGTCCGTCCTCAGGGATCGTGAGCTGGTCCACTGGGAGTGGGGGAGCCGAAGCGGCGGACAGGGTTCAGAGGGCTGTGGATAGGAGGGGGACAGTCCTCCAGGAGACTCTGGTGAACCAGCTTGACGAGTATAGGAAATGTATAGGATGGGGAGGCCTGGGGACAGGCCCTGATTTGCATTAAGCGGCACACTCCTATCGTAAGGGTAGGCTGGTGACAGCAGGGTCCTGTAGTGAAGCTCCTAGTACAAATCCTAGCTGCCACGTGAGAAGCCGGAGAAAGGCATCTGGCAGGAAACTGTGCCATGGGTCAGGCTAGAGATAATCAGGCATCCAGGCTTAGGGACAGCTTCCAGAGGTCAGTCCTCCAGGCTGAGCCACACTCTCCAGATAAGGGCAGATAGGGAGCAGAAGTCTCGTG
Organism: Peromyscus californicus insignis; assembly: GCF_007827085.1. Taxonomy (NCBI): domain Eukaryota; kingdom Metazoa; phylum Chordata; class Mammalia; order Rodentia; family Cricetidae; genus Peromyscus; species Peromyscus californicus. The sequence continues at coordinate 55,025,647 of NW_026294492.1, forward strand.
GGGGCAGGGAGTCCCTCAGGTTTGGAGCGAGCTGCCAGGCTATGGTAGACTGCAACCTCTGACCTCTGGGCCTCCCAACAACATGAGACCTCGAACCCGCCTCCTCAGGGACGCACTTCCTCCACAAGGCCACACCTCCTCATAGTGCCACTCTTTGGGGGCCAGTTCCTTTCAAACCACCACAGCAGGCGGGGTGAGAGGAGGGACTCCTGTTATGCCCAGATTGGGACCCCAAAGACAAACCACCACAGACCTTAGGTTCAGAATGCAATTAGCATGGTTTATTTCTGTTTACAAGCCGCGGACAGGGAAGCTCAATCCAAAGCACTCACTCTTAGTCGTGAGGCCAGGAGGAACTTGCTTTTTCTTTGTGTGGCTAGCTTTTTAAAGGTAAAATCCACAAGCCCTTCAGGGGGGTTGGGGGAGTTTTGCACGGGTGCAACTCGGATTGGTTTATCTTTATCTCTGTTCTCTTTTAATTGGGTGAGGGTATGTAACCTTTGAATCTACTGGTTGGTGGTTACAATTTATTACTTTGGGGGCAGTCCAGCACAAGTCCCAGGCTTTGTCCTTGAGCCACCATGGGGGCTGGCTGGCCAAGCACGTACTGCACATAACTCTAAGTTGGTGAGGGGCCCCAGAAAGTAAACATCTGGCTGAACTTTGAGCAGTCTTTTGTTCATGGCCCTCCCAGAAACTGCTTGCTCAAGTCTCAGGAAACTGAAATTGAGGCCTGATCTCTGAGAGGAGACTGAGCAGCCTGTTATGGCGTCTGCTTGGTCCTTTCAGTCCTATGGCCCGCACATGTATGTTCTCTCACAGCTGGGCCCTCCCCTCAGTGGTACGCATCCAGTTGGCCACTGGGAAGCCTCGCCGTGACCCCAACTGTGTTCCTAATATCCCATGATGCCCAGGTACTCAGGCTCTGACCGTTCATTACCACCAACGATGACAG